>NC_134855.1:88978471-89325137 GCF_049852395.1 Peromyscus maniculatus bairdii | reverse complement strand
GGAGGGAGGAAGGAAGAGGGCAATCTTTGGTGTGTAAAATGAATTAAGAATTTTTCTTAATAATAAAAAAAGAAAAAAAAAACAAGCAATCAAACAAATCTTAAATCAGTAGTTAAGATGAAAAATGATGCAACAATCATTGTATGAAGTACTCAATCTATAGGAGTCACCTTGTAAAACAGATCCTACCTTTTGGATGATGCTTTCTCTAATTTCCCTTGAATCTGAAACTATTATATGTAGTTTCTGCTGTGACCAGTGTTGCAGAGAGTATTTCAACTCAGTGTGGTTTATATACACTGACAGGAGTTGTGTCTGTCTTGGAAAGTTTCCCATAAACAGGACCAAGCAGCTGAAAAGAGTTTTGCTTTCATAATCCTTGGGGATCAGTAGCCTCCAACTTTTGTTGAATTGAATACAAGAGCTCAATAATAAAAAAACAATTCCTTTCATTTATAAACATTTTGTAATTTTTACATTAGCATTTTGTTATGTATTCTGATAACATAAATGTTATAAGATAAATCACATGGGCCAGTGAGATGCCATAGCAGGCAAAGTTAGTTGTTGACAGGCAGAGACTGAGTCTCTGTTGGTGGAAGAAGAGACCAACTCATTCAAGGTGTCTTCTGATCTCCATAATGTGCTGTTACATGGGTGAGTGCACATATATAGACATGCCTACATACATACATGTGCATGTTCACACACACATGTAAATAAATGTAACAATTTTTTGTCTTTATTTTATTTAATTTATTGTTAGTGTTAAAAGTAAACCAATTACATAGTAACATGACCATTCCGACTTGTTCACAAAGTGATTATTGAGTTCTATCTTCCAGTTCGCTCATTTCACCACTCATCATCTGATTAATGTGATAAAGAATGAATATTCACAAAGGCATGTATGTACTTTGACAACTCCAATATATTCAAGACTTAAAAAGCTCCAAAATTTGTGAAAATGTATTCAAAATCAGAGCCATGTGTCATCTTTTCCATACCTGTTATTTTAGGTATTTTGGCTGAGTTTGTTTAGCAAGTACAGCATTAAACTTACTAGGAGTTACTGTGGTAGCTACTTTTTCAACTAAGTGGAATACAAACACCTAAAAACTCTCATTTGATATTAACTTATGAAACATACTCAATAAATTTCACATTTTTTAATTTATTTTAAATGATAGTATAAGAACTCTGGTTGCTATTTCATTATTATTCTGTTTGCTGGATAGAAATTTTTGAAAAGTCCAGTTTCTGTTGCTGGGTAGCAAAATGTACTTCCTCAATTTGGTGTTGTTTGTGCTTTATAGATTTACATTATCTTTTGAATATAAGCCTCATTCTTCATTAGACAGTATGAACGCTTTGATTTTTTTTAAGTTAAATTTGAAGATGCATATGTTTTTGGCATTCCCTCAGCTCTGAGATATACTAAGTACTGTGATTGCAGAGGCCAGGACTGCTCATTTTTTTTTTAAACAGAGAAATAAGTTTGTCTGGAGTTTTACAATTCACATATATATTTAGACAACCGACTTATCACCTGGAAATGGCAACTTTTTTTCTTGCTGATAGTCTTTTGTTACTTCATGATCAACCCACACAGCACACCTATAACTCAGGGAAACAATCTTATAATGTATACAATTTGTGATTAGTTTTAAGACCATTTTATTGAGAATAACCATCACACACACACACACACACACACACACACACACACAGAGTGAAATTGCATATTAGTATTTTACATAGACACTATGTGTGCATCAAAACCATCTAAAATTTTTTCAGCTTTTTATCATATAATAGTTTTTAATTATACTTTTTAATCTACATAATAATTCTTTAGAATTATTAGCCATATCTAACTGAAAATTTATAAACTCTAATATCCTCCTATTTCTTCATCCAGTGTTTTACTGGTGGTCACAGTCTATCACTTTCTGTTTATTTAACTTTTTAAAAGTCTGCATATAACTGGGAGCATACATCATTGTGTGTATGTCGGGGGGCATGTGGGTATCTCGCTTTCTTCATTTAGCATAATGTCCTCCACATTCAACACTGGCAATTCATTCTTATTTTAAAGAGAAAAAAAGAAAAGATGATCATGAGGCAAAAATGTGTTGAGCAAGGACTAGAGAGTCCCATCCAACAACCTCAAACTCAAAAACCATAGAGTCATTTATTTGGTCCATTGACTTGAATAGTGGAGTGGATTTCAAAGCATCTGTTGTTAGAAAAATGACAAAAGTCATACCCCATAATAGTAAGGTGTATTCACATTGATCCCAATACTTTGTTCTTGTGTGAAAAACATGAAAGTAGAGATACCTGGATTGAATAACAATAGGAAAGTGAAGTGTAGTGATGAGGAGATTACACAAGAGAAGATGGGAAACAACAGGGTGAAATAGCTTGTGTCTTTAGTCATAGTATGCACAATGGTGAGGCAGGAGACTCATAGGTTAAAAGCCTTCCTGGCTTACAAAATGATCCTTTTATAGTAAATCACTGAATCAATAAAGAAGGAAAGAAAACTGCTAACCCATTAAATTGAATGAATACAATGGACTAATTTCCTTGTTATTTGAGAAGAAGATGTTTTGTGTTTAATTTTGTTTGCTTTGACACACAAAGATGTATTTATTTCTCCTATGGCTTGTCTCCTATGATTTTCCCACTCAGGTTACAATATTTTCTGTTATATTTGATATTAATACTTTTCTTGACAAACTGAACATTTCGCCAGGTTTACCTGTGTATGTTTTTTGTTTGCACAAGTTACTGTGGAGATCAGATACACATATTGAGGTCATTCACAACATTGAAATAATGACTCAATAATACAGACATGGATTTATTTATTAATGCATTATTCCCTATAAAGATACAGTACACATATGGAAGTAAAGTATGATAAGCAATGCTAATATCAACACACAACTTCTATTAAAATATTTTTTTCTACAAAAGACACTATGCTTAGCACATTATCTCACTTCAACTTCACAAAATTTCCTGTGCTTTACTTTTATAACCATTTTATACATGGAGACACCGAATTTTAGAGGGATAGAGTATCAGAGTTATGTTGTTAATTGTTTTTTACTCTATTACTCTTTTCGAGGGTCCACCATGCAGCTCCTAAATAAGTCACACATGGAGGCTTATTTTTAATTATAAATACCTAGCCTTAGCTTGGCTTATTTCTCGCCAGCTTTTTTTTTTTTAACTTCAAATTATCCCATCTACATTTTGCCTCTGGGTTTTTACCTTTTCTGACTTCTGTATATTTTGCTTTCACTCTTACTCTGTGCTGGCTGTGTGGTTGTGTGGCTGTATGGCTGTGTGGCTGTGTGGCTGTGTGGCTGTGTGGCTGTGTGGCTGTATCCTCCTTGTGTCCTTCTCTCCTGATCTCTTGCCCTTTTTTCTTTTCCTCTCAGATTTCTCCTTCTAATTATTCTCTCTGCCTGCCAGCCCCGCCTGTCCTTTCTCCTGCCTTGCTATTGGCCATTCAGTTGTTTATTAGACCAATCAGGTATTTTAGACAGGCACAATAACACAGCTTCACAGAGTTAAACAAGTGCAACATAAAAGAATGCAACACATCTTGGTACCATTCAACAATGTTTCACAGCATAAACAAATATAACACATCTTAAAATAATATTCTACAACAGAGTTAGGTCTTGTATCCCTATCTAATGAGTATGGTAATCCATACTCCTAATTATCACACTGTATTCTCAAATGACAGCCCCTTAAATATATGCTCTGGATCTTCCAAAGAGCAGCCCCTCAAATATATGCTGATGGATCCATCAACTAAATATTACATAATTTCTACTTTCCTCTAACTACTAACACAATGACCTCCTTTTTTGTTGTTTTCTTTTTTGGTTGTTGTTATTTCTGATTTTAAATCTAGATAATTTTTGCAGTAACATTTGGGGGCAACAACATCTGAGGATCCTGAATTTAATATCATTCTGTGACTGGGTAGTTAATTAGAGTCAGCCTTGGTTATAGGAAAGCCTGTCTCGTTTTGCAATACCTGTACCTGCAGATCATTGCCTTGCTCAGCTATCATCAGAGAAACTTCTTGCAGTATATCAGAACAATCACGGAGATACACAACTGGACAATGTGTAGAAAGTGGGAGATGTTGCAACACTCAGTCTTAATTGGAAGGTCTTCATCAGGCTCCTCCCCACAGAGTGGGATGCTATGAGGAAGCAGAAAGATTTTAAGAACCAGAGGTGTGGATGGCACCAAGGAAACAGTGTCTTCCAGACACAACAGAACTAATTCACTATTAACCCACAGAGACTGTGACAGCATGCACAAAGCCTGCACATTCATTTACGTTCAAGTTCTGAGAGGCAGAAGTAGACAGAAGCTCACATACCTAACCAAGAAGCTATGTTCACTATAAGTCTGCTCGCAAAGGAAAAATTAGACTTCTCCAGTGGAGACTCATTGGGTATATCAACCACACTTAACTTTGAGTTCAATATCTAGTAGTATATGGCCAACACAAAATGAACTCTGGTATTTTTGTAGATCTTTTGTCTCATATTGCTTTGTTTGGATTTTTTTTTGTCTTACTGGTCTTTTGCTTGTAAACCACAGCTTCTGGTTTTGTGTTTTAATTTTTGTAGGTATTTCTTTTTCTTTTATTCAGATTTCTGTTTTTTGTTTGTTTTCTAAAGGGAGAGATAAAGAAAGAAGCTGTAATTGGTTTGATGGAGAAGTTGAAGAAGATCTGGGAAGAGTTAGGGTAAGGGAAACTGTGATAAGAATAAATTGTACAATAAAATATATTTAAGTGAAATAAAAAATAGCAAGCAAGCAAACAAACAATTCAGACCCTAGATTTATCTTTGTGTTCTAATTAGTCCTTTTACTTTAACTTCTCATTGATAAAAGTGCCATCACCTTTTTTCTTTCAAGTGTATTTTCCTTTTTACACACATTTTTAGAGAAAAATAATTATAATTCTAGATATCCTATGAAATAATCACTTTCAACCTTATTTTTGTGGACATCATTGCAGAATTTGATGTTCTTTATCATTGCCTTATTCCTATACTTTTCTACCTATGGCTTTTTGGTATCTATTATTGGGTGTCTCTCTTTCGTCATCACAGAGATCCTATTTCTTCAAATTATAAAAAGTAGCATGCTATATTTTCAGTGAAACAACCTTAAGTTTATATATGGATCAGGTATTATTTTTCTAAACTAAATATATGCATTTCATATGTTTACATTCAGAGAGTTGTTACTTTTAGATTTCCATGCTCAATTTTTCTTTTTCTGTGTCATATTTTATTAACTGTCATGTATGAATGATATTGTTGTCTCTTTTTTCCTCCTGTTTAATTAATTTTATTTAATACTTGTGGATCTGTCTATCTAAAGATACAGGTTGTCAATTTGACTTTGCTACCTAATCCTTATATGCATTTATCAATGTTTTGAAATTTAAGCATAATGTATAAAATTTTGATAAATTAACATACTATTTAAAGTCTATTACTACATTGATCATAGGAAATGAATATAATGCATGAATTACTAAATTTCCTAACTGATATCTAGATTAATAAATTAAAGAACAGGAAATATTGAGGAATTATTTCTTCAAGTTGTCTTGAATGGAATTTTTAAATTGTCAATTTCTGCTTACAAGTGAAATGTTATAAACAAAAGGTAAGAAAAGACTTTTGGAGCTATGTATTAATGGCATTTTATCAAGTAGACATAAATCTAAATAATGGGATGCTGTTTGAAAGAAAGTACCAAAATTTCAGTTATCAATTGCCAAATCACACATCTGCCTTCCAAATTAAGACAAGGAGGGATATTATATGTAACAAGACAATTTAATCAAATGTGAAAGTCAGTTATAGACTTACATGGAAAATGACATCAAGAACATACATGATGTATACATTCTCTTAAAATCTACATTTTATAATATATTTGATTCCCTGAATAAAATGCAAAATTGCACCACAGTAATAAAGATATCTCAGAGTTATGAAATGATCAATTCCCAGAAGTGTAATCCACAGATTAGCAGCAAAATTCCTGGAAAGTACAGAGTATGTGATGGAATAATAGAAGATGGACTATATGAAATTTGAGAAAACAGTGAGTGATTAAGCTAAATAAACGATATATGCCTAGTTTAGAATGTGTCATGACCTTGTAATATTTAAAAATGATAATTTTATCAAAATACAAGAGAAGCTACAATCAGACTATTTTTCAAAACATTTCAGATTTTGTATATGCCAGGAAACTTCATGTATCAAAAGTCTCTTTACCCATTGATACATCTCGCCAGTAAAAGGTAGCAGGAATTAAATGAAATTTAATTCACCTATATTTCTAAGAACTAAGAAATTCTGTGTTCCTATAATTTTGTTGTAAGTTATGTAATTTTTTCATAAAAATATTTAGTTCTTCATATCTTTCCAACAAGTACCACGAAGCACATTTTTTATCCACAACCTCCTTTGACTATAAACACTTCCAAAGCCAGCCATTAAATTTTGTTTCAGGTTTTATATTACTAGCAAAAGATGAAGACATAGCCTCTAAAGTGTGCAGTGGGGTCCACACCTCAGGGGTGCTGGCTGAGAGTATTCCGCGATACTGGCAAGAGGGTTGGTTGCAAGCTTGGAGAAAGGGGGGTGAGTGGAGAGTTTATGGCTGCTTTAGGAGAGCTGCAGATCATAGGATTAAAATATCTCATATTTAGCCATGGAATATTTAAGGATCCACAAACTGAACAGAGTTCTCTTTGGAGTTACTTGGGATCTTTTTTTTTTTTCTGAAAATTATCTTCATTTTGTTACTCTGTTATTAACATTATACGTGGCTGCCTTCCTGCATAAGGAAAGGGTACTTCTTTTTTTTTTTTTTTATTATTTAATTTTTTTTTTTGGTTTTTATTATTATTATTATTATTATTATTATTATTATTTTACAACACCATTCAGTTCAACATAATAGCCACAGAATCCCCTGTTCTCCCCCTCTCGCCCACCCCTCCCCCCAGCCCACCCCCCATTCCCACCTCCTCCAGATCAAGGTCTCCCCCGAGGACCGGGGTTGACCTGGTAGACTCAGTCCAGGCAGGTCCATTCCCCCCTCCCAGACCGAGCCAAGTGTCCCTGCATAAGTCCCAGGATTCAAACAGCCAACTCATGCAACGAGCCCAGGACCTGGCACCAATGCACAGCTGCCTCCCAAACAGATCAAGCCAACTGACTGTCTCACCCGTTCAGGTGGCCTGATCCAGTTAGGGGCCCCTCAGCCTTTGGTTCATAGATCCTGTGCTTCCATTCATTTGGTTATTTGTCCCGGTGCTTTATCCAACCTTGGCTTCAACAATTCTCGCTCATATAAATCCTCTTCTTACTCACTAATTAGACTCCCAGTGCTCCACCAGGGGCCCAGCCGTGGATGTCTGCCTTCAGATTCCTCAGTCCTTGGATGGGGTTTATGGCACCACTATTTGGGTGTCTGGCCATCCCATCACCAGAGTAGGTCAGTTCCTGCCGTCTCGCGACCATTGCCAGCAGTCTTTTGAGGGGGTATCTTTGTGGATCTCCGTGGGCCTCCCTAGCTCTCTGCTTCCTCCCCTTCTCACCTTCTCATGTGGTCTTCATTTACCATGGTCTCCTATTCCTTGTTCTCCCTCTCTTTTCTTGATCCAGCTAGGATCTCCCACTCTTTCCCTCGACTGTCGCCCTTCATTGTTCCCACTCATGACCAGGCTATTCATGTAGATCTTGTCCATTTCTCCGTGTCTTTTTTTGGGGTCCCGTTTTCCAGGTAGCCTCACTGGTGATGTGAGTAGCAGTCTAGTCATCCTTGTTCCACATCTAGCATCTTCCTATGAGTGAGTACATACCATATTTGTCTTTCTGAGTCTGGGTTACCTCACTCAGGATGATTTTTTCTAGATCCATCCATTTGCCTGCAAACCGTGTGATGTCGTTGTTTTTCTCTGCTGAGTAGTATTCCATTGTGTATATGTGCCACAATTTATTTATCCATTCTTCAGTTGAAGGGCATCTAGGTGGTTTCCAGGTTTTGGCTATTACAAACAATGCTGATATGAACATAGCTGAGCAAGTGCTCTTGTGGTATGATTGAGCATTTCTTGGGTATATGCCCAGGAGTGGTATAGCTGGATCTTGGGGGAGATTGATTCCCAATTTTCTAAGAAAGCACCATATTGATTTCCAAAGTGGTTGTACAAGCTTGCATTCCCACCAGCAGTGGAGGAGAGTTCCCCTAGTTCCACATCCTCTCCAGCATAAAGTGTCTTCAGTGTTTTTGATCTTAGCCACTCTGACAGGGGTAAGGTGGTATCTCAGAGTTGTCTTGATTTGCATTTCCCTGATGATTAGGGAAGTTGAGCAATTCCTTAAATGTCTTTCAGCCATTTGGGATTCCTCTGTTGAGAATTCTCTGTTTAGTTCTAAAGCCCATTTCTCAATTGGACTGTTGGTCCTTTTGATGTCTAATTTCTTGAGTTCCTTATATATTCTGGATATCAGTCCTCTGTCACCTGTGGGGTTGGTGAAGATCTTTTCCCATTCTGTAGGCTGTCGCTTTGCCTTGTTGACCATATCCTTTGCTCTACAAAAGCTTCTCAGTTTCAAGAGGTCCCATTGATTGATTGTTTGTCTCAGTGTCTGCGCTACTGGTGTTATATTTAGGAAGTGATCTCCTATGCCAAGGCGTTCAAGACTATTTCCTACTTTTTCTTCTAGCAGGTTCAGAGTAGCTGGATTTATGTTGAGGTCTTTGATCCACTTGGACTTAAGTTTTGTGCACGGTGACAGATATGGATCTATTTGCAGCCTTCTACACGCTGATATCCAGTTATGCCAGCACCATTTGTTGAAGATGCTTTCTTTTTTCCATTGTACACTTTTGGCTTCTTTGTCAAAAATTATATGTCCATAGGTGTGTGGGTTAATGTCAGGGTCTTCAATTCGATTCCATTGGTCCACATGTCGGTTTTTATGCCAATACCAGGCTGTTTTTATTACTGTAGCTCTATAGTAGAGCTTGAAGTCGGGGATTGTGATGCCTCCAGAAGTTGTTTTATTGTACAGGTTTCTTTTAGCTATCCTGGGTTTTTTGTTTTTCCATATGAAGTTGAGTATTGTTCTTTCCAGATCTGTGAAGAATTGTGTTGGTATTTTGATGGGGATTGCATTGAATCTGTAAATTGCTTTTGGTAAGATTGCCATTTTTACTATGTTAACCCTGCCTATCCATGAGCATGGAAGATCTAGGAAAGGGTACTTCTTAATTGCAAGATACAATTTATGACCCATAAGAGATTGGATTAGCTTTTCTATGATTTAGATCTAGGTTTTCTAATGTCCAGATCCAGAACATTTAAAATATACCTATGTAGCTAATATTCAATATACATTGGTAAACACAAACCCTTCAAATTTCAGTCTCATTGTTCTAGTTACTTTTCTATTGCTATCACAACACACCATGATGAAAGCAACTTATAAAAGAAAACATTTAATTTGGGACTCATGTTTCAAGAGGCCTATACCCATGGCCATCATGGCAGGGAGCAGAGCAGCAGGCAGCAGGCAGGCATGACATTTTAGCAGTAGCCAAGAGCTCATATCTTATCCACCACATGAGGGAGGGAGAGAGAGAGGAAGAGAGAGAGAGAAAGAGAGAGAGTTAACTGAGAATGATATGGGCTTTTGAAAGTTCAAAGTCCACCCCCAAATGACACACCTTCTACAACACAGCCACACCTAATACTTCTCTAACAATTCAATCAGCTGCAGAACAACCATTTAAATACATGGGCTTTTGAGGAGCTTTCTTTTATTCTATTTAAGAATTTTTTTTAGTGTTTTTACAAACCAAGCACAGATTTCCCTCCCCTCCCTCTTCCCACTCCCCATTGTCAGCTGTTCCTTCCCACTCCCCATCCCCTCCAAAAGAGTAAAGGCTTCCATGGGGAGTCAATAAAGCCTACTACTACATTTATTTGGGGCAAGACTAAGCCCCCCCCACCTACATCAAGGCTCAGCAAGGTGTCTCACCACAGGTAACCAGCTCCAGAAAGCCAGCTCATGTACCACTGCCAGGAGCCATTCACACCATTCTTATTAAACAACCACATTCCATTTCTGACTCCTCTAGGTAGTAGCCATATCATAATTCAAATGCATTGAGTCCAACCTCAAGAGTCCCTGTTGTCGTTCACAGTCTCAACACAGTTGAAAAACACAGTCTCTTCTGGACTCAAGGCAGTCTTTTGAATGTAACCCTCTCTAAAAGGATCACAATTAAGCTGGTGGTAGATCCATTCCCAATTTTCTGAGAAACCATCCTATTGATTTCCAAAGTTACTTGTATAAGTTTGTATTTCCACCATGAGTGGAGTGTTCCACTTGCTCCACATCCTCTCCAGCATGAGCTGTCACTTGTGTTTTTGATCACAGATTGTCTGACAAATGTGAGATGGAATCTCAAAGTCATTTTGGTTTGCATTTCCCTGATGCCTAAGGATGTTGAACATTTCTTTAAGTGTTTCTCAGCCATTTTGATTTCTTCTGTTGAGAATGGTCTATTTGGATCTGTACCCCATTTTTAAATAGGTTTATTTAGTTTGTTGATGTCTAGAAGACCCAGCTCGACCACTTCTGGGCATATACCCAAAGGATGCTCTATTCTGTCACAAGGATACTTGCTCAACTACATTCATAGCATCTTTACTCAAAAGATCCAGAACTGGAAACAACCTAGATGTTCCTCAACCAAAGAATGGATAAAGAAAATGTAGTATATTTACACATTGAAGTATTACTCAGCTGTGAAAAACAATGACATCTTGAAATTTGTAGGCAAATGAATGGAACTTGGAAAAAATCATCCTGAGTGTGGTGACTCAGACCCAGAAAGACTAACCTGAGTGTTCTGCAATGGGAGTCTAGCAAAGTCACCATCACAGAGCACTGAATTAGGGTCATTAGGCTTGGCAGCAAGCTCCCTTACCTGATAAGTTGTTCCACCGGTCTCCACTGTGCTTCTTCTTGAAACACAAATTATGTAGAAGCAATTTCACTGAATTGCTAAAATTTAATTAAAATCATAGTCTTAGAAATCACATGGGCAATAAGAACTCATTTTCCATTCTAATTACAGTTTAGCAAGAAGTCCTCATTGTGTTCTATTTTTATAGTATGCCTGTGCACAGGTGAAAGTAACTTATGTGTAGGTTTCAGATCACTTATAAAATAACAATGATTTGAGAAATGAGGAAGAGGGGCAGAGTGAATACATGCAAGATCTCTGTAGTAGTGAAAAGCATTATGAAATGCAATCTAGTGGGCCCAGCACAGACAATGCAGTCATGATTCCAAAGCTGCCTACTGTGGGCTCCATATAGATAGCTGTCAATAGTGAGTCATAGATAAGAGTGTGGTCTATGTTGCCCATACCTCCTTGATGTGAGCTCTTGATGAATATGGGGCAGGGCCAGACATTTTCTTCAGTTGTGACCTGCTGAAGAGCTCACCATTCTCCAGAGATGATTCCAAACCAATGGACACACAGATGACTCTTGTAATCCAAGTGGGCCAAAAAGTAAAAATAAAACAATAAAACAAAACAAAACAAAAAAGAACATAAATGTAGAAAGGGACTAGTGTGCATGTGGCTGGGGAAGTGGGTAATAGGAGTGGGAGGGAAGTAAGAGGTCAGATGCAATCAGCTTATTGCAAATACTGTCAAAGAACAAATTTCACAAAAGAAAAAATGGTGACTTAAAATTTTAGATAGTGAAATCTATCTGAGATAATATTTTAGCTGAGATAGTATTTTAGGAGAAAGATACCAAATCTTCCTAATATATTTCCCATATGCTCAAGGTGTATAGACAGACATGAACCTTGCTTGTCTCTAATCTGATTTCAGGAAAACATGACACAGGTATCTGCATGTTTTTATTAGTTTATGTTATAAGAATATCTTTAACTTATTAGTATACACATACAAATTGTTCATGAAATATTAGGATACAATATTAAAGAAATTATGACATGTCTCTTTTTAGGAATACACTAGATAGTATACTGTAAATGTATATACAGATAGTTTTATCCAGGAAATGGCATACATTATCAAATGGTAACTTACATGAAAAGTCTATACATATATGTGTAAATATATGTATATTCATATGTACATCATATATATAATGTTTTCTTTCTTTTTTTTTTTTTTTTGGTTTTTTGAGACAGGGTTTCTTTGTGTAGCTTTGCTCCTTTCCTAGAACTTGCTTTGTAGACCAGACTGGCCTCGAACTCACAGAGATCCATCTGCTCTGCCTCCCGAGTGTGGGATTAAAGGCGTGCACCACCACTGCCTGGAGATATAATGTTTTCAAAAGCATATAATTTTTACCACACTGTCCTACTTTCATGGTATAAAAAAAAATCAATGTCATAAAATAATTTTTGAACTTAAGGAAGTGTATTCTAATATTATGAACACTGCCCTTTCAGTTATGGAAGAAAACAAGGGATAAAATAATTTCATTTGAATGAGTACAAATTGGAAAATGACAGATTATGTCAATATGAGGCAACTAGCATTATGATTTGTTTGTAAATCATTTTGATCTATAAGAGTATGTAGACCTCAAAAATATCTTCAGTATCTCCTATAGTGAGTTGGGATCAAAATATAATGATATATTTTTAAATAATAATTTTGATAACTAATTCAATGAAAACTTTGCAAATAATAATCTAGTTAAAATAATTTGCACAGTGTTGTGACCATGGGTAATGATTAGTAAATTGTAGTGATTATTATTTTATAAAATTATCATCGCCGGGCGGTGGTGGCGCACGCCTTTAATCCCAGCACTCGGGAGGCAGAGCCAGGCGGATCTCTGTGAGTTCGAGGCCAGCCTGGGCTACCAAGTGAGCTCCAGGAAAGGCGCAAAGCTACACAGAGAAACCCTGTCTCGAAAAAAAAAAAAAAAAAATTATCATCATCCTCTAGTCTTCAGACACAAATAGATATATGATGCAGTTATTACTCTTTCTGAACAGTAAAATTCTAGGTATTAGACTTTTGAATGTACTTCCATAATAGTTATTTTCATAACCAACTAATCATGAAACTAATATCATGCTGAAATGAGACATATATGCAATTTTGCGGTCAAAATACAGCTAAAGCAGTATGCACATAATGAAATTTCCAATTAGAAGAGGTGTCTAAAAATTATCCCCAAATTTACCTGTGATATCTCAACTTTTTTATGGCATTTTTAATATCCTTATTTCTTAGTGGATAGATGGCTGGATTCAGGGGAGGTGTGATAATGGTATAAAACACAGCAAGAAACTTGTCGACCCAAGTGATATTGACTGGCCAGAGATAGAATGCGGGGCCAAAAACCCAGCACTTTGACTATGATGTGGGAAGTACAGGTAGAGAGTGCCTTTGATGAGCCATCTTTAGAGTGAAGCTGAACAGTTAATAGAATGTAAGTGTAAGATATCAACAAGAGAATGAAACAAGTTGTTGCTGAAACACTACTGTCAGCATTTATCATGATTCCAAGAGTATCAGTATTTGTGCAGGCTAATTTCATCACCAAAGGAATATCACAGAAAAAGCTGTCTATTACTCTAGGTCCACAGAAAGGTAGTTCCAAAATCAGGATCAGTTGAATCATGGCATGCATCAGTCCAATGATCCATGATATTAAAACAAGCCAGATGCACTTCTGTCCATCCATGATGCCGTGTAATGGAGTGGACTGCAGATGGTCACATATTGGTCATAGGCCATTGACGCAAGAAGTATCATCTCACCCCCTCCAAATAAATGCACACAGAGGATCTGGCTCATGCATCCCATAAAAGAAGTTGTTTTATTATCTTTTAAGAGGTCTGTGATCAGTTTGGGTATATTTACTGAGGAAAAGCAGAAGTCAACAAATGAGAGATTAGCTAACAGAAAGTACATGGGAGAATGGAGATGATGATCAATGATGTTTTTTTTTCCATTTTTTCTTTATTAAGAAATTCTCTACTCACTCTACATACTACCCACAGATTCCCCCCTCCTCCCTCCTCTCACCCTCCAGCCCTCTCCCCCTAGCCACCCCACATCCCCACATCCCCCAAATCAAGGTCTTCTATGGGGAATCGGCAGAGCCAGCACACTGAGCCTAGGCAGGTCCAAGCCCCTCCCCACTGCACCAAGGCTGCTCAAGGCATCACACCACAGTCATCAGGCTCCCAAAAGCCTGCTCATGTACCAGGGACAGATTCTGATCCCCCTGAATGGGTACTCCCCACGCAGTTCTAGCCAAACAACCAAATTCCATATCCAGAGGGCCTAGTCCAGTCCCATGGGGCCTCCACAGCCGCTAGTCTACAGTTCATGGGCTTCCACTAGTGTGGCCAGTCATCCCTGCATAGCTCAGTGGTTAAGAGCACTGATTGCAATCCCAGAGATTCTGAGTTCAATTTCCAGCACCCACATGGTGGATAACAGTGATGATTAATATCATGACAAAGAGGTTGCCTACCACACTCATCAGGTAGAGGGTGGAAAATGGCAGCAAGAGGAAGACCTGTAGTTCCCTTGAGGCACAGAGTCCCTGAAAAACAAACTCAGACACCACAGACTGGTTTGCTTCTTCCATTTAGTACACTGTGCTCCAACTGGTTGAGAGAGACAGAGCCTAACTACGAATTGCTGAAAGAGAAACAACTTAATGTGCAGAGTCAAGTAAGCAGAAAAATTTTGAAATTGAAATCTTTGCATTGCACCAAACCAAATTTTAAATAAATCTTTCTTGTATTTGTGCATTGTGTCTAATGAGGGAAGGTTTTAAAAGTAGAATGATGAGCCGGGTGGTGGTGGCGCACGCCTTTAATCCCAGCACTCGGGAGGCAGAGCCGGGCGGATCTCTGTGAGTTCGAGGCCAGCCTGGGCTACCAAGTGAGCTCCAGGAAAGGCGCAAAGCTACACAGAGAAACCCTGTCTCGAAAAACCAAAAAAAAAAAAAAAAAAAGTAGAATGATGAGTCAAAAGTTTTGCACATCTAAATGACAATGTTTATAGGTATCAATATGAGTATACTGTTTAAAAATATCAGTAGCACGTATTCTCTTTGCATTTTTTCAAGCTTTAATCTGCTTTCTAAATGGAATCAAATAATTTTCTTCAATGAATATTAGAGTCATAGTTGCAGCCTGTTTACTTGACCATCTTAATTTCAAAATGACAATATATTGACATGTTTCTAACATAAACACAAAATTGCCAGGCACAAATCTACTGTTGACTGTAGGATCATACAGACTGAAACCAAGTTTACTACAAAATGTGAGGAAAAAAGGTTCATTGAATAAATTGAGAAGCCATGTGTTAAAGACACATGTTAATGTAATGTCTTTCCTTGATTTTTGCCTTATCTATTAGAGTGTATCTGTGAACAACCATTTTGTTCATAACCCTGGGGGATGTTACTTATTGTCCTTTATTGACTGACTGGCTTTCATTTCTAAATAGTGAGATTTCATATGATATTCTGAATAATTAATAAATGAAAGCTAATTTCCCTGCCTTTCTACTCTTTCATCTCTTTCCTTCCCTCTTTCTTTGTATAAAATGACATTTTCATATAACTTACATTGAATTGGTGAATTTGGAGTGAAGTATTATTATTTAAACCTCCAGCATTCTCATCTCCTTCATACTCTTTTTACCTGGTTATCTACTTTATTATCCTTAGAAAATAGACATAAAAATTTGAGATAATAAGATAATTTTAGAGTAGGCTGTTTTGTCAGCAGTATGCTTCTTCAACAGAGAGTCTTGTAACTTGTTATGTTACAGAGAGTTTTTTTTATGTGAACATATACAAGTACTTAACATTTTCAGAAGCCTCAAATGTTATGTGGAAAGGTAAACTTACATTTTTGGAAAATAGAACAATTAAAAATGCAGAGTCAAGATACTCTGAAAAAAAACCTTTTTTTTTTTTTCCGTAAGTGACATTTAATCTCTGAAATTCATAATATACCTTATGGTTCATGTTGCAGTTTCTTAAGCAACTTTCGAACATGTGAATTGAACCTCCATTTCGGGCATTACAGTGTAATTCAGACATTTTTATTGCTCAATAACTATTCTGAGGCTTGTTCTGCCCTAATTTATCTGCTGCTTTTGTAAAGGTAAGGTCAGGACTTGACAGTGTATGTTTGGCTTCCTGTGGTCTTCAGGAAGCAACATGAACTATTCAGGTGGCCAGGTGGTGGTGGTACTTGTTTTAAATCCCAGGCCTCAGGAGGCAGAAAATGGTGGATCTCTGATTTCTAGGCCAGCCTAGTCTATGGGGTGAGTTCCAGGGCAGCCAAGGCTGTTACACAGAGAAACCCCATCTCAAAAACCCCAAAAGCAAACCAAAACAACAATAAAACCCATCAACACAGCTGTAGATTTTAGGACAGTACATTATAGTTTCAGCTCTGTCCCATTGACTTTGAGACATTTCATTAAATGGTCTTCTATTCTAAAAAAGGAATTGTGTGTGGGTGGGATTTAATTATTCCTCATTCCCATCTTTTATAAAAGTTTCCTGAATTTTTAGGATTTATTTATTGGAAGAGTATTGTATTAAGAAAAGTACAGTCCTTGGTAAAAGTATGAATAAATAATTTTTTGAGGTCAGTAATCTTTCACTATTTAATTACATGAAATTGGGCCAATGACAGATTACACAGTAAATAATAGCCAGAAAAGGTTCACCCTTATCCTCTTTGTTTTACATATGTAATAGTCTTTGTGACTATATACTCTGCTATATTTCTTGCTGAAGGGACATAGTATAAATGCATTTAAGAATGGGGTTATCGCTAAGTCAAAATTGAAAGATGTGTGGTTTTATAACAGCAAACCTCAAATATAGCAATATATTAATTTTCTGCAAAAATTTAACAAAAACCTATATATGGTTTTATTTTTATTTTTAATACCTGAGCATAACACTTCCAGCCTAGACTAGTATTTCATCTATTCTAATATTCTGTGGTTGACATTAACCAATGGTGGATGTGCCACAAGAAAACCTAAACATATAGCATAATGTACATAATTATACACTACTATGTCATTATTACAGATGGTGTTTAGATTACACTCTGAAAGAAATGAAAACAAATCCTAATTCCCCTCTTTCCTCTACAGCTTCCCATATGGTGATGGGAAACATCCAACAAAAGTAGAAGTAGAGAATATATTAATGCTTTGTTAACATGACAACTGACCAAGAAATTGTCATCTAAAATGAAAAGCTGCACACAGAACTAGAACCCAAAGTGACAAAAACATATTATTTGGAAGGGAGATTTCAATATACTACAAATCATGATTCATTCCAAAAGAACTACGTATAAAACAGATGTGTAATTTTTAGCCAAAGCTAAAGACAAAACATTACAATTTCTACCAAAGGCCATGCCATTTTGTGACATGCAAAACTTTTGTCTAGACAGCTGACAGCATTATTTTTAACTCTACAGAGAAATGACTTCACAGCTCTTTTGTAATGTTTTTAAATTAGGGATTAGGTTTATTAAATGCGCATCTCAGTGTGTAAAACTACATAATTCATAAATCTAGTTCACCCTTTAGGCAATACTAGTTCCTAAATAATTACAGACAAAAATGCATTGCCTTTATCAGACATTTACAGAAGACAAATCTTTTGGTAGTATAGCTAGGCATTGGTTTAACAACGCTTTTATTCAGGAAAAAGTTCCCAACTAAATTGTCCATGGTATCATTTGAGTTCATTTTCTTTCTCTAACCTCAAGTAAGCTGGAGAATATCATATCATGCCATAATATCTCATGTATTTAAAACCTCTGATTAATGTCTTCTTTTCAAAATTACTACAGGTCTATGACCCAAATAGAAGTTGAGTCCCAGGTTCAGTTTTATAATTTCTATATTATATATATTATAGTTCAAATATGTGCTTCTAATGCAGAAAAACATTTTTAAAATTTTATTTTATAATTTAATTTAATTTTACATATAAGCCACGGATTTCCTTGTTCTCCCCCGCCCCCCCCCCCCCTGCTTTTCCCCCAGCCCACCCTGCATTCCCATCTCCTCCATGGCAAAGACTCCCCTGAGGATTGAGTTCAACTTGGTAGATTCAGTCCGGGCAGGTCCAGTCCCCTCCTCCCAGGCTGAGCCAAGTGTCCCTGTATAAGTGCCAGGTTCCAAACAGCTAGCTCATGCACTGAGGACAGGACCCAGTCCCACTGCCTGGATGCCTCCCAAACAGATCAAGTTAATCAACTGTCTCACTTATCCAGAGGGCCTGATCCAGTTGGGGGCTCCTCAGTTATTGGTTCATAGTTCATGTGTTTCCATTCATTTGGCTATTTGTGTCTGTGTTTTTCCAACCTTGGTCTCAACAATTCTCGCTCATACAAATCCTCCTCTTTCTTGCCAATTGGACTCCTGGAGCTCCACCTAGGGCCTGGCCATGGATCTCTGCATCCAGTTCCCTCAGTCATTGGATGAGGTTTCCAGCATGACAATTAGGGTGTTTGGCCATCCTATCACCAGAGTAGGTCAGTTCCGGCTGTCTCTCGACCATTGCCAGTAGTCTATTGTGGAGGTATCTTTGTGGATTTCTGTGGACCTCTCTAGCACTTTGCTTCTTCCTATTCTCATGTGGTCTTCATTTATCATGGTCTCTTATTCTCCCTCTCTGTTCTTGATCCAGCTGAGATCTCCTGCTTCCTTAAGCTCCCTTTCCCTCAACCCTTGCCCTTCATTACCCCCACTCACATCCAGGTTGTTCTTGTAGATCTCATCCATTTCTCTGTCATTGGGCAATCCCTGTGCAGAAAAACTTTTTAAATGAATATTTGTGGTGAAAACCAACAGAATAACAATCACTTCGGGATGCATTTGCACTACAGGAATCATCTCATCAACCAGGTCCTCCCAAGTAGATCATATTCCCTCTAAAGTCTGCTTAAATCTGAAAAAGTGCCACATTGTAATAATGTAATTTCTTCTGTGAAGAAGGTTGGCAAAGACCTCATCTCAGTGTGGCTTAAATACATAGACAAAGTCATGTCTGCATTGAAAGTTTCATTTTTCTGTACTTTAAATGGGTCCAAATCCCTGGGGATCCTGAATTGGGACATTGTGCAGTAATTCCCCATTTTCAATACTGCATTCATGTTAAGATTGCAAAATGCAAGAAAAAAGTTTAAACAAAATATGAAATATGTTGCCTTAGGTATGGAAAAACAGAACTCTTTTATCGTTGTTGACAATATATGGTGTTACAGTACCTAAAAATGATGAAAGATCTTACAAAAAATTAAAAATAACACTAATTAAAGCCTACTATCCAATCATTTGAGACACATACTAAATGAAATCCATATATCAAGGAGTGCTGTATTACCATGTTCTTTGATGTATTATTTATAGCATACATTATCTACTGTAGTGTTTAGGGACAAATAGAGAAAGTTACACATCTGTATCATACATATATATGATACATACATACAAGCATGTGCATGTGTATATGTGTATGCACACACAGAGACATATTATTATTATTATTTAATTATTATTAATAATTGTGTTAATAACACAATGCTCTTACTTGTGGCAATGTGAATGACGCTTAAGGACATTCTGTCATAGAAGAATAAATGTTGTGTATTTTCTATGTAGGTGAGGAATTTAAGACAATGAACTTTAGAAGCACAGAAAATAATGGTGGCTTCTAGGGCCTAGAGAAGGAAAAAAAGGAGGCATTCATTAATCATGTAATTATTTTACAAAACTTAACTTCTTGACATCTGTTTCACAGCATAGTGAACATAGCTTATTAAAGCTTCATTATAGAGGAGATCTATTTAGGGCTGGTCAGAGGACTAAAGTGCTTTCCACCCAAACATGAGGAGCTGAATTCACATCCCAGAATATACATATATTGGCAACAGTTCTACAGAAAAATGGGAGTTGGAAACAAGGGAATCTTGAGAAGCTAGGGCCAGCTATACCAGGATACACAGTGGTCAAGAATTAGAGAACTAGTCTCAAAAAGATGGAAGGAAATGACTAATACCCAAACTTGTCCTCTGTTCTTCACACATGAGCAGCAAAATGTTCTCTCTCTCTCTCTCTCTCTCTCTCTCTCTCTCTCTCTCTCTCTCTCTCTCTCGTCAAAATGAAAAAATAAACCAAAAGTAAACAGAAAATTGAAACACAGGGAAGGAAATGTAATTTCAGATGGAATTGTAGATACAAAGCCATACCGTTGTGTATATATTAAATGCATGTTTATTGAATATCAATTGTAGTGAACAATGTTGTTATGTTTAGCAAAGCTGTTAAATATAAAATGTGTTATTATTGTTTCTATAGAAGGATATGATGTACTTCTCCAGTATTTATATCTCATATCATAAAATTACATATCAAGATGTTGTACCTATCCCAGCAGAAGTTATTTGTTATGTACATGTGGAAGTGGCAGCCAGGTTAACATTGGCACACTGCCATTGTCCTTATGACTGACGAGCTTATATGAACATTTTCTTCCTTTGACTCAGAGGAACATTGGGGATCATATCATGCTCAGTGCATCCTTTAGTTGAGTTCAGAAAAATCAAGTTTGATAGAAAAGCATACTGTGGTCCTTTTTCTAAGTGATTAGAGGACACTTCCTAAGATACATTAAATAAATAACCTAATAATACAAATAAATACAAGAGCTCAATAGTACAGAAAAAGAACTCTTTTCACTATTTATATATATAGTAATTGAGTTATCATTTCTGTATGTGCTATGACAACATACATGTTATATGCTGAATAATATGGGCCAGTGAGATGTCTCAGCAGGTAACATGACTTGTTTCCAAACCCAATAACCTGTGTTACATCATTAGGCTCAACTGGGTCTAACATGTTGGAGGGAAAAAAATGACTCCATCATGTTGTCTTCTAATCTCCACATGTGTTGTTGCATGAATAGATGTAAACATATACACGTGCCTATATTCATGTGTGCATGTCTTGGTATTGTGTTTCCAGAAATATTGTGCACTCTAATAAACTTATCTGGGGTCAGAGACAGAACAGCCATATTATTAAACTTAGAGGATAGGCAGTGGTAGCACACTCCTTTAATCCTAGCATTCCAGAGGCAGAAATCCCTCTGGATCTCTGTGAGTTCAAGGCCACATTGAAAACAGCCAGGCATGGTGACACATGCCTTTAATCCTAGAAAGTGAGCCTTTAATCCCAGGGAGTGAGGCAGAAAGCAGAAAGATAAAAGGTGTGAGTACCAGAAACTAGAAGCATTTGGATGGTTAAGCTTTCAGGCTTTCAAGCAGCAGTTCAGCTGAGATTCATTCTAGAAGAGGACTCAGAGGCATCCAGTCTGAGGAAACAGGATCATCTGAGGAATTGGCAAGGTGAGGTAGCTGTGGCTTGTTCTGCTTCTATGATCTTCCAACATTCACCCCAATAACTGGCCTCAGGTTTGATTTTATTAATAAGACCTTCTAAGATTCTTGCTACATGTGTATGTACACACATACATGTAACAATTTTTTGAAAAATGGAAAATCCATTTGTCTGTAGTTTTACAGCTGTACATACACATTTACACAACTGTTGTGACATCTGAAACAGCCAATGGAGCCATTTATTTTCTCCCAGACTCTCTTTTGGTACTATTTATTTATTTATTTATATTTATAAAGATTTATTTATTTATTATGTATATAGAAGTGGGTGCTGGATCTCATTACAGATGGTTGTGAGCCACCATGTGGGTGCTGGGAATTGAACTCAGGACCTCTGGAAGAATAGTCTGTGCTCTTAACTTCTGAGCCATCTCTCCAGCCCTCTTTTGGTACTTTATGATCAACTGTACCACATCTATGACTCAGGCAAACAATCTTATTTTAGTTTGTATAGTTTTGTTTTTATTTTTAAATCCATTTATTGTATATGCTTAAGGTGAACACTATTATATTTTCATATACATGTATTGTAAAATTACATACCAATACTTTACAAAGACACTGTGTGTTCATTAAAAGCATCTAAAAATCTCTTTGACTTACCATCATTAAATACCAATCTACTAGCTGTAGTTTTAATTCTGTACATTAATTTCCTAGAATTGTTAGCTACATACACTATGAACTTATATATCTTCTATTTTTTCTGTGATCTACTTTGATGACCACAGTTCTATTATTTTCCTGTTTATTCAACTTTTAAAATCTTTACACCTTACATTTTTTTTCTTTGTGCCTGGCATTTCATTTATCATAATTATCTCCACATTCACCAATGACATTATATTCTTCTTTTTAAAGTCTTAACAGTATGGTATAGAACTTATTCCATATGCATTATGTGCTCTACATATTTGCTTTATATGTAATGGTAGTATTTCAGCCACTACATGTGTATCACATATATTGTCTTTACCTTGTAATCATTTAAAAAGTATTGACAAGGAATTTGCATTGCATGTTGCCCAAAGTTAAATTAAACTATGTAGCACAAGTTTACTTGAAAAATATGATCTTCTTTCTTCAGTTTTCAGAGTGTTGAAATCTTCCATGTTATTATCAACACTGGTTTTGCAAGTTTGTATTTGTATCAACAATTTAAGAATTCCTTTCTCCAAATATTTATCATAAAATCATGTATCATTTTTGATGCATATCTGAGAAGTTATAAGTATCTGTGAAGTTATAAAGTGTTATGCGATCACGACTTTGGTTTACATTGTAATATAGGATGTTCCCTTTTTGATTCATGGTTTCTTCTATCTGCACTTGTTATTAAACCATGCTATTGTATTAGTAACTTTATTTTACTACTATTATTCCATTGTATGAATGTCTATTTAGCTACTCCCTACTTCAGTACATTACGGTTGTATCCAATCTATAGCTGTTAGGAATACAACAGTAGAAATGTTTCTGTGCTTGTCATACACACAGATTTTTTAAAATTCAAGTAAATAGTTAATAGTGAGCTTGCTGTGCAAAGTGGCTTATCATGTACTCAATGTTATTAATTTTCTTAAGAATGGTGTTTAGATCCAGAGGCCTGCCTGACACCAAACAGCTCAGACAGCCGAGAGACACCCATGGGGCAGCCTTATGATAAACAAGTATATGGTGGAGAAATGGGAGTGAAAGAGAGGCAGAATGGTTGTGTGTTGTGGTAAGATGCAGATCTGAAGAAGTGAGGGTGGTGAGAAATGGACTGATGTTGGTGATATGCTTGCCACTCAGGACCAGGGTGATATCAGGTACTGAGCCATTGCCTGGGGCCATGTCCGGCTGTGTGGTCCTACTGCAGTTGATGTTCATGACCTGTGTTGTCACCAAAACCATGGGGATGCCCTGGGTTTGGGCTGCCACCTGTGGTCACTATGCTGTCCAGACCCTTGCCACCACTGGGGACATGCTGATTTGAGTGGCCTGTGTTGCCACCAGGGGACATGATGACATCCTGCCCAAGCTGCTGCCAGGTGTCATGTCTGGGTCCATACCCCATACCAGTCAGCTTCATGAGTCCAGTTGAAGAGATAGAAGAGGGATTCTATAAGATAGGGGGGATCAAGATCATGATGGGGAAACCTACAGAGACAATCAAACCAAGCCAGTGGGAACTCATGAACTGTGAACCAATAGCTGTGGAGTCTCCATGGAACTGGACTAGGCTTTCTGCATAAGCAAGACAGTTGTGTAGCTTGATCTGCTTAATAGGCTCCCTGGTAGTAGGATCCAGATCCATCCCTGGTGCATAAGTTGGCTTTTTAGAGCCCACTACCTATGATGGGACACCTTACACAGCCTTGATGCATGGAGAGGGGCTTGGATCTGCCTCAACTGAATGTACCAGACACTGCTGACTCCCCATGGGAGGCCTCATTTTTTTGGAGGAGGGAAACAGATGTGGGTTGGAGAGGAAGGCTGTGGGGGATGGAAAGGGGGCAGGGGAAGGATGGAAGAGAGGTGTAGCCAGAAGTTTCTCCAGTCCTACCTGGCTCCAAGGTCCCACACCCACTTATAAAATAATCAATCAGAGGCTGAATATTAATTGCAAATTCTATAGCCTATTGGCTCAAGCTTCTTGCTAGCTAGCTCTAACAACTTAACTCAACTCGTAACTATTAATCTATGTATTGCCATATGTTCAATGGCTTTGCTTGCAACCAATTACATGTTGCTCCTTGGACAGTTGTTGTGAAACCTCAGCAAACCACTCCCCACACTCTATCCCCTACAGACAAAGAAGTTTAAACCAGGATTCCCAAGTGTAGATAACAACTTAGACCCCTTTTTTCCCAGGTGGCGGTATCTGCTACAGGGACTTTGAAAAACACAGAGTCAGGATATTCGACCAAAAGTCTAAAAAAGGAGGCGGGTTGTGGAAAATAAATTATATGGTCTGTGCCTTTAAGAACTAGCCTCACAAAGAAAGGTTAGCACTCCTTCCAACCTCCCTGTTACCTGAGAGATTTGGAATGAGCCTCCCTGCCAAGCCACCCTGCTGAGTCTTGTAAATGTAGAATACACCTTGCTTTTGCATTCTGTACCTAAAGTCTCCAGTGGCTTCTTTTCAGCTTGATCTGGGCATAACACAGGCCAGTTTGGGCTATAGAAATCCTGTCTCAAAACCAAATGGGATGGGAATATGGTGACACACACTTTTAATCTCAGCACTGGAGATAAAAGACCCAGACACAGTTTCCCCAGAAACCCAAAATTGCTGAGGAAAGAGATATCTTAAAAATGAGTCAGTTCCCCCTTCCTGGAGAGGGTAAAGACAGGTGTTTTCAAAATAACAAAGTCAGGATATCTGGTGGTAACTGATTAACTACGAGATGCCCCTCTCCAGAGATAACATGACCAGACCCCAGAGATGAGTTGTAAAACTCCTGACAGGGCAAACAGATAAGGTAAAATAAGACAAGGTCCAGGCCCAGGAAAAACTGGACCAATCAAGGATGGACCCGTACTAACCCCCTCCCCGCTAAGAAATTTTATGGGTTTTGCCTATAAAAACCAACTTCCCCAAGAAAGAGTAGTAACTTCCCTGCCTCACTGCCAGTGAGTGCTTGAGATGAGTTCCCTATCATGACTTGCAACAGAAGTAAACCTTGCTTTTGCATTCTAGTATGCTCATCTGTGGTGGTCTCTCTGGGGTTTATGATCTGGGCACAACATTGTTTGGTGTCTCCTCCACTCTCCTTCTCCTCTCTCTGTAGCTCAAAAGTACCGCCTAACCTTATACTGCCTCGCCATTGGCCAAACAACTTCATTTATCAACCAATCAGAGCAACACATACTCACAGCATACAGAAACACACACAGGCCTGACAGTGGTGGCACATACCTTTAATCCCAGCACTCAGGAGGCAAAGCTAGGTGATCCCTGTAAGTTTGAGGTCAGCCTGGTCCACAGAGTGAGTCCAGGACAGGAACCAAAACTACACAGAGAAACTCAAAAAAAAAAAAAAAAGAAAAAAAGAAAAAAAAAAAAGAAAAAGAAAAAAGGAAAAAGAAAGACATACCACAGTAGAGAGGGGGCTCTCTGGTTGGTATGTAAAATAAATATAAAATTTCTTAAAAATAAAAAGAAAACTTTTGGGAGCTGTAAATCTACCATGTGAGTTTATGGGGGATTTAATTCTCGGACTCTGGTTTGGCAGGTAGCTCCTTTACATGCTGAGCTGTATCACTGGCCTCCATTGTGCTTCTAGAAACCCATATTACATACAAATAATGACACTGAATTGCTAAAATTTAATGAAATTTATATTCTTAGAAACTATACAAGCAATAAGAGGTCATTTTATAGGTTAATTATACAATTCAGCAAGGAGTCCTTAAGGTGTTCTGTTGTTATAGTATGACTGTGGCCAGCTGAGGGCACGCTGTCTATAGGCTTAAAATCACTTATAAAATAATGCTGAGAAAGAATGCGGAAGAGGTTAGAAAGAATGCAAAAACTGTGAAATGTAATCTTGTGGGTATGGTACAGCCAATGCATTCATGATCCCAAGCAAATGACCACACAAGAAAATCATCAACAGTCAAAGATCATAGAGTAGCTATGTACTACTATATCTCCTTGCTGAATTGTGAGTTACTGATGATTCTGGGACAGAGCAAGGCATTTTCTTCAGTTGAGACCCACTGATGAGGTCATAGTGCCTCAGGGATAGTTGGAAACAATGGACACACAGATGGCTATGGGTCATTTCAGTGGATCCCAAAGCAAAACAAAAATACATAAATGTAGAAAGGGACTTGTGTGTGTTTTTGTGCCTGGGGAAGGGGATAATAAGAGTGGGAGAGGAATAAGAGGTCATGAACTGTATCAGATGTAATATTGTCCAAGAATATATTTAATTAAAAATATGGTGACAAAATTGTTGAGAGGTAAATCTGTAAACACATTGGAGAAATTTTTTTTCTGAAAAAGATACCAGAACCTACAATATATACACATCAAAGTCTGTGGCCAGACATGAGTCATGCTTATCTAATCTTATGATTTCGGGAAAACATGATTTTGGGTAAACATGATACAGGTATTTGTGTCGTTTTGTTAGTTAATTTATGTTTGACAACCTGTTTAACTTATTAGAATATAAATACAAGTTGATTTTAACCATTAGCTCATGAAATATTGGCATGATATTCAAAAGGTTTTCACTTTCATATCTGTTTAGAAATAAATTAGAAATCAAGCTATTGTAAAAATTTACACCATATAGTTTATCCAGCAAATGACTCACTACATTAAATGGTATATAACATGAATCATTATGTATACCATATTATCAAGAGCATATAATGTTTAGCTAACTGGCCTTAGCAGTTATGCTATTCCATTATATAATATAAAATCATGATCATGCAAATAATTTGTGAACTGAGGAAAGTATATTCAAATATTATAAACAGGTTGTCCTTTCAGTTAAGCAATAAAATATAGGAAAATTCTGAATTCATATGAGTAGTTAAGACTTGAAAACTGACAGAGATTATATCAATATGAGGCAACTAGAATTATAATTTGATTATTTTAGCATTTTGATTTCTAAGTGGCTTCAGTCTTCACAAATATCTTAAATGTGTTCTGTAACAAGGATAGAATTATGATTGATGTATAAATTCATATTTCAAAAGATGGTAAAATTGAAAAGTAATCCAAATAGGATTTTGTTGATAACAATGTAATTAAAGTGACATGCATAATTTTGGGAATTCAGATGATGTGTAGTGACATGTGATAATTATTTTTGCAACATTATTATCATCTTCTACTCTTCTATATACATGTATATTTGAATAGCTATTACTCATTCAAAGTGGGAAAACTATTAACATTATAATTTTGAATATATTTTTCTAATGGTTGTTTTCAAAATGATATGCTAATTCCAAAAACAAGTAATTATACTCTTCAATTTCCACTAAAAAAATTGTATAAAATGTGCACACAATGAATTTGCCAATAATATTAAGATGTCTAAAAATTATTCCAGAACTCACATGTGATTTATCAGCTTCTTTATGGCATTTTTAATATCTCTATTTCTCAGTGTATAGATGGCTGGATTCAGGAGAGGTGTGATGACTGAGTAAAACACAGCAAGAAACTTGTCGACCCAAGTGATGTTGACTGGCCACAGATAGATGAAAATGACAGGCCCAAAGAATAGCACAACCACTATGATGTGGGATGTACAGGTAGAGAGTGCCTTTGATGAGCCGTCTTTAGAGTGGAGCAGAACAGTTAATAGAATGTAAGTGTAAGATATCAGCAAGAGAATGAAACAAGTTGTTGCTAAAACACCACTCTCAGCATTTACCACGATTCCCAGAGTACTAGTATCTGTGCAGGCTAATTTCATCACCAAAGGAATATCACAGAAAAAGCTGTCTATTACTCTAGGTCCACAGAAAGGTAGTTCCAAAATCAGGATCAGCTGACTAATGGAATGCACCAATCCGATGATCCATGATATCAAAATAAGCCAGATGCACTTCTGTCTGTCCATGATGCTGGTGTAGTGGAGTGGCCTGCAGATGGCCACATATCGGTCATAAGCCATCGATGCAAGAAGTATCATCTCACCCCCTGCAAATAAATGCACACAAAGGATCTGGCTCATGCACCCCCCAAAAGAAATTGTTTTAGTATCTGTTAGGAGGTCTGTGATCAGTTTAGGGGTAGTAACTGAGGAAAGACAGAAGTCAATAAATGAGAGATTAGCTAACAGAAAGTACATGGGAGAATGGAGATGATGATCACTGATGATTAATATCACAACAAAGAGGTTGCCTACCACACTCATCAGGTAGAGGGTGGAAAATGTTATCAGGAGGAAGATTTGTAGTTCCCTTGAGGTACAAAGTCCCTGAAAAATAAACTCAGACACCACAGACTGGTTTGCTTCTTCCATTTAGTACACTGTGCTCCAATGGGTTGAGAGAGACAGAGCCTAACTAAGAATTCCTGAAATAGAAACAGTAACTTTATGTGCAGAGTCAAGTAAGCAAAAAGAATACAAATTACATCTTAGCATTGTATCCAGTCAAATGTAAAAGAACTTCCTTGAGTTTGTATATACTTTTTAATTAGGAATTTTCCTAAATATACAAAAAACTTTATTGTCAGTAGAAAATATTCTGCTTACATTTCCCAGCCTTAAAATCTAACTTTTTGACGTGGATTCAAAGGTAATCTTCTTTAATGAATATTAGAGTTATATTTATAGACTCTTCACTTGACTGTCATAATACCAGAATGACAATCCATTGACATATTTTAAACATAAATACAACATTCCCAGGCACAAATCTATTTTTGATTATGTCTGAACAGACAAAATTATATCAATTCTATTAAAAAGAATGATAAAAATGAAAAAAATCAAATAAATTGAGAATCCATGTACCAAAGATAGTTTATTAGCATTGTCATTCTCTAAAATTTGTACTTGTCCATTGGAGTTTATCTCTAAACAACCATGTATTACTAGGCCTGAAGGATGTTACTTATTGTCATATACTTACAGATTTTCAAATCTAAATGGTGAGATTTCATATAATAATTTGAATAATGTATTCATGAAAGCTGTTTTCTCTGCCTCTCTACCTTTTTGTTTCATTTTTTCTTTTTTCCCTTTCTTGAATCTCTCCCTTTATTTATTTCTCCTATGTTTTCTTTCTTAATTGTAATATCTGTACTTGTTCCTACTATTTTTAGGTTTGAAATTGGAAAATTAAAATGTCAATAATCTGGGTGATATTTTAGGATTTCCTTGTTAAGTATTTAAAACATTATATGTTAGTAATAATAATGTTTATTGATTTCCTTGTCAATAAGCACTATGAAGTAATAAAATTGTAGTGCAAAATGAGGTCTTGCTGTTCTGAATCCCCAATATCACTTCCAGATAATGAAATGAATGATAGGAATTTAGATTTTGAGAATTCCAAGAAAATTAATGACATTTGTAAAGCAAGTTACTTTGCTATTTAAATATAAGCACAAATAAGTAAAAATGACCAATTTAAGTAGTAAAAATTGTCAGGTTTACATAAAGTTAATTTTATTGTGGTCAAAATTGAACATACATAACTATGCAAATGTTAATGTCATTTTCCACACATCTTTCTTTAAATTTGGTGAATTATTAGTGAATTATGATTATTCTAATATGTGTCATCATTATCTCTCTCTAATTTCTGGTAACTACTTTCCTAATGTATTGTTTGTATTTTGAGAAAATAGAAGGTCCAAAAAACTCAAAAGATAACCAGATAGCATTAGAGTAAGTTCTGTGACCTTTGAGTACAATGTTTTTCTGTGTTGGGAGATTTGGAACTTATAAGATTACCCTAAGAGATCATTAGATGTGAGCATATAAAACTGCTCTATGTTTCTAAAGGTATCGACTAGTTGGAAGGGAAAACTATAATTCTTTGGTCAGGCACAACAATTAAAAAATAAAAATGCAGTACTAATTGTAAACTCATGAAAGATTTTTAAAAATGTGCTACTAAAACAAACAAACAAACTTTAAATGAGTAATGATGAAAAATGAAAGTACAGCAATGAGTTTTTGATGTACTCACTCTACAAGAATCACCTTATAAAACAGCACTTCCTTTTTAGATGATGTTCCTCCAACTTCCCCTGGAATCTGAAACTCTCACATTGTTTCTTCTGCTATGACCAGTGTTGCTGAGATGTTTCTCCTTAGTGTGTCTTATATACACTGAGAAAAGTCATGTCTGCCTTGGAAAGTTTCCCATTATGCACATTATGTAGGATCATGTAGTTGGAAAGCATTTTGCTTTCATAGTCCTTGGGGATCCCTAGACTTTCACTTCTCTTGAATTGGATACAAGAGATCAATAATAAAGAAAAAGTATTTCCTCACTATTACAAATATTTTGTAAATATGAGTTAATATTCTGTATGTATTATGATAGTTCACAAGTTAAAAGATGAAGCACATGGGACAGTGACATTCCATAATTACTAATGTCACTTTGTGCTAAGCCTGATGACCTGAGTTAATCTTTGGTGTCCACAGGGTAGATGGATAGAACCCACTCACTCAGCTTCTGAACTCCACACATGTGCTGTTTCATAGGTGCAAGTACATAAGTAGACATGGCTACATTCATATACATACAACCATGTGAATAAATATAATAATTATTTGAAAAAGAGAGGAAACATGTTTATAGTTTTATAGTTCACAATTGTCCATTTAGACAATTGTCTCCACATCTGGAAATACCAATAAAGACATGTATTTCTTTTGCACTCTCTTTTGAGAGTTTATTATCAACCCCTATGGCACCTTGAATCAGGCAAACAATCTTATTTTAGATTGTGCAATTTACCTTTTTGCAAATTCATTTCATTATATTTACTTAAAGCGACAACATTATGTTTTCATAGACACATATATAGTGAAACTGCTTTATATAGAAACTGTGTATTCCAAAATCATTTAAAATCTCCTTTTGACTTTTCATCCCATAATTCTACTTCATTAATATAATTTTCGTTTCATACAGTTTTAAAACTAATTTATATTCAGCTCTGCATGTAGTTTTATAGAGAAACATTATTATATATGAAAAGTAGTTTTATTAACAAAGTAATTATAGACCCCAAATGTGCTCCTAATCTTTTATATAATAAATCTCTTATTATAAGTATTTTCCCAAAGCATATTAACTACATTCTGTTATATATTTGTTATAGTCATAATAACCTCCAAACCCTTACATATAATCCTTCATGTTCTCCTTCAATTCCATGACTTTTTTTTCTCATTAATTGTTAGTGCATGCATATATGTTATATATATATACATTCCTATATACATTTGTAATCCCAAATATAATTTTCTCAGTCTGTATAATACTACCTGTATTTATGTTTTCTGACTTTTGGTCACTGTGCAACCAATTGATGTTCTCTTCTCTGGGATGAGGTTAAATATCTCTCAATCCCAGCTTTACTCAGTTGTATACACATATACATATACATATACATCATATACATATACATATATGTATGCCCATATATATTTAGTGTGTGTGTGTGTGTGTGTGTGTGTGTGTGTGTGTGTGTGTGTGTAAGGTTGAGGTCTCATATGTTTTTCCTCATTTACTTTGACCTCTATTATTGTAGCCTTTGTTCATTTTATCTCTGAGCAGTCATGGTGGAAAGACTTTAAAGATGTAGATTTTGATATTAGTAGGAGACACAATCTCATAGCAAAGTCCATGATTCCCTGACTCTCACAAAATTAATGTGTCCTCTTTTGAATGTTCCCTGAGCCTTAGATGAGGTTGTGCTTTGTAAGGTATCCATTGGGACTGGGCTCTTGTTTTTTATGTGAAGTGCTTGGCACTGCCCATGTAGCATGACTGACGAGCATTAGAAGGTGCTCCTGATCTTTTTTACATAAGCAATGTGAAAGTTGTGAGAATCAAAGCCTAGATACTTGTGCCAACCTGAACAGCACAAAATGAACCGGTGAGGTTGTAAGGGAAGATTTCTTACCCACATTTGGCTAATGGAAACCATCAGGAAAGACTTTACCAAGACCACAACACACAGAGAATCCACCACAGTCTTTTACATAAAATACTTATTCAGGAACACCTGTCCAGGAACTCTTAGCTCCACTTTATTCTGAAGTGATCCTGCAGTTAACCCCTTTGATGAGAGTTACTTTTTCATAATAACTGATGGGTCTTCCTCAGTTTTGTCTTTTAAAACTTTCATTCATACTGTAGATACCTTTGTTGGTAGAATGCTTGACCTAGAATGCATGAACTCCTGAGTTTAATCACCAGTACTGCAGGAACCAGATTGGATGTGGAAATACAACCAGAATCCCAGCACTTGAGAAGCAGAGGAAGAAGGATGAGAATTTCAAGGTCATCCCAGCTACATGTTGAGTTTGAGGTCACCATGGGCTATATGAGGCTTTGTACAAAAACAAAACAAAACAACAAAACCAAACAACCAACCAACCAACAACAACACAGGCAATTTATCGTGGCCTTAATTCTATAAATAGGCCCACAGTTCCCTTTGTAGTGTTATCCCCAAATATATATTGTTGTTCTTTGAGGAATATTTTTATTTGCATTGATATATCTAATGTTATTTTATGGTAATGAAGTATTTTAAGAATAAAGCTAACTAACAGCTACTATTTCTCATAATATACTTTACTGAAGGGCTAATGCTCAAAAACATTGACAAACTTAGAGCATAGCCATATTTAGCCCAATTCACACGGGCAACACATGTTAGAAGGCATGCCATGAACATTGTGCTATCAAGACTGGTTCACATTATTACATTAATTCTTTAGAATTATTAGCCACAAATTGTTTAAAAATTATAAACTCTGTTCTATTATGCAATTTTTTCCCTCCAAGCTTCTATTTAGGGTTACATTTCTACCAGTCTTTTGTTTATTCAACTTTTTTTTCATTTTATTTATTATTATTATTTTACAACACCATTCAGTTCAACATAATAGCCACAGATTCCCCTGTTCTCCCCCTCTCGCCCACCCCTCCCCCCAGCCCACCCCCCATTCCCACCTCCTCCAGATCAAGGTCTCCCCCGAGGACCGGGGTTGACCTGGTAGACTCAGTCCAGCCAGGTCCATTCCCCCCTCCCAGACCGAGCCAAGTGTCCCTGCATAAGTCCCAGGATTCAAACAGCCAACTCATGCAACGAGCCCAGGACCTGGCACCAATGCACAGCTGCCTCCCAAACAAATCACGCCAAATGACTGTCTCACCCGTTCAGGGGGCCTGATCCAGTTGGGGGCCCCTCAGCCTTTAGTTCATAGATCCTGTGCTTCCATTCATTTGGTTATTTGTCCCGGTGCTTTATCCAACCTTGGCTTCAACAATTCTCGCTCATATAAACCCTCTTCTTTCTCACTAATTAGACTCCCAGTGCTCCACCAGGGGCCCAGCCGTGGATGTCTGCATTCAGATTCCTCAGTCCTTGGATGGGGTTTATGGCACCACTATCTGGGTGTCTGGCCATCCCATCACCAGAGTAGGTCAGTCTGTACCTTAGTGAAAACTTGCATCGTTTGTGTGTGTGTGTTTGTAAATGAGTGTGTTTGTGCTTGTGTATATGTGTGTGTGTCTGTATATTTTTTTGTGTGTTTGTTGTTTGTGTTTTCTTTTCCTTATTATTTGTTGTAGTTGAATAAATAGTTAATTCTGCATCATCCAGAATAAGTTCAGTGGTTTAAATATGTTTAAACAACCCTTTCTGTGTATTGAGAGTCACTAATTATATTAAGAGATCCAGGAAAATGTAATAATGCTGTAAGAATGGCATGCGGCTCTAATTTTTTAACTGAATAATAAGGGCTTTGAGCCACTTTAATTATTTTTCCTTACTTCTAAGCTGAATTTCCCAATTTATTTGCATTAGTATAAAATGCATATACCCCAGAAATTGATGTTCCTTTTTACTATATGTGGTAGAATCCAATTAGTACATTTTATGAACTGAACTCTCTTGCTTTGGGGATATTTGTTGATAATCTCTCTCAAAAAATTATTGCAAGCTTTTGCCAGTGTCATTCTGGCCATAATGAGGCAATTTCAGTATTAGCAAAAGGTACCACAATTTCTGCTCTGTCTATTCCTGTTAATTGACATTTTCCTTTTAGAATCAATTCAGAAATCTTTTCTCCATAGGTCTTTAATTTTTTACTCTGCTTGTATGCTAACAATAAATATCCATTCTAAGATATTATCTTCTCCCTGCTTAAGATTTCATGTGAGAAAATGAGTAGAAAGCAAAATAACTAAAATACAAACAAGCTTTGGATCCAAGCAATCCATATGTGCATCCTATAATTTCTTTTCTACCAGAGTCAATTCTCTCTTAGCCTCAGCTAATCATTTTCTTGGATTACTATTAAGCCAGAATGTAGAAATCACTAAGATGTCCTTACACTTAAAGAACGGATAAGGAAATATTGTACATTTCACAATGAAATATTATTCAGATGTTAAAATTAATGACTTCCTGAAATTTGAAGACAAATGGATGGAATTAGAAAAATATCATCACAATTGAGGTAACCTTGACACAGAAAGATAAACATGGTATGAATTCCTTTACAATTGCATATTAACTGGGAAGGAAAGGATAACCATGTGACAATTCATAGACCCAGAGAGGCTAGGTAACTAGGAGGGTCCAAAAGAGGGAATGAATTAATCTCTCAGGAAAGGGGAAATAGAACAGTTATCCTGGATAGACTGTGGGCAGATGGAGACAAGAACTTGAGGGATCTAGTTGAGGAGGGGGTAGAGGAGAGAGTACTTGAAAGAGATGACTGGAAAGAGAGAGCTTTTCAGGGACAGGTAGAAAGCTGATGTGTGGTAGTATTCTAAATGTACTGAAATGTGATTTTGATTGTATGTTAATAAATAAAGTTGCCCAGGGGTCAGAGCTATTAGTGCCATAGAAAGAGCATGGCGGTGGTGGCACACGCCTTTAATCCCATAGATCTCTGTGTGTTCAGGGATACAGCCAGCATTGGAGACATATCCCTTTAAGACATCGAGGGCTGTACATACAGATAGTGACGAGGCATTCACGTGTTTGGGTTTACAACCAATGAGAAGGCAGAATGACTTGGAAACGACTGACAGACAAGGAAATAGCTCTTTTTCGGGAAGCTGGGACACAGCAGGAGGAAGGGTGAGATTTTAGCTCTGAGCTCTGACCTCTTGGCTTTCTCTTTTACATTGTTTCTGTGTTTCTTATTTAATAAGACGGTTGGTTACATCTACACTGCTGCAAGGGAAACTCCCATGAATCTACAAGGGTAACCCCAGCTAAGATTCCTAGCAATAGTGGATATGTAGCCTGAACTTGCCATCTCCCATTATCAGATTGGTTACTACTACAATAATCATCATCAGAGAGCCTTTATCCAGCAAGCGAAGGAAACAGATACAGAGACCTACAGCCAAACAAAAGGCCAAGCTCAGATAATTCTGCTGAAGAGAGGGATAAAGGATCATAGAAGCCAGAGGGATCAAGAATATCACAATCCAACCCACAGAAACAACTAATCTGATTCTTAGGAATTCATAGAATTTGGACAAACAATCAAGGAGCCCTTGGGACCTACTTATGTCTTTTACAGATATGTGACAGTTGTATATCTTGGTCTATTTATGGAACTCCTATCAATGGGAGCAAGAGCTGCCCCTAATGCTTTTGATGGATCTTGTGAACCTATTTTTCTTACTGGATCACCTTGCCCAGTGTAAATACAAGGAGAGTTGCTTAGGCTTACTGCAATTTGAATTGCCATGCTTTGGTGATACCAAAGGGAAGCCTGATCCTATCTGAACAGAAACAGAGGAGGAGTGGATTCAGAGGGGACGTGGGGGAGGGAATGTGAGAAGAGGAGGGAGAGAAAACTGATTGGGATACAAAATAAAAATAAATAAAAAGAGTTTGTAATTGATCTCTCCTGATTTGTACTTTCTATGGTCGAGTTTTCTGTAAACCTATCTTATATCCTAGATAATTCATAGAATCTCCTCTCTGTATTTTTTCAAGAACAATTTGTAATCCCCAACAAGGAAAGTTCTCTTTATTTTACCAAATATTTTTTCCTAAGGAAATAGACCCTGAATCAGCCAGTAAGATACCATCCATATAATGATAAATTGTAGAATGAGGAAACTGTTTATGAATTATTTTTAATGGCTGATGTATTAAAAATTGACACAAAGTGGGACTGTTTAACATTCCCTGTGGAAGAACGTTCTACTTATAACTTTAACAGGTTGAATATTGTTATAAGTAGGTACTTTGAAGTCAAATTTTTCTTTCTCCTCTTCTTGTAAATGTACAGTATAAAAACAGACTTTTAAATCAGTTACTATGGTAGACCATTTGTAGGTAATAAAGAAGGCAAGGGAATTCCAGGTTGTAAGTGCATTGGTTGAATAACCTTATTTATGGCTCTTAACTCTCCATCTGTTAACACTCTCCATTTTCCAGATTTTTTTCTAGTAAAATTAAAGGAGAATTCCAAGGAGTTGTTTATTCTACAATATATTGTATTGAGATTTAGCTGTTCCTATACTAGCTGTTCTGTGTCTGTATCTTTTCTGATGTCAAAGGCCATTGTTCCACCCAATGGGTTGTCAGTTAACCATTTTAAAGGCAGGGTGGTTGGTACCGTTGAATGACCAACAACTTTTGTATTCTGCTTATATACAATCTGAATGAAATGTGACTGTTCTTGATAATATCTTTTAATATTTTTCAGAAGCATTCCTTATGATTTATTTCTGAGATTGGAGGAATGTTAATCTGTGTTTTTCATTGCTACAACAAATTATGTCCCCATAATTTCATGGCTATATTAGCAACAAATGTCTTTTACTTTCTTATTTGTCCTTCTGGCCCTATACACTAGACCTGTTTTGTACTTTGTTTTACTTGAGGTAAAGTTTCAATCCCTAGAAGTTGAATGTTTATCTCCTGAAGAGGCCACCTGAATGCCTAGATTTTGACAAAGTTATTGATACATCTGCTCCAGTATCTACTAAGCCTCCAATTTCAATGTCACTGATTTGTATTTTTATCTTTGGTGTCTGATCATTTATAGCAGTTTGCCAAAATATTTGTTTTCTGTTATCTCCTTAATTTTTTGTTTTATTTACTAAAGTTTGTTCTGTCCTTGATTACATTCAGAGCAGTGTTGTTTTTAATAACAGGTATTAAATCTTTAATTGTTCTGTAGATGAGTTTCTCCAATGCTGGCACAGAATGATTGAATCAAATTTGATATTGAAGCCTGCAGAAGCCCCCTTAGGGTTTTTCTTGACAGCAAAAAAGTTACCTTACCTATCCCTTTTGATCTAAATTCCTTATTCTAATACTGGAGTTGCTGTGCCTTCTGCACACTACAGAAGGCTGGAGACTTGTGTCTAGATTGTCTCTGAAAAAAACTTGTTTCTAGGAACACTTTGCCTACAACCCGTTTTCAAATGACCTTGTTTACCACAAATAAAATATCTGACATTTTGATTTTCCTTAAAACTTTTAGAAATTACTTTTCCTATCAGAGTAGCAACATAAATGTCAGATCCAATATCAACTATATTTTTAATCCATTCATCTATTTGTGCCAATCTTCCCTTTAAAGTCCTAATAACACTTTTGCATTATCATTTTTAAAAGCCAAAGATTTGATTATTAATTTTCTGACTTCTGAATCTGATACTATTCTCTTTATAACTGATGTGAGCCTTTGCAAAAAATCAGTGAAGGCTTCTTTTGAGATTTTTGTAATTGTAGTAAATGACACAGACCTCTTTCCTGATTCTTCTTCTTTGTGCCAAGCATTTTAAGCTTCTAAACAACATTGCTGTATGATTTGACCATCAAATTCAAGTTGCCTTTTTAACTCAGCATATTGACCTTTGCCTAGAACTGGTCTTGGGAAATACTTATACTTGTAGCCCTCTTTCCTTGTTCTATGGGCCTACCTTCCTTTTCACCATTTTGGCAATATAATTAAGGAGAAGCTTCCAATATTGATGTTGTCAAATCTGCCAGTCTTGGGGGATAATTCTATCTTGAGTTGTCCATGGATTTAACATCTGCTTCATATAGGGTGTGTGCATACCATATGAAATGACACTTTCTTAAATATCCTCAAATTTAATATTTCTGTAGGATTCCATTTAACTTCTTTTTTTTGTTGTTGTTTTGTTTTGTTTTTGAGACCGGATTTCTCTGTGTAGATTTGGAGCCTGTCCTCGAACTTGCTTTGTGGACCAGGCTGGCCTTGAACAAACAGAGATCTGTCTACCTCTGCCTCCCAAGTGCTGGGAATAAAGGCATGCTCCACCACCACCTGGCATTCCATTTAACTTATTGATAACTTTGTGGATGCCTATCATCTCCTGGTAGTTTTTATATAGTAACTGGATAAACTAAGGCTGGTTTTCTAACAGCCCTTAGTCATCATTCTTCAGTTTCAAAATGTAGTGAGTGGTGCTTTAGTCTCTTGTCTAAATTCCTTTGTCTGTGTCAGAAAATATATTTTACATATTTTCATTTATAAGTCTTCCTAAGTTTTGTATGTCTTTTATTCACTTTTCATATTTGGTGCAAAAATCCACAAGAGCTATTAAGGATAAAATATGAATTACCAGACTGATAGTAATTATAATCAGTATTATGTAAATCTTAGTTATTTTTTCATTTTCTGTTTCTATTTTTAAGCCATCTAAAGTACCATTATGTAGGATCCCAATACCATACATTACAATATTTACCATCCTTAAAGTGGGAAAGACTTTTCCTTTTAATATTACTCAACTCTCTCCTTGAGGACTTCCTTGTATTTTCACAGACATGATGTCTTCCCAGTTTGTCTGCTTCTGACACAATATCTTTGTCCATGTTGTCATGCCATGTCATTTTTATCTATACCTCAATCATTTGCTTTTACCAATAAAGACTCAAGAGCCAGATGCTGGGGTGAAAACTTGCTAGCTCATAGAGGCAGAGAAAGCACCTGGCTGACATCCTCCTATGCCTACATCCCAGAAAGAGAGCTTTGTATAATGCTGTCTCAAACAAAACTTTTCAAACTGAATGTCCCTCACTTCTCCTTCCTGTGCATCTCTTTCTATCTGTTCTCATGACTCCATCTTACTCTATGGTTTTTTTCCTGTCAACTGGTTGCTTGCTGTCTTTTGACCTATGGTTTATCTTATTAAATCCTCTTTACAATATTCAAGCAGAAAGTTCTTGGATTAAAGGTGTGTGCTAGGGATAAGCCACACCACAATTAGAAACAGTTTTTTCCAGTACATAATGAAAAATTGGGGTCCACAGTATGATCAAATATCCTGCAACGTGTGTGTGTGTGTGTGTGTGTGTGTGTGTGTGTGTGTGTGTTCACCTGGTTTTCTTCATTTAGCATAAAGTTCTTGAATTCTGTCATGACATTGCATTTTTCTTAAAGAGAGTAAAGAGGCCAGGCAGTGGTGGCACACGCCTTTAATCCCAGCACTTGGGAGGCAGAAGCATGTGGATCTCTATGAGTTTGAGGTAAACCTGGTTGGTCTACAGAGCAAGTTCCAGTACAGACTCCAAAGCTACACAAAGAAAACCTGTCTCAAAAAGCTGAGGGAGAGAGAGAGAGAGAGAGAGAGAGAGAGAGAGAGAGAGAGATTGAGATTGAGAGAGAGAGAACATTCATTTAATCAAATTTTATATGGCCCTGGAAGCCTTTAGTAAAGAACATCTGAAGACATGCAGAAGACTATGTATTCTCATGCTCGAACTCAGTAAAGAATGTACAGCATGTATGGATGTGACTAGATGGAAAAGTCTGGAATAGGATGAGGGACATGCCTTGTTTGTTAGATTTTCCTAAATTCTTCTGAGCCCATCTATTGAATAAAGGCAATAAGGAAAGACCCCTGCCATCAAGAGTCTTTTGGGACAAAGACAGGACTGATGGTAAGAGAGACCATCTGTTATGGTCTCCTTCACATGAAAGTTCTATGCTTTGGGGTTTGTTCCCTGGGCTTTCTACACCTGGGGAATTTGTTGTGCTCCTATTCTACTTTTGAAACCCAATTCAGATGTCCCACTCTTATGTAAAATTCTCTTCTTCATGGATCATCAGCCATTTCTGTGAAGCACATTTACATTCTTCTGTTGCTTTGATGCCAGGCCATAATTTGCTCCTATACCTGCGGTGTATTGCAGCATTAGCTCATTGAAAATATGGTCCAACTTTTCATATTTATTTTAACATAAAAGAATACTAGTTTGTACGTGAAAGAGTATTGAATCTTGTTTTAAAATTGAATCATAATGACGATTTCAGTTTGTAGATTTAAATAACACCAGTGAAACACTGTGTTTGGGTAGGTGTAAGTCATAATATTGGAAGAAGAATAGGAAAAGAATGCATTAGGGAGAATGATGAGGATAGTATGAAATCAAAGGAAATTAAATGGGGTATGGATCAGGCATGAGAAAATGTAGAGGTCTTTGTCCCATAGGCTCACTCTCAGATGTAGGACAGAAGAGTTAAACATTCCAGTCTCATAAAGCCTGTGAGTACAGTTCATAACCTTGAAGTCTGGTTAACATACAAATTAACGCCAATACTTCTCAAATTATTCTACGAAATAGAAACAGAAGGAACATTACCAATTCTTTTTTGTTTGTTTTAGGGTTTTTTAAATTTTTTTTTGATTCAGGTTTCTCTGTGTAGTCCTGGAACTCACTTCGTAAACCAGGCTGGCCTTAATCTCAGAGATCAGTCCTTCTTTGCCTCCCAGTTGCTAGGATTAAAGGTTTGCACCACCACCAACCAATTCTTCTTATGAGGCCACAGTTACTCTAATATCTAAACCACATAAAAGCCAAATAAAAAAAGAATTACAGACCTATATCCTTATGAATATAGATACAAAAATTTTCCATAAAATACTCCTAAACTAAATCTAAGATACATCAAAAAGCTCATTTACCATGATAAAGTAGGGTTTATCCCAATTATGCCGGGATGATGATTAAAACCATATGACAAATAAATCTAATCTACTATCTATACAAACTGAAGATATAAACCACATGATCATCTCATTACATGCAGAAAGAGGCCTTTGGAAAAATCTAACACCCCTTTATTATAAATACCCTGAGGTTACAAGGCATAAAAGGGACATATTGCAACATAATTAAGGTGATTTACAGCAAGCCCACACCTTACATCAATATAAATGGAAAGAAATTCAAAGAATTTATACTAAATTTAGGAACATGACAGAGTTGTTCATCTCTCCATATCTATTCAATATAGTTCTTTATGTCTTAGCTAGAACAAAAGAGGTCAAAGGAGTTAAATAGAAAGGGATCAAAGTATCTTTATTTTTAGATGATATGATGTTTAGTTTCATACATAAGTGAAACTAAAACTTCTGCCATGAAACTCCTACATCTGGTAAACACTTTCATTAAAGTAACAGGATACAAAATTAATACAAACTCCAAACAAAACAAAACAAAACAAAATGTAGTTTTCCTCTATACAAATGCAAATGGCCTGAGAAAGAAATCAGGGAAATAATCCCTTTCACAATAGCCTCAAAAATATTTTGGGCTAATTCTAACCAAGCAAGTGAAAGATGTGTGTATGATAAAGATTTAAGCTATTGAAGAAAGAAGTTTGAAAAAAATATCAGAAAATGGAAAGACCTCCTAAGCTCCTCGAGGTTTCAACATACCTTACCTCAAATTTTATTATAGAGCTGTAACAGTTAGAACAGCATAGTGTTGGTACAACAACAGATATGTTAATCAATGGAAACAGATTTAAGACACAGACATAAATCCACATACCTGTGAACACTTGAGTTTTGATAACAAAGGAAGATATACACACTAGGAAAAAACTGGCAGACTGGATAGTTGCATGGAGAAGAATGCAAATAGATTCACACAAATCTCAACTCCAAATAGATCAAAGACCACAACAAAAGACCAGATTCACTAAACCTGACCAAGGAGAAAGTGAGAAATAGCTTTGAACTCGTTGGAACAGGAAAAGACTTTCTGAATAGAACACCAATAACTTGGTCAGTAAGAACAACAATTAGTAAATTGGACTTTGTGAAACTAAAAATCTTCTGTATGGCTAAGGACGTCATCATTTTAATAAAGCAGAAAGCTATAGAATGGGAAAATAATTTTCTCAACTATACATCAGACAGATAATTAATTTGCAAAATATATAGAGAATTAAATGAAACTGGACATTGAGAACACAAACAAAAAAAATGGAAGAGAGGCACAGATCTAAACAGAGAGTTCCCCAAAAATGAAACATAAATGGCTGAGAAGCTCTTAAAAACAATACAACCATTACTAATTGGGGAAATGTAAATAAAAACAACTTTGAGACTTCATGTTACAGCAGTTAAATAGTTAATAAAACAAATGACATCTCATGCTAAGGAAGATGTGGGGTTAGTAAAACACTAATCCATTGTTAGTGGCAACGCAAACTCGTACAGCCACTATGAATAACAGTGTGGTGGTTCCTCAGAAAGCTAGAAATGGATCTACCACAAGATACAACTTTAATACTTTTGGGCATATACTTCATCATGGTACGAAGATACTTGCTCAACCCTCTTCATTGCTACTCTATTCATAACAGTCAGAAACTAGAGACAACCTATTGCATCAGTGGATGAATGGATAATAAAAATTTAGTACATTTACACAATGGAATACTATTCAGTTTTTTAAAAATTGAAATCTTAAAATTTTCATGTACATGGATGGAACTAGAAGAATTATCCAGAATGAGCTAACCCAGACCCAAGAAGATAAATATAGTATGTATTCACTTATACACATATGTCAGCTGTTAAGTCTTTGATAAGAAAGCTATAATCCCTATAACCACATATTTTATGTATAGAGTAGAAGGATAGTGCTGCTGGTGGTGGTATCTCTCTAGGAGGAGGAAATATAATAAATATTTATAAATACATAAAGGGAAGGACAGGAATGGCGGGTTCAACGCAGACTATTTCTAAGGTTATTAGTAACTATCCTCAAATTGAATAAATGGTACTATTGTTGAAGACAACACCTACACAACCCATTAAACATAGAGAAATCCAGCTGTTATCTTCCTAGAGTCTTCACTCCTACAGACTAGTGTTCAAGGTGTTGGGAGATACTCCTCTTCTAAATGAGAATGGAAACACCACCCAGCTACAAATTTCGATCTACTAGTGAGATGTACTAATGCAAAAGTGGCACAAAACTTGCGGGTTTAGCCAACCAATATCTGATTGGAGTTAAGGTCCACTCCATGAGATGGAACCCAGCACCAACACTGCTCAGGTGGCCAAGAATTTGAGACCACATAGAACAGAGTTTGAGGAGGAAAACAAAGTACTACTGCTCTTCTAAAGGAATGTGGCCATCAAATGATACCTAATGACATTCTGCTACACTCATAAGTGCATTGTTCAGGCATAATCAAGGAAGCTTCTTGCAATAGATGACAAATAACACAGAGAACCACAGCTAGACAATGTGCAGACAGTGTAAGACTTTGAAACACTAGTTCTAAATGGGATGTTTTTTATCAAACCCCACCCCTTAGTTCTCAGAGATCTATGTAAAAGAGGAGACAGATGGATTTTAAGAGCCAGAGAAGATAGATGCTACCAAGGAAACAGTTTCTTCTAGGAAAAACAGAAGGGTAATATTAACTCATAGAGACTTGGTCTACATGTACACGCCTACACAAGTTAAAGTCAGATGGGGTTCCAATGCTGAAGGGGTAAGGAGAGATATGTTCCTAACCCTAACCAAAAATCTATCTCCTATTGCATCAGCTTGCAAATGAAAATTTAGTTTACTCCAAAGGAGTCTTACTGGGTATATTAACCATACATAAGGGTAGGCCCAATGTCTAGTAGTAGATGACCAACACAAAATGAACTCAGGATAGTTTTGTAGACTTTTTGTCTCATTTTGCTTTGTTTGGATATTTTTGTCTTACTGGTCTTTTGCTTGTAAACTGTAGTTTCTGATTTTGTGTTTTTATACGTGTTTATGTGTTTCTTTTGCATCTTCCTTTTTTTCTATCTTTTATTTTTTTCTTTCTCTTTTTTGTCTGTTTGTTTTTCTGAGAGAAAAACAACGGAGGTAGTAATGGATTGGTGGGTATGTGAGTAGGCTATGGCAGTTGTTTTTGTAGGAAAAATCATGATTAGAACAAATTGCATGATAAATATTGAATAAAAAGAAGAAAAACAAGCAAGCAAACAAACAAATATTTTACCCTTGGTTTCTCTGTGCATTCCTATTAGTTCTTTCTTTCCAACTTCTTGCTGGTAAGACAGTCATCACCTTCTGTTCCTTCAAGTGTATTTTCTTTCTACAGATTTTTTTTTAAAGAAAAATATCTGTATTTCTCAATATCCTATGTAATAATCACTTTCAATCTTATTTTTATTGACATTATTGCAAAATGTTATTATTTATTATTGCTTTATTACCACCTTTCTGACATTTTCCTTCTTGTTATTTTTGTTTTTTGTCTCTCTTATGTCACTAACAGAAATTATATTTCCTCTGATTGTGAGCAGAATTATGTTAATTTTTAGTGAGTCAACCTTAATATTTATTAGCAAAACCTCATTTTTTATTTATTCTACATACCAACCACAGTGTCCTCTCCCTCCTCTCATCATGTTACCCCCATTTCTAATGCCCCTCCATCTACCCCTCCGAAAGGGAAAGGCTTTCCATGGGGAGTCAACAAATTATGGTATATCAAGTTGAGGCAGGACCAAGGTCTTCCCTGCATCAAGGCTGAGTGAGGCATCCCACCATGGAAATTAAGTTCAAAAATTAGGTTCCATGTAGGAACAGATCCTATTCACACTACTAGGGGCTCCACAAACAGACCACGCTACACAAGTGTCACCGCATACAGAGGGCCTAGGTTGGTCCTATGAAGGCTCCCTAACTGTTGGTTTAGAGTCCATGAGCTCCCAGAAGTTCGGGTCAGTTGTCTCTGTGGGTTTCTCCATCATGAACTTGACCTCCCCCCCAACTTGTTCATATAGTCCCTCCTTTATCTCTTCAGTTGGACTCCTGGAGTTCAGTCCAGTGCTTGGCTATGGATCTTGGCAGAAACAGCATTTTTATTTGGGTCAGATACTGTTTTTCCAAACAAGTAGCTATTAATTTCATGTGTTTGCTTTCAAGTAATTGTTTAACCTATTCCTTCCTCTGGATTTCCAGAGTTAATTTTTGATTCTCTTTTCCATGTTTCCTTAATTGACATGTGTGAATGATATTACTGTCTCCTTCTTTTCTCATGTTTAAGTCATTGTCATTTTATATGATGCTTATGGATCTGTCTATCTAAAGATCAAGGCTGTCAATGTAATTTTCCTACCTAATCTTTGGGTGCAACAATAAACCTTTTGAAGTTCTTCAGCATATTGTAAAAAAACTTTGATGAAATAACAAATAGGCTATTTCAAGGCCTATTTCTACAGTGATTAAAGGAAATGTATATAAAATATGAATCACTAAATTTTCTAATTGATTTTTACATAAATAATATTAACAAAATAGGAAACTGAGAAACATTAGCTGGGGTTATTTTTGTAGATTCCTGGAATTTCCCTTGCAACAGGTTCCTACCTGATCCTGAAATGACCCCATTTCCAGTTGTCTCTTCCAGTATTCTTCCCAATCCCACTCCACCTGATCCCTCATGTTCCCTATCCCCACCTGGCCCCAGTCCACTCATGAAATCTCTTTTATTTCTTGTAGACAGAGACTTTTCTGTCCCACCAGGTCCTGCAGCTTCTTTTAAAATAATCACTCAGAAGCTTAATAATAATTACAAACTGTGTGGCCTATTGCTCAGGCTTATTATTAACTAGCTCTTACAACTTAAATTAACCCATGTCTATTAATCTGTTTTTCCAGGTGTCTTGTGGTTTTACCTGTGTTCTAATACATCTTGCTTCTCTGGCGGCAGGCTGGAATATGTTCCTGACTCCTCCCTTCTTCCTGTCCTGGTGCTTGGATTTTCTTCCTGCCTCTATTCTGCCTTGCTATAGGCCAAAGCAGCTTCTTTATTAACAAATAGTAATAAAACATCTTAACAATGCACGGAAAAACATCCTGTAGCAATTTCTCCTTCTCAGAGAGATCTGAATGTATCCCTTGAGCCTTACTTTTTACCTAGCCTCTGGGTCTGTGGATTGTATCATGATTATCCTTTACTTTACAGCTATATCCACTTATAAGTGAGTACACACCATGTTTATCATTCTGGGTTTGGGTTACTTCACTCAGGATGATTTTTTTCTAGTTCCATCAATTTGTTTTTTAATTTTATGATGTCAGTTTTTTAACAGCTGATTAATACTCATTGTGTAAATATATCACATTTTCTTTATCCATTCTTTGATAGAGAACATCTAGGTTGTTTTCAGATTCTGCATATTACAAATAAACCTGCTATAAACATAATTGAGCAAGTGTCCTTGTGATATGATTGAGCATCTTTGGGTATGTGTCCCAATGTGATATAGCTGGGTGCTGAGGTAGATTGATTCTCAATTTTGTGAGGAGCACCATATTGTTTTCCATAGTGGCTGTTCATGTTTGTACTCCCACCAGTAATGGAGCAGCTTTCCAATTGCTAGGCAGCATGAGCTGTCATTTGCATTATTTATCTTAGCCATTCTGACAGTTTTAAGATGAAATCTGAAAGGGGTTTTAATTTGCATTTCTCTGATGGCTAAAATGTTGAGTATTTCTTTAAATGTTTCTTGGCCATTTGAGATTCATCTGTTGAGAATTCTCTGTTTTGATCTCTATCTCAGTTTTTATTTGGATTTTTATTTATTTTGATGTCTAGTTTCTTGAGTTCTTTATGTATTTTGACAATCAGCCCTCTGTCAAATATGGGCACGGTGAAGATCTTTCTCTATTCTGCAGGCTACTGTTTTGCCTATTGACAGTGTTAGCTTTGGAATAAAAGCTTGGCTATGAAAGTGTATTTTATTCACCAAAATTACACAGTATAAAAACCAGGATGTTCAAGCTGGAACATTTATGGAGTGGGAGAGCAATGAAAGAGATACCATGATGTAGAGGGAGAGATAATGGGGAAAGGGAGAAACTGGGTGCTAGGGAAGTTCCCAGGAATCCCCAAGGAGCTTAGACTACTAGCAATAGTAGAGAGGGTACATGAACTGGCTTACTCCAGTAGTCAGATCGGTGAATACCCTAACTCATTATAGAGCCTTTCTCAAGTAACTGACAGAAGCAGATGTATAGATCCACAACCAATCAGGCTGAGCTCCATGAGTCCAGTTGAAGAGAGAGAAGAGGGATTCTATGAGCAAGGGGCCTCAAGATCATGATGGGGAAACCTACAGAGAAAACCAAACCAAACTAGTGGGAACTCATGATATTTAGATCAACAGCTGTGGAGTCGGCATGGGACTGGACGAGGCCCTCTTCATAGTGAGACAGTTGTGTAGCTTGATCTGCTTAAGGGACGCCCTGGCAGTAGGATCAGAATCCATCCCTGGTGCATGAGCTGGCTTTTTGGAGCCCACTACCTATGGTGGGACACTTTGCACAGCCCTGAGGGAGATTAAACCTGCCTGTACTAAATGTACTTCCCCATTGGAGGCCTTACTTTCTTGTAGGAGAGAATGGGGGGTGGCGTGGGAGGGGGAGGATGGAGGGGCAGGAGGAGGGAAGAGGGGGATCTTTGTTTGGTATGCAAAATGAATAAAAAAATTTTTCTTAATAAAAAAAAACATGTCTAATAAAACATGGCCCACCCCCTAACAAAAATAAGAGATGGTCTTTGACTTTTAAATTAAAATACTGTGAAACATTTTGGAAAAGAAAGTCATCCTTCTGTTAATTCACAGGAGTTAACTATGCCTGATAAGTAGAGAACACATGGCCCAGAGCTGTGGGGAGGGTCCCACAGCTATTTTAGAGAGAATTATGATAACTCACATGAGAATTACAGACAGAAGCAGACAGTTATTCATAGGCAATGGTCTTATAAGTCTTGCTTATCGAAATTCCTCCATCACATTGTTATTTGTCTGCTGGGTCAACCTTATGAATATTAGCTGTTATCTATTGTGTATTCTTGCTGACCTCGACAATAATTCTAGGTATACTATGAAATAATCACTTTCAATCTTATTTTTATTGACATCATTGCAGACAGAATTGAGGTTCTTTTTTTTTTTTTTTTTGAGCTGAGGATTGAACCCAGGGCCTTGTGCTTGCTATGCAAGCTCTCTTCTGCTGAGCTAAATCCCCAACCCAGAATTGATGTTCTTTATCATTGCCTTGTTCCTATACTTATCTACCTATCAGTTTTTGGCATCTATTATTGGGTGTCTCTCTTTCATTATCACAGAAATTCTATTTCCTCAAATTACAAAAAGAAGCATGCTATATTTTCAGTGAAACAACATTAATTTTATATCTGGATCAGGTATTATTTTTTCTAAGCTAAGTATATGCATTCCACTCTCAATTTTTCTTTCTCCATGTCATATTTTCTTAACTGACCTATATGAATGATACCATTATCTCCTTTTTTCTCCTGTTTAATTCATTTTATTTGATACTTATAGTACAGGCTGTCAATATGACTTTGTTAGCTAATCCTTGGATGCATCTATCAACTTTTGGAAATGTGAAGCATATTGTATAAAATTTTGATAAAACAGTATACTATTAAAAGTCTATTACTATTTTGATCATAGGAAATGTATATAGTACATGAATTAATAAATTCTCTAATTGAGTTCTAGATTAATAATATTAATATTAAAGAACAGGAAATATTGAGAAATTATTTCCTCAAGTTGTCTTGAATGGAAAATAAAATTTATGACCGATAAGAGATTGGATTTTTTTCATCTGATTTAGATCTATGTTTTCTAATGCCCAGATTTGGAATATTTCAAATATGTGTTTGTAGCTAATATTCAGTATACATAGTTAACACAAATCCTTCAAATTTGAGTCTGATTGTTTAGTTACTTTTCTATTGCTATGACAACACATCATGATGAAAGCAACTTATAAAAGAAAGCATTTAATGGGGGCTCATGTTTCAAGAGGCCTATAGTCCATGGTCATCATGGCAAGGAGCAGAGCAGCAGGCAGCAGGCAGGCATGACATTTTAGCAGTAACCAAGAGCTCATATCTTATCCACCAACATGAGTAAGGGAGGGAGGAAGAGAGAGGGGGGGAGAAGGAGAGAGAGAGGGAGGAGAGAGAGAGAGAGAGAGAGAGAGAGAGAGAGAGAGAGAGAGAGAGAGAGAGAGATGTGATAACTGGGAGTGTATGGACTTTTGAAAGTTCAAAGCCCACCTCAAATTGACACACCTTCTATAACAAAGCCACACCAAATACTCTTCAAACAATTCAACCAACTGCAGGACAACTATTTAAATACATGAGCTTGTGGGAACTATTCTTATTAAACAAACACATTCCACCCCCAGACTCCCATAGGTTGTAGCCATATCATAATTCCAATGCATTGAGTCCAACCTCAAAAGTCCCTGTTTTCTTTCACAGTCTCAGCACAGTTGAAAAACACAGTCGCTTCTGCACTCAAGGCAGTGTTTTGACTGTAACCCTCTCTAAAAGGGTCACAATTAAAGCTGGTGGTAGATCTATTCCCAATTTCCTGAGAAACCATCCTATTGATTTCCAAAGTTGCTTTTTTAAGTTTGTACTCCCACCAAGAGTAGAATGTCCCACTTGCTCCATATTATCTCCAGCATGAGCTTCCACTTGTGTTTTTGATCACAGGCTTTCTGACAGGTGTAAGATGGAATCTCAAAGTCATTTTGATTTGCATTTTCTTGATGGCTAAGTATGTTGAACATTTCTTTAAGTGTTTCTTAGCCCTTTTGGTTTTCTCTGTTGAGAATTCACTGTTTAGATCTGCATCCCATTTTTAAATAGTATTATTTGTTTTGTTGGATTCTAGAAGACCCAGCTCTACCACTTCTGGGCACATACCCAAAGGATGTTCTATTCCATTACAAGGATGCTTCCTCAACTCTGCTCACATCATCCTTATTCAAAAGAGCCAACACTGTAAACAACCTAGATGTTCCTCAACCTAAGAATGATTAAAGAAAATTTGGTTCATATATACAGCTACTAAAAACAATGACATCATTTAATGTACAAGCGAATGAATGAAACTTGAAAAAACTCATCCTGAGTGAGGTAACCCAGACCCAAAAAGACAGACATGAGTGTTCTGTGATGGAAGTCTAACAGAATTGCCATCAAAGAGACTAGAGAAACTTCATACAGCAACTGATGGGAGCAGGTGCAGAGTCCCACAAACAAATATTCGGCAAAGCTTGAAGAGTCCTGCATATGGTTGGGGGGGGGAAGATAAGAGCAACTAGAGGGCACAGGGACACCACAAGAACACCACCTACAGAATCATGTGACTGGAACTCATGAGGGCTCTGGGAGATCAGGGGGCCTATAGCAGTCTGACCTAGGTCTTCTACATATATGTTATGGCTGAGGTAGCTAGGGAATCCTAAAGTGGGAGTGGGGGCTGTATCTGACTGTTTTGCCTGTTTGTGGGATCCTTTTCTTCCTACAGGGCCTACCTTGTGCAGCTTTGATTGATGGTATATGTCTGGTATTGTTGTAGCCAATATGTCATGTTTAATTAATGTCCCTGGGACACATGCTCTTTTCTGAGGGGAGATAGAGGGGGTGGATCTGAGGTAAAGAGGAGGTAGGAAGAGAGACTAGGGGAAGGGAGGGTGGGGAAATTGCAGTCAGGATGTAGTATATGTGAGAAAAATAAAAAATACAACAATAATAAAAGAAAAAAATAATCTTGAGGGAATTGATTTTCTTCCCCTAACATGTAGATTTTGTGCATTGAATTGGGGTCATTAGGCTTGGCAGCAAGCTCCTTTACCTGATAAGTTGTTCCACCGGCCTCCACTGTACTTCTTCTTGATACACCAATTGTATGGAAACAATTTCACTGAATTGCTAAAAGTTAATTAAAATCATCTTCTTAGAAATCACTTGGGCAATAAAAACTCATTTTCCACTCTAATTATAGTTTATCAAAAAGTCCTAATGGTGTTCTATTTTTATAATATTCCTGTGTGCAGGTGAAAGTAACTTGTTTGTAGGTTTGAAATCAGTGTTACTTTATAAGTAAGGAAGAGGGGCAGAGTAAAGTCATGCAAGATTTATGTAACAGTGAAAAGCATTGTGAAATGTAATCTAGTGGGCCTGGCAGAGTCAATGCAGTCATGATTCCAAGGCTGCCTACTGTGGGCCCCTTATAGATAACTGACAATAGTCAGTCATAGATCAGAGTGTGATGTATGCTGTGCTCACCTTCTTACAGAACTGTAAGCTCCTGATGATTCTGAGGCAGGGCCAGACATTTTCTTCCTTTGTAACCCACTGAAGAGCTCACCATTCCCCAAGGATGATTCCAGACCAATGGACACACACATGACTCTTGTAATCCAAGTGGGCCACAAAGTAAAAACAAAACAAAACCATACAAAAAGAACTAAATGTAGAAAGGGACTAGTGTGCATGTGGTTGGGGTAGTGGAAAATAGGAGTGGGAGGGAAATAATGGTCAGGGACATTAGTCAAATGCAATCAGCTTATTGCAGATATTGTCAAAGAACAAATTTCAGAAAAGGAAAAATGGTGACTTTAAATTTTGGATAGTGAAATCTATCTGAGAAAATATTTTAGGAAAAAGGTACCAAAACATCCTAATATATTTGGCATATGCTCAAGGTGTATAGTGAGCCTTGCTTATACCTAATTTGATTTCAGGAAAACATGATACAGGTATCTGCATGGTTTTTATTAGTTTATGTTATAAGAACATCTTTATTAGAATACACATACAGATTGATTGCAACTATACTTCATGAACTATTAGGACAGGTTATTCACAAAATTATGATGTATATATCTTTTCAGGGATACACTGGATATCGAACTATTGTAAATGTGTATACATATAGTTTTATCCAGCAAATGGCATACATTATCAATGGTAACTAACATGAACAATCTCACTCTCTCGATGTAAATATATGTATATTAATATACCTATTATATATGTAATGTTTTCAAAAGCATAAAAATTTTTAAAACACTGTCCTACTTTCATAATATAAAGTAAAATTAAGATCATAAAAATAATTTGTGGACTGAGAGAAGTGTATTATAATAAATATTATGAAAGATGCCATTTTAGTTATAGAGTGAAAAAGGTGAAAAGGATTTCATTTGAATAGGTACAAATTGGTACATGACACAGAATATGTCAATATGAGGCAACTAGTATTATCATTTGATTTGTAAGTCATTTTGTTCTGTAAGAGAATGTAGACTTCAAAAATATCTTCAGTATCTCCGGTAGTGAAGTTATAATCAGGGTTGGAATATAATGATACGTTTTTAAATGATAATTTTGACGAGTAATTCATTGAAAACTTTGCAAATAATAATCCTGTTAAAACGACTTACACAGTGTTGTGACCATGGGTAATGATTAGTAAATTTTAGTGATTATTATTTTATAACATTATCTTCATCCTCTACTCTTCAGATACAAATAGGTATATGATGCAGTTATTACTGGAAGTGGTAAAAAATATCTAAGTATTAGACTTTCAAATTACTTTCATAATAGTTGTTTTCATAATAATATATTCATGCAAATAATATCATGAAGTGAGTCATATATGTGATCTTTGTTATTGTAAAAATACAGTTAAAATAGTATACACACAATGAATTTTCTGATTAGGTGTCTAAAATTTATCTCCAAATTTACCCATGATTTCTCAGCTTTTTTATGGCATTTTTAATATCCTTATTTCTCAGTGTATAGATGGCTGGATTCAGGAGAGGTGTGATGACTGTATAAAACACAGCAAGAAACTTGTTGACCCAAGTGATATTGACTGGCCACAGATAGATGAAAATGCAGGGCCCAAAAAACAGCACAACCACTATGATGTGGGATGTACAGGTAGAGAGTGCCTTTGATGAGCCATCTTTAGAGTGGAGCTGAACAGTTAACAGAATGTAAGTGTAAGATATCAGCAAGAGAATGAAACAAGTTGTTGCTAAAACACCACTGTCAGCATTTATCTCGATTCCCAGAGTATCAGATTCTGTGAAGGCTAATTTCATCACCAAAGGAATATCACAGAAAAAAACTGTCTACCACTCTAGGTCCACAGAAAGGTAGTTCCAAAATCAGGATCAGCTGACTCATGGCATGCACAAATCCAATGATCCATGATATTAAAACAAGCCAGATGCACTTCTGTCTGTCCATGATGCTGGTGTAGTGGAGTGGCCTGCAGATGGCCACATATCGGTCATAAGCCATTGTTACAAGAAGTACCATCTCACCCCCTCCAAAGAAATGCACACAGAGGATCTGGCTCATGCAGCCCCCAAAGGAAATGGTTTTATTTTCCTTTACAAGGTCTGTGGTCAGTTTGGGGATAGTAAATAAAGAAAGGCAGAAGTCAATAAATGAGAGGTTTGCTAACAGAAAGTACATGGGAGAATGGAGATGATGATCAAAGATAATTAATATTACTACAAAGAGGTTGCCTATCACAGTCATCAGGTAGAGGGTGGCAAATGGCAGCAGGAGGAAGATCTGTATTTCTTTCGAAGTACAAAGTCCCTGAGAAATAAACTCAGACACAACAGACTGGTTTGCTTCTTTCATTTAGTACACTGTGCTCCAATGGGTTGAGAGAGACAGAGCCTAACTAAGAATTCCTGAAATAGAAACAATAACTTAATGTTTAGGGTCAAGTAAGCAGAAAAATATTCAAATTGAAATCTTAGCATTATATCCAACTTAAATTTTAAATAAATCTTTCTTGTATTTGTGCATATTTTATAATCAGAAAAGGATTCTAAATGTAGAATGATGGGTTACAATCTTTGCATATCCAAAAGATAACATTTATAGGTATGGATATGAGTATATTGTTTATTAATATTAGTAGTACATATTTTATTTGTATTTTCCCAGCTTCTTTCTGCTCTTTCTGAATGGAATCAGGAATAATTTTCTTTAATGAATATAGCGATAAAGCTACAGCCCATTTACTTGACCATCATAATTCCAAAATGACAATCTATTGACATATTTCCACCATAAACAGAAAATTCTCATTCACAAATCTACCATGGACTCTGAACATATAGAATGAAACCAAGTTTACTAAAAAATGTAAGAAAAAAATATTCATCAAATTAATTGTGAAACCAGGTGCCTAAGACATATTGCCAATATTATGTCTTTCCTTGATTTCTGACTTATCCATTAGAGTGTATCTGTGAACAATCATATATTCATAGACCAAGAGAATATTGCTTATTGTCCTATATTGACTGGCTTTCATTTCTAAATGGTGAGATTTCATATGCTATTCTGAATAATTGATAAGTGAAAGAAACTTTCCCTGCCTCTCTACCTTTTTTCTCCTTCCTTCTTTCCTTATATAAAATGTCATTTTCATATAACTTATATTGAATTGAAAATTTGCAGTGAACTATTATTAATTAAACCTCTAACATTCTCATCTCCTTCCCATTCTTTTTACCTGATTCTCTACTCTATTGTCTGTAGAAAACAAAAATATTTAAAATGTTCTAAGATGATAAGCTAATTTTAGAGTAAAGTAAGTGGTTTTTAGCAGCATGCTTTTTCAACAGAATGTCTTGTAACTTGTTTTGTTACATAAAGAGTTTATTTATGTGAACATATAAAACTACTTAAAATTTCCAGAAGTCTCAAATGCTTTATGGATAGGTAAATTTATATGATGATTTTGGAAAATAGAACAATGAAAAATGCAGATGCAGGATTCTCTGAAAATTCCTAGTAATAAAAACTGTGCTTCTAATGCAGAAAAAACTTTAAATGATAATTTGTGATGAAATATGACAGTACAGCAATCACTTTGGTATATATTTACACTACAGGAATTACCTTGCCAACCAGGTCTTACCAAGTTGTTAATGCTTCCTCTAAATGCTGCTTGAATCTGAAACTGTGCCACGTTGTAATAATGTGATTTCTGCTGTGTTGAATGTTGGCAAGAATTTCATCTCAGTGTGGCTTATATACACAAAGTCATGTGTGCTTTGGAAATTTTCCTGTTCTGTACATTAAATGGGTCCAAGTCCTTGGGGATCCCGAATTGAAGACATCTTTCAGCAATTCCCCATTTTCAATACTAAGTTCAAGTTAAGATTGTAAAATGCAATAAAAAAGTTTAAACAAAATATAAAATATGTTGCCTTAGGTGTGGGAAAACAGAACTCTTGTATAAAGCTGTTGACAGTATACAGTAATATAGCACCTAAAAATGACAAAAGGTTTAACAAAACGTAAAAATAAAACTAAGCTATTTATCAAGGAATGCTGCATTCCCATGGTCTTTGATATATTATTTATAACATATATTATTTACTGAAGTGCTGAGGGACAGATGAACTAATAGAGAAAGTTAGATGTCTGTATCATAAATATATATGGTATATACATATATGCATGTTCATGTGCACATGTGTATGCACACACATACGTATATTACTATGAATTATTATTAATATTGTGTTAATAACACAATGCTGTTATTTGTGGCAATGTGGATGAATGTTCAGGACATTCTGTCATAGAAGAATAAATGTTGTATAGTTTCTATATAAGTAAGGAATTTAAAATGAATAGGTGTCAATGGTATGATGTACATACTTTAATCTTCCAAATACTGCAAAATGAAACACATCCATTTGCCAAATTTCATTTCTTTGTATACCCTTTGGATTGCTCCCTGCAGGTAATGGAGTTTGGTTATAGCACATTACCTATTAGTAACTGATCAATCTCATCATTACCTTGTGCTAGAGGTCCTGGCAGACCTGAATGTGTTATATATATATAACATCATATATATATATGATGTTCCCTTTTTCTGAGATTTCCTGCAATTGTATGAATAATGAAGTTAATTTTGTATTATCAGGAATAAATTCAGCAGTTTCAATATGTAAAACAACTCTCTGCATATTGAGAGTCAGTGACAATATTGAGGGGCTCTGTGAAGTCCATCAGTACCATAAGAATGGCATACAGTTCTGCCTTTTTTTACAGAGCTGTATGGAATTTGTACCACTTTACTTAAGTCTCCTGATTTATATCCTGCTTTCCCTGATTTATTTGCATCAGTATAGAATGTGAGGACTCCAGCAATTGGCTTTTGTTGTACAATGTGAGGAAGGACCCATTCAGTCTTCTTTATGAATTCTATTCTCTTGCTTTTGGGATAGTGGTTGTTAATCTCTCCCAAAAAGTTACTGCAGGCTCTCTGCCAGTATTCATTATCTTTCCATAGTGATGAAATTTCCTCATTAGTTAACGGTACTACAATTTCTGATGGGTCCATTCCTGTCAACTGGTGGAGTCTTAATTTACCCTTTTGAATCATCGGAGATATTTTCTATATAAGTCTTTAATTTCTTTTTTGGTTTACGTGGTAGGAATATCCATTCCAATATAATATCTTTCCTCTGCATCAAAATACCTGTTGGAGAATGTCTGGAGGGGAATATGACAAGAATGCATTTAAGTTCTGGATCCACACGATCCACATGTGCTACTCAAATTGTCTCTTCTACTAGAGCCAATTCCTTCTCAGCTTCAGCTGATCATTCTCTTGAACTATTTAATTCTTTGTCCCCTTCTAGAGTATTAGCCAAATTTTTTAGTCCATCTTTGGGTATTCCCATGATACCTAGTAAGTTGGAAATGCTTCCTAATAACTTTTGAAAATCATTAAGATTCTTCAATCTATCTCTCCTTAGTTGTACCTTTTGGGGTCTAATTTTTTTATAGCTCTATCTTATATCCTAAGTAATTAAAAGAATCTCCTCTTTGTATTTTTTCAGGAGCAATTTGCAGTCCCCAGGGAGGCAAAACTTTTTTTACTTCTTCAAACATGCTTTCTAATGTATCTAACTTTGGATCAGCTAATAGGATATCATCCATATAGTGATAAATTATGGATTGTGTAAACTTTACACGAATTATCTCCAATGGTTTCTGCACAAAGTATTGGCACAAAGTAGGGCTGTTTAACATTCCCTGTGGGAGGACCTTGCATTGAAATCTCTTGACTGGCTGAATATTTTTATAATTAGGTACTGTGAAGGCAAAATTTTCTCTATCATTTTCTTGTAAGGGTATGGTAAAGCAACAGTCTTTTAAGTCAATAACTACTATAGGCCATTCTTGGTTAGCAGAGAGGGCAAGGGCATCCCAGTCTGTAGAGAGCCCATTGGCTGAAATACTTTATTAATAGCTCTCAAATCTGACAGCATTCTCCAATTACCAGATTTTCTTAAAATGACAAATACCGGAGAATTCCAAGGGCTGGTAGATTCTTCAATGTGCTGAGCATTTAACTGCTCTTGAACCAGCTGTTCTAAAGCTTGTAGCTTCTCTTTTGTCAAAGGCCATTTTCCAACCCAGGCAGGTTTGTTAGTTAGCCATTTTAAAGGTAAGGCAGTTGGTACTTCTGAGAGTTCAACAACAGTCATGTTCTGTTTGTGAACAACCTGAATGGTTAGTGACTGATTTTTATAGCATGTCATGATATTATTCCTAGAAACATGCATTGTTCTGTATTCCTTTTCTGAAAGTGTAGGAATTTTAATCTGGGTATTCCACTGTTCTAACAGTCCTCGGGCCCAAAGATTTACTGCTACATTTGCTACATATGGCTTCAGACTTCCTCTTTGTCCTTCTGGCCCAATGCATTCAACCCATCTTGAACTCTGTTTTATCTGATATAGGGTGCCAATCCCTAAAAGTTGGACATCTACCTCTTAAAGAGGCCAATTCGGACGCCATGATTTTGGTGTAAATACAGTCACATCTGCACCTATGTCTACCAGGCCCTCCAGAACCAGGCCATTAATTCGAATTCTAAGCTTTGGTCTTTGTTCATTTATGGAAGTCTGCCAAAATATTTGTTTTATAATGTTCTTTGTGACCTGTGATCCATCTATCAAAGCTGTTTTATCATCCATTGCAGTATCGGTTTTTACATTAGGCATTGGTTTATTCAGTTGTCCTGGAGAGGAATTTCTTCCACAGTGGCTGGGAATGTTTTTACTACATTTGATTTTGGGGCCTACAAGAGGCCCCCTGAGGCGTTTCCTGCAAGTAAAGGGTTGCTTTGTATATCTATTTTTGATCTGCACTCACTGGTCCAATGTCGGCCTTTGCCACATCTTCTACATAATCCAGGAGGTGGTTGGGGTCTCCTGTTTAGGCTATTCCTAGAAGGAGTATTACTTCTATGCGTACCCCATATACAGTTTTTATTTATATGACCTGGTGTACCACATTTAAAACATTTGGTACTATGGGGACTTCTTTCACCTCTGGGATTTGTTTCTCCTAACCAAGCCTCATTACTGTAGTTAAGAGACTGAACACCATTAGTATATTTAACCCATTCTTCCAAAGTAGCTGATCTGATCTTTAATGGTGTAAGTATTCTTTTGCATTCTGCATTAGCATTGTTGAACGCCAAAGACTCAGTTAATATTTTTCTTAATTCTTTATCTGACATAGCTCTTGTTATAGCTGTGTTCAATCTTTGTAAAAAATCAGTGAAGGGTTCGTGTGGTCCCTGAAATATCTTTGTGTATATTTTGTATATCTTTTTTTGTATATATTTTGTGTATATGTTTGGGTACAAAGGTCCTCAGTTGGTCGTCCAGTTTCTGGAAAATTTTCCCAAGCATTTACAGCTGCTGTACAGCATATGGATATTTTATGCTCATCATAAGTGGCTTGTACATTCCTGTCAGTGAAACATCCCTCACCAATTATTTGATCTTGGGAGATCACAAAACCTCTGAGTTAACCTTGTTGTTCTAAATTTTTTGCCTCTTCTCTCAACCAGCTTTCCCACTGTAACTGCTGGCTATATTCTAGAACAGCTGAAATTAACTGATGACAGTCATCTGGAATGATTCTATGTGAGGTAGACCACGAATTTAACATCTGTTTTACGTATGTGGAGTGTATCCCATGCGTAACTACTGCTTCCTTTATATTTTTAAAGTCCCTTGTTTGAAATTGGTTGTAATGTATATGTTGTATATTGCTCGGGATGTGTGTCATCTGCTGGCTCTCATGGATGATAACAGGATAAGCCATTGTATGAGAGCCTTTTGGAGATGTTACAACCTCTATGGTCTTGACCTTCTGTTTATTAGTTCCCTTGTCATGTTTACTGAGAGTTTCTTCTAGGGCTTGCAAATGAGCACCTAGGGTCTGTTCTAGGGAGTGAACCTCCTCTCTTGCAAGGGACTCCAGATTTCACATGGAATCATAGAAGTTTTTGTGTTCCTCAGAAACTCATGATTCCACGGACCTTATCTTATCAATTAATGATAATCTTTCTTTCTTTCTTTTTTTTTTTTTTTTTTTTTTTTTGGTTTTCCGAGACAGGGTTTCTCTGCGTAGCTTTGCGCCTTTCCTGGAGCTCACTTGGTAGCCCAGGCTGGCCTCGAACTCACAGAGATCCGCCTGGCTCTGCCTCCCGAGTGCTGGGATTAAAGGCGTGCGCCACCAACGCCCGGCTAATCTTTCTTTCTTATATACTGTCTGAGTAGCCACAACTTCACTCTGGAGAATTAGTGTTCTATCCATTAAATACTCATATTTATTATCAATAAAATCAATTTTGGGTACAAGCCTGTTTTGTAAATTCTGATTAGCAGATTCTAGAGAAAGAATCTTTTTCTGTAAGTCTTCACTGCTATCTTTGAAAGCCTGTAAATCCTGGTTAGCAGATTTCAGAGAGAGAATCTTTTTCTGTAAGCCTTCATTGCTATCTTTTAAAGCCTGTATCAGTCCCAATAATGACTCATCTTTCATCTTAAACCAGTGTTTGAACACTGTGTGAATTATTATGATGAATGCCAAAATGGTATAGGCCAGTTATGCCTTAGAAATGTCGTATATTTCCAGGAAGATGTCATTCATCCTACAGGCAAAAAGGTTTTTAAATTCTTGTGAGGTAATGTTGTCGGCCATATTACAAGAATTACTAAAAATTTGTTATTCATTTTTAAGGTGTAAAATTATCAAGTACCTTTACTTGAAACAATATGCTTACCTTTTGTGGTTTTGGGGCATGTAGTAGCACTTTTCAGCCAGCAGGTGTCATTGGTACAGCTCCAATACAGGGCCTACTGGTGATCTTGGCTGGAGTCGGAGATGGTAGAAACCAGAGCCAGCATGCAGGAAGCAGGCCAGGGAGCAGGGGTGTGCCTCTTTCCCTGGCCTAGGGGCTAAGCTAGGGAATTGAGACCTGACTAGCTGCTCCCTTTTTCGGGAATGGAACCATGTAGGTGTTCCCTGGTTATATGAAACTTTGCAGGTGGGTTTAGGTACCTGACAGCCAGGGAGGAGAGATCGGGAGCTACCAAGGCCTTTGGAATTTGCCCCACATGAGTGCCAGATATTGGTGAAATTATTAAGGCCACTCCACTTAGTTAAAAGGAAGATTTATTTAGTTGGTAACTTACAAAAAGGGAAAGATAGGTCGCAGGGTCTGGGGAAGGTGTATCACAATCCAGCGGTGTTCTCTGGAGCTCTGCCTGGTCCACCTCCACTGTTCATGGTCCCAGAACACAGACACCACTCACCCATCCAGATCTCGGATCTCCCGGCTCCTCCCTTGGCCCCTCCTCGTAGGCGTGACAGTTGCCAGAGTCTCAATGGGGGTTGGAACTTCCAGATCCAAGCTGGAATGGCTACCCACTACAGATATTTGCTTAACTTTACATTTATATGGCTCAGTCAGTGTGTGTGTGTGTGTGTGTGTGTGTGTGTGTGTGTGTGTGTGTGTGAACTTTTTATTCATTAAACTTCCCAACTCTTTATTTTTTTTACATGGTCTTTGATAATGTTGCACAATATATTTGATGGTATTGATCCCATCAACTCTTCCCAGATGCATCCCTTTTCTTTACACATTCACCTTTGTGTCCTTTTTTTCTTTAATTTTATGAAATCTATTTGTGTTGCTCAAAAATTCTTGAATGTGTGGCTATCCTCTAAAACGTCCAGTGGCTACTTATGACCAAATAGGTCATAGGTCCTAAGAAAAATCTATTAATATATATTCCAGTATATGGTCACAGATTTAAACTTTTTAATTATACCTATATATTTGTGTATATCTCAATCTTTTTCTAAGAGGTATCTATTGGCAGTAGATGGAGATTAACACAGAGATCCATATCTGTCACCGTCCACAAAACGTAAGTCCCAGTGTATCAAGGACCTCAACATAAATCCAGCTACACTGAACCTGCTAGAAGAGAAAGTAGGAAGCAGTCTTGAACACATTGGCATAGAAGATCACTTCCTAAATATAATACTAGTAGCACAGACACTGAGAGAAACAATCAATCAATGGGACCTCTTGAAACTGAGAAGCTTTTGTAGAGCAAAGGATCCAGCTATACCACTCTTGGGCATATACCCAAGAAATGCTCAATCATACCACAAGAGCACTTGCTCAGCTAAGTTCATACCAGCATTGTTTGTAATACCCAAAACCTGGAAACAACCTAGATGGCCTTCAACTGAAGAATGGATAAATAAATTGTGGCACATATACACAATGGAATACTACTCAGCAGAGAAAAACAATGACATCATGAGGTTTGCAGGCAAATGGATGGATCTAGAAATAATCATCCTGAGTGAGGTAACCCAGACTCAGAAAGACAAATATGGTATGTGCTCACTCATAGGAAGATACTAGATGTGGAACAAGGATGACTGGACTGCTACTCACATCACTTGTGAGGTTACCTGGAAAACAGGATCCCAAGAAACACACGAGGATCTCCCAAGGACAGAGAAATGGCTGAGATCTACATGAACAACCTGGACATGAATGGGAGCAGTGAAGGGCGAGGTTCGAGGGAAAGAGAGTGGGAGATCCCAGCTGGATCAAGAACAGAGAGGGAGAACAAGGAATGGGAGACCATGGTAGATGAAGACCACATGAGAAAAGGAAGAAACAAAGTGCTAAAGAGGCCCACAGAAATCCACAAAGATACCCCCACAAAAGACTGTTGGCAATGGTCGAGAGACAGCCGGGACTGACCTACTCTGGTGATGTGATGGCCAAACACCCTAGTAATTGTGCCAGAAGCCCCATCCAAGGACTGAGGAATCTGGATGCAGACATCCACAGCTAGGCCCCGGGTGGAGCTCTGGGAGTCTAATTAGCGAGAAAGAGGAGGGTTTATTTGAGGGAGAGTTGTTGAGACCCAGGTTGGATAAAGCACAGGGACAAATAGCCAAACAAATGGAAACACATGAACTATGAACCAAAGGCTGGGGGCCCCCAGCTGGATCAGGCCCTCTGAATATGTGAGACAGTTGATTGGCTTGATCTGTTTGGGAGGCATCTAGGCAGTGTTACCAGGTCCTGTGCTCATTGCATGTGTTGGCTGTTTGAAACCTTGAACTTATGCAGGGACGCTTGGCTCAATCTGGGAGGAGGGGACTGGACCTGCCTGGACTGAGTCTATCAGGTTGATCTCAGTCTTTGGGGGAGACTTTGCCCTGTAGGAGGTGGGGATGGGCGGTGGGCTGGGTGGAAGAGGAGGAGGGCGAGAAGGGGGAGAACAAGGGAATCTGTGGCTGATATGTAGAACTGAATGGTATTGTAAAATAAAATAAAAGGAAAAAATAACATTTAGTTTTATGTGTAAGTGTGTTTGTGATAAGTCTTTGATCCACAAACCAATTACACGTTTGAGATCTGGGCAGTGAATGGAGTGTCTAAATATAACCCTAGTCCGGACCAGTCAGTGTCTGTCACCGTGACAACCAACCAAGCAGCGCCATCACCCATTGCCTTGGTCTAGGTTAAAGAAGTCACCAGATACAGTGTAGCTCTGGCTTAGTTGGAACCAGATCGACCAAATGGAGTAATCTTAGAGTATGAAGTCAAGTATTATGAAAAGGACCAGAATGAACGAAGCTATTGCATTGTGCGGATGGCTGCTCGGAACACAGATATCAAAGGCCTGAACCCTCTGACTTCCTATGTGTTCCACGTGCGAGCCAGGACTGCCGCTGGCTATGGAGACTTCAGCGAGCCCTTGGAGGTCACTACCAACACAGTGCCTTCCCGGATCATTGGAGACGGAGCCAACTCCATCGTCCTACTAGTGTCCATCTCTGGCAGTGTGGTGCTTGTGATCATTCATATCGCGGCTTTCCTCATTAGTCGTAGATGGAGTAAGTACAGCAAAGCGAAACAAGAAGCAGATGAAGAGAAACATTTGAATCAAGGTGTTAGAACTAATGTGGATCCCTTTACCTATGAAGACCCCAACCAGGCAGTTCGAGAATTTGCAAAAGAAATTGATGCATCCTGCATTAAAATTGAAAAAGTCATAGGAGTCGGTTAATTACACAGTTCAGCAAGGAGTCCTTAAGGTGTTCTATTGTTACAGTATGACTATGGCCAGGTGAGGGCAAGCTGTCTATAGGCTTAAAATCACTTATAAAATAATGCTGAGAAAGAATGCGGAAGAGGTTAGAAAGAATGCAAAAACTGTGAAATGTAATCTTGTGGGTATGGTACAGCCAATGCATTCATGATCCCAAGCAAATGATCACACAAGAAAATCATCAACAGTCAAAGATCATAGAGTAGCTATGTACTACTATATCTCCTTGCTGAACTGTGAGTTACTGATGATTCTGGGACAGAGCAAGGCATTTTCTTCAGTTGAGACCCACTGATGAGGTCATAGTGCCTCAGGGATAGTTGGAAACAATGGACACACAGATGGCTATGGGTCATTTCAGTGGATCCCAAAGCAAAACAAAAATACATAAATGTAGAAAGGGACTTGTGTGTGTTTTTGTGCCTGGGGAAGGGGATAATAAGAGTGGGAGAGGAATAAGAGTTCATGAACTGTATCAGATGTAATATTGTCCAAGAACATATTTAATAAGTAATATGGTGACAAAATAGTTGAGAGGTAAATCTGTAAACACATTGGAGAAATTTTTTTTTCTGAAAAAGATACCAGAACCTACAATATGTACACATCAAAGTCTGTGGCCAGACATGAGTCATGGTTATCTAACTTATAATTTTGGGAAAATATAATTTTGGGAAAACATGATACAGATATTTGTGTGGTGTTGTTAGATAATTTATGTTTGACAACCTGTTTAACTTATTAGAATATAAATACAAGTTGATTTTAACCATTAGCTCATGAAATATCAGCAAGATATTCAAGAAGCTCTCACTTTCATATCTGTTTAGAAATAAATTAGACATCAAGCTATTGTAAAAAGTTTGTACCATATAGTTTTGTATTGTAAAAAGTTATACCATATAGTTTTATCCAGTAAATGACTCACTACATTAAATGGTATATAACATGAATCATTATATATACCATATTATCAAGAGCATATAATGTTTAGCTAACTGGCCTTAGCAGTTATGTTATTCCATTATATAATATAAAATCATGATCATGCAAATAATTTGTGAATTGAGGAAAATATATTCAAATATTATAAACAGGTTGTCCTTTCAGTTAAGCAATAAAATATAGGAAAATTCTGAATTCATATGAGTAGTTACGACTTGAAAACTGACAGAGATTATATCAATATGAGGCAACTAGCATTATAATATGATTATTTTAGCATTTTGATTTCTAAGTAGCTTCAGTCTTCACAAATATCTTAAATGTGCTCTGTTACAAAGATAGAATTATGATTGATGTATAATTTCATATTTCAAAAGATGGTAAAATTGAAAAGTAATCCAAATAGGATTTTGTTAATAACAATGTAATTAAAGTGACATGCATAATTTTGGGAATTCAGATGATGTGTAGTAACGTGATAATTATTTTTGTAACATTATTATCATCTTCTACTCTTCTCTCTATATATGTATTTGAATAGCTATTACTCAAAGTGGGAAAACTATTAACATTATAATTTTGAATATATTTTTCTAATGGTTATTTTCAAAATTATGTGCTAATTACAACTCTGATTCCAGAAACAAGTAATTATACTTTTCAATTTCCACTAAAAAATTGTATAAAATGTTGTTCACACAATGAATTTGCCGATAACATTAAGATGTCTAAAATTATTCCGGAACTCACATGTGATTTATCAGCTTCTTTATGGCATTTTTAATATCTCTATTTCTCAGTGTATAGATGGCTGGATTCAGGAGAGGTGTGATGATTGTACAAAACACAGCAAGAAACTTGTTGACCCAAGTGATGTAGACTGGCCACAGATAAATGAAAATGACAGGCCCAAAGAACAGCACAACCACTATGATGTGGGATGTACAGGTAGAGAGTGCCTTTGATGAGCCGTCTTTAGAGTGGAGTTGAACAGTTAACAGAATGTAAGTGTAAGATATCAGCAAGAGAATGAAACAAGCTGTTGCTAAAACACCACTCTCAGCATTTACCACGATTCCCAGAGTACTAGTATCTGTGCAGGCTAATTTCATCACCAAAGGAATATCACAGAAAAAGCTGTCTATTACTCTAGGTCCACAGAAAGGTAGTTCCAAAATCAGGATCAGCTGACTAATGGAATGCACAAATCCAATGATCCATGACATCAAAATAAGCCAGATGCACTTCTGTCTGTCCATGATGCTGGTGTAGTGGAGTGGCCTGCATATGGCCACATATCGGTCATACGCCATCAATGCAAGAAGTATCATCTCACCCCCTGCAAATAAATGCACACCGAGGATCTGGCTCATGCACCCCCCAAAAGAAATTGTTTTAGTATCTGTTAGGAGGTCTGTGATCAGTTTGGGAGTAGTAACTGAGGAAAGGCAGAAGTCAATAAATGAGAGGTTAGCTAACAGAAAGTACATGGGAGAATGGAGATGATGATCAGTGATGATCAATATCACAACAAAGAGGTTGCCTATCACAGTCATCAGGTAGAGGGTAGAAAATAATAGTAAGAAGAAGATCTGTAGTTCTCTTGAGGTACAAAGTCCTTGAAAAATAAAGTCTGACACCACAGACTGGTTTGCTTCTTCCATTTAGCACACTGTGCTCCAATGGGTTGAGAGAGACAGAGCCTAACTAAGAATTCCTGAAATAGAAATAGTAACTTAATGTGCAGAGTCAAGTAAGCAAAAAGAATACAAATTACATCTTAGCATTGTATCCAGTCAAATGTAAAAGAACTTCCTTTAGTTTGTATATTCTTTCTAATTAGGAATTTTTTTAAATATAGGCAAAATTTATTGTCAGTAGAAAATATTGTTTATATTTACCAGCCTTAAATCTAACTTTTTGGCATGGATTCAAAGGTAATTTTCTTTAATGAATATTAGAGTTATATTTATAGCCTCTCCACTTGACTGTCATAATACCAGAATGACAATCCATTGACATATTTTAAACATAAACACAACGTTTCCAGGCACAAATCTATTTTGTATCAATTCTATTAAAAGGAATGATAAAAATGAAAAAAATCAAATAAATTGAGAATCCATGTGCCGAAGATATGTTTTTAGCATTGTCATTCTTTAAAATTTGTACTTGTCCATTGGAGTGTATCTCTAAACAACCATGTATTACTAGACCTGAATGATGTTACTAATTGCCATATACTTAGAGATTTTCAAATCTAAATGATGAGATTTCATATAATAATTTGAATAATGTATTCATGAAAGCTGCTTTCTCTGCCTCTCTACCTTTGTTTCATTTCTTCTTTTCTCCCTTTCTTGAATCTCTCTCTTTATTTATTTCTCATTTGTTTTCTTTCCTAATTGTAATATCTGTACTTTTTCTTACTATTTTTAGGTTTGAAATTGAAAGATTAAAATGTCAATAATCTGAGTGATATTTTAGGATTTCCTTGTTAAGTATTTGGAACATTATATATTAGTAATAATAATGTTTATTGATTTCCTTGTCAATAAGCACTATGAAGTAATAAAATTGTAGTGCAAAATGAGGTCTTGCTATTCTGAATCCCCAATATCACTTCCAGATAATGAAATAAATGATAGGAATTTAGATTTGAGAATTCCAAGAAAATTAATGGCATTTGTAAAATAAGTTACTTTGCTATTTAAATATAAGTACAAATAAGTAAAAATGACCAATTTAAGTAGTAAAAATAGTCAGGTTTACATAAAATTAATTTTATTGTGGTCAAAATTGAACATACATAACTGTTCATATATTAATGGCATTTTTCACACATCTTTCATTAAATTTGGTGAAGTCTTAGTGAATTATGTTTATTCTAATGTGTGTCATTGTTATCGCTCTCTAATTTCTGGTATCTACTTCCCTAATGTATTGTTTGTATCTTGAGAAAATAGAAGGTCCAAAATAAATCAAAAGATGACCAGATAGCATTAGAGTAAGTTCAGTGGCATGTGAGTAAAATGTATTTCTGTGTTGGGAGATTTGGAACTTATAAGATTACCCTAAGAGATCATTATATGTGAGCTCTATGTTTCTAAAGGTATCAAGAACTAGTTGGAAGGGAAAACTACAATACTTTGGTCAAACACAACAATTAAAAAATATAAATGCAATACTAATTGTAAACTCATGAAGGATTTTCTAAAATGTGCTATTAAAACAAACGAACTTTAAATGAGTAGTTGTGATGAAAAATGAAAGTACAACAATGAGTTTATGATGTACTCACTCTACAAGAATCACCTTATAAAACAGCACTTCCTTTTTAGATGATGTTTCCTCCAACTTCCCCTGGAATCTGAAACTCTCACATTGTTTCTTCTGCTATGATTAGTTTTGCTGAGATGATTCTCCTTAGTGTGGCTTATATACACTGAGAAAAGTCATGTCTGCCTTGGAATGTTTCCCATTCTGCACATTAAATAGGATCATGTAGTTGGAAAGCATTTTGCTTTCATAGTCCTTGGGGATCCCTAGACTTTGACTTCTCTTGAATTGGATCCAAGAGCTCAATAAAAAAGAAAAATTATTCTGTGTGTATTATGACAGCTCACAAGTTAAAAGATGAAGCACATGGGACAGTGAGATGCCATTATTGTTAAAGTCACTTTGTGCTAAGCCTGATGACCTGAGTTAATCTTTGGGATCCACAGTGTGGAGGGATAGAACCTATTCACTCAGCTTGTGAACTCCACACATGTGCTGTTTCATGGGTGCAAGTACATAAGTAGACATGGCTACATTCATATACATACACCCATGTGAATAAATATAATAATTATTTCAAAAAGAGAGGAAATATGTTTGTAGTTTTATAGTTCACATGTCCATTTGGACAATTGTCTCCACATCTGGAAATACCAATAAAGACATGTATTTCTATTGCACTCTCTTTTGAGAGTTTATTATCAACCCCTACAACACCTTGAATCAGGCAAACAATCTTATTTTAGATTGTGCAATTTAACTTTTTGCAAATTCATTTCATTATATTTACTTAGAGTGACATCGTTGTGTTTTCATAGACACATATATAGTGAAACTGCTTTATATAGAAACTGTGTATTCCAAAATCATTTAAAAATCTCCTTTCAACTTTTCATTCCATAATTCTATTTCATTAATATAGTTTTCGTTTCATACAGTTTTAAAACTAATTCACATTCAACTCGGCATGTAGTTTTGTAGAGAAACATTATTATATATGAAAAGTAGTTTTATTTACAAAGTAATTATATACCCCAAATGTGCTCCTAATCTTTTATATAACAAATCTCTTATTATAAGTATTTTCCCAAAGCATATTAACTACATTCTGTTATATATTTGTTATAGTCATAATAACCTCCAAACCCTTACATATAATCCTTCATGTTCTCCTTCAATTCCATGACATTTTTTTCTCATTAATTTTTAGTGCATGCATATATGTTATACATATATACACTCCTATATACATTTTTAATCCCAAATATAATTTTCTCAGTCTGTATAATGCTACCTGTATTTATATTTTCTGACTTTTGGTCACTGTGCAACCAATTGATGTTCTCTTCTCTGGGATGAGGTTAAGTGTCTCTCAATCCCAGCTTTATTCAGTTGCATATACATATACATATATGCATATATATATACATATACATATATGCATATATATATATATATATATATATATATATATATATATATATTATGTGTGTGTGTGTAGGGTTGAAGTCTCATATGCTTTTCCCCATTTACTTTGGCCACTATTATTGTAGCCTTTGTTCATTTTATCTCTGGGCAGTCATGGTGGAAAGACTTTAAAGATGTAGATTTTGATATTAGTAGGAAACACAATCTCATAGCAAAGTCCATGATTCCCTGAATTCACAATATTAATGTGTCCTCTTTTGTAATGTTTCCTGAGCCTTAGATGTGGGAGTGCTTTGTCAGGTATCCATTGGGACTGGGCTCTTGTTTTTTACGTGAAGTGCTTGGCACTGCTCATATAGCATGACTGATGAGCATTAGAAGGTGCTCCTCACCTTTTTTACATAAGCAATGTGAAAGTTGTGAGAATCAAAGCCTAGATGCTTGTGCCAACCTGAACAGCACAAAGAGAATGAACCGGTGAGGTTGTAAGGGAAGATTTCTTACCCATATTTGACTAATGGAAACCATTAGGAAAGACTCTACCAAGACCACAACACACAGAAAATCCACCACAGTCTTTTACTTAAAATACTTATTCAGGGACACCTGTCCAGGAACTCTTAGCTCCACTTTTTTCTGAAGTGATCCTGCAGTTAACCCCTTTGATGAGAGTTACTTTTTCATAATAACTGATGGGTCTTCCTCAGTTTTGTCTTTTAAAATTTTCATTCATACTGTAGATACCTTTGTTGGTAGAATGCTTGACCTAGAATGCATGAACTCCTGAGTTTTTTCACCAGCACTGTAGGAACCAGATTGGATGTAGAGATACAACCAGAATCCCAGCACTTGAGAAGCAGAGGAAGAAGGATGAGAATTTCAAGGTCATCCCAGCTACATGTTGAGCTTGAGGTCACCATGGGCTATATGAGGCTTTATACAAAAACAAAACAAAACAAAACAAAAAAACCAAAACCAACCAACCAAACAAACAATAACACAGGCAATTTATCCTGGCCTTAATTCTATAAATAGGCCCACAGTTCCCTTTGTAGTGTTATCCCCAAATATATATTGTTGTTCTTTGAGGAATATTTTTATTTGCATTGATATATCTAATGTTATTTTATGGTAATGCAGTAATTTAAGAATTAAGCTAACTAACAGGTACTATTTCTCATAATATACTTTACTAAAGGGCTAATGCTAAAAAAAATAGACAAACTTAGAGCATAGCCATATTTAGCCCAATTGGCATGGGCAGCACATGTTAGAAGGCATGTCATGGACATTTTGCTATCAAGACTGGTTCACATTATTACATTAATTCTTTAGAATTATTAGCCACACATTATTGAAAAATTATAAACTCTGTTCTATTATGCATTTTTTTCCCTCCAAGCTTCTATTTAGGGTCACATTTCTATCAGTCTTCTGTTTATCCAACTTTTTAAAAGTCTGTATCTTAGAGAAAGCTTGTATCTTTTGTGTGTGTGTTTGTATATGAGTGTGTATGTACTTGTGTTATGTATGTGTGTCTGTATATTTTTGTGTGTGTTTGTTGTTTGTATTTTCTTTTCCTTATTATTTGTTGTAGTAGAATAAATAGTTAATTCTACATCATCCAGAATAAGTTAAGTGGTTTAAATATGTTTAAACAACCCTTTCTGAGTATTGAGAGTCACTAATTATATTAAGAGATCCAGGAAAAAGTAATAATGCTGTAAGAATGGTATACAGCTCTAATGTTTTAACTGAATAATAAGGGCTTTGAGTCACTTTACTTATTTTTCCTTACTTCTAAGCTGAATTTCCCAATTTATTTGCATTAGTATAAAATGCATATATCCCAGAAATTGATGTTCCTTTTTACTATATGAGGTAGAATCCAATTAGTACTTTTTATGTACTGAACTCTCTTGGTTTGGGGATATTTGTTGATAATCTCTCTCAAAAAATTAATGCAAGCTTTTGCCAGTGTTCATTCTGGCCATAATGAGGCAATTTCAGTATTAGCAAAGGACCACAATTTCTGCTCTGTCTACTCCTGCTAATTGACACCTTCCTTTTAGAATCAATTCAGAAATCTTTTCTCCATAGGTCTTTAATTTTTTACTCTGCTTGTATGCTAACAATAAATATCCATTTTAAGATATTTACTTCTCCCTGCTTAAGATTTCATGTGAGAAAATGAGTAGAAAGCAAAATAACTAAAATACAATCAAGCTTTGGATCTAAGCAATCCATATTGCATTCTATAATTTCTTTTCTACCAGAACCAAATTTCTCTGAGCCTCAGCTAATCATTTTCTTGGATTACTATTAAGCCAGAATGTAGAAATCACTAAGATGTCCTTACACTTAAAGAATGGATAAGGAAATGTTGTACATTTCACAATGAAATATTATTCAGATATTAAAATTAATGACTTCCTGAAATTTGAAGACAAATGGATGGAATTAGAAAAATATCATCACAATTGAGGTAACCTTGACACAGAAAGATAAACATGGTATGAATTCCTTTACAACTGCATACTAACTGTGAAGGAAAGGATAACCATGTGACAATTCACAGACCCAGAGAGGCTAGGTAACTAGGAGGGTCCAAAAGAGGGAATGAATTAATCTCTCAGGAAAGGGGAAATAGAACAGTTATCCTGGATAGACTGTGGGCAGATGGAGACAGGAACTTGAGGGATCTGGTTGAGGAGGGGGTAGAGGCGAGAGTACTTGAAAGAGATGACTGGAAATAGATTTTTAGGGACAGGTAGAAACCTGATGCAAGGGAAACTCCCATGAATCTACAAGGGTAACCCCAGCTAAGATTCCTAGCAATAGTGGATATGTAGCCTGAACTTGCCATCTCCTGTTATCAGATTGGGTAACTCTCTCATCAGAGAGCCTTTATCCAGCAAGCGATGGAAACAGATACAGAGACCTACAGCCAAACATAAGGCCAAGCTCAGAGAATTCTGCTGAAGAGAGGGATAAAGGATCATAGGAGCCAGAGGGATCAAGAATATCACAATCAAACCCACAGAAACAACTAACCTGACTCTTAGGAATTCATAGAGTTTGGACCAACAATCAAGGAGCCTTTGTTGGGACCTACTTAAGTCTTTTACAGATATGTGACAGTTGTATATATTGGTCTATTTATGGAAGTCCTATCAATGGGAGCAAGAGCTGCCCCTAATGCTTTCAATGGATCTTGTGAACCTATTTTTCTTACTGGATTACCTTACCCAGCCTAAATAAAAGGAGAGTTGCTTAGTCTTACGGCAATTTGACATGCCACACTTTGGTGATACCAAAGGGAAGCCTGATCCTATCTGAACAGAAACAGAGGAGGAGTGGATTCAGAGGGGAGGTGGAGGAGGGAATGTGAGAAGAGGAGGGAGAGGAAACTGTGATTGGGATGCGAAATAAAAATAAATAAAAAGAGTTTGCAATTCAATTGATCTCTCCTGATTTGTACTTTCTGTGGTCGAGTTTTCTGTAAACCTATCTTATATCCTAGAATATTGATAGAATCTCCTCTCTGTATAATTTCAAGAGCAATTTGTAGTCCCCAACAAGGAAAATTTCTCTTTATTTTACCAAATATTTTTTCCTAAGGAAACTGACCCTGAATCAGCCAGTAAGATACCATCCATATAGTGATAAATTATAGAATGAGGAAACTGTTTATGAATTATTTTTAATGGCTGATGTATAAAAAATTGACACAAAGTGGGACTGTTTAACATTCCCTGTCGAAGAACTTTCTACTTATACCTTTAACAGGTTGAATATTGTTATAAGTAGGTACTATGAAGTCAAAATTTTCTTTCTCCTGTTCTTGTAAATGTACAGTATAAAAACAGACTTTTAAATCAGTTACAATGGTAGACCATTTTTAGGTAGTAAAAAAGGCAAGGGAATTCCAGGTTGTAAGTGCTGTAAGTGCATTGGCTGAATAACCTTATTTATGGCTCTTAACTCTCCATCTGTTAACACTCTCCATTTTCCAGATTTTTTCTAGTAAAATTAAAGGAGAATTCCAAGGAGTTGTTTATTCTACAATATATTGTATTGAGATTTAGCTGTTCCTATACTAGCTGTTCTGTGTCTGTACCTTTTCTGATGTCAAAAGCCATTGTTCCACTCAATGGGTTGTCAGTTAACCATTTTAAAGGCAGGGTGGTTTGTAACTTTGAAAGACCAACAACTTTTGTATTCTGCTTATATACAATGAATGAAATGTGACTGTTCTTGATAATATCTTTTAATATTTTTTCAGAAGCATTCTTTATGATTTATTTCTGAGATTGGAGGAATGTTAATCTGTGTTTTTCATTGCTACAACAAATCATATCCCCATAAATTCATGGCTATATTACAACAAATGTCTTTCATTTTCTGATTTGTCCTTCTGGCGCTATACACTAGACCTATTTTGCACTTAGTTTTACCTGAGGTAAAGTTTCAATCCCTAGAAGTTGAATGTTTATCTTTTAAAGAGGCCACCTGAATGCCTAGATTTTGACAAAGTTATTGATACATCTGCTCCAGTATCTACTAAGCCTCCAATTTCAATGTCACTGATTTGTATTTTTATCTTTGGTGTCTGATCATTTATAGCAGTTTGCCAAAATATTTGTTTTCTGTTATATCCTTAATTTTTTGTTTTATCTACTAAAGTTTGTTCTGTCCTTGATTACATTCAGAGCAGTGTTGTTTTTAATAACAGGTATTAAATCTTTAATTGTTCTGTAGATGAGTTTCTCCAATGCTGGCACAGAATGATTGAATCAAATTTGATATTGAAGCCTGCAGAAGTCCCCTTAGAGTTTTTCTTGACAGCAAGAAAGTTACCTTACCTATCCCTTTTGATCTGAATTCCTTAGTCTAATACTGGAGTTGCTGTGCCTTCTGCACACTACAGAAGGCTGGAGACTTGTGTCTAGGTTGTCTCTGAAAAAACCGTTTCTAGGAACACTTTGCCTACAACCCATTTTCAAAAGACCTTGTTTACCACAAATAAAATATCTGACATTTTGATTTTCCTTAAAACTTTTAGAAATTATTTTTCCTATCAGAGTAGCATCATAAATGTCAGATCCAATATCAACTGTATTTTTAATCCATTCATCTATTTGTGCCAATCTTTCCTTTAAAGTCCTAATAACACTTTTGCATTATCATTTTTAAAAGTCAAAGATTTGATTATTAATTTTCTGACTTCTGAATCTGATACTATTCTCTTTATAACTGATGTGAGCCTTTGCAAAAAATCAGTGAAGGCTTCCTTTGGGATTTTTGTAATTGTAGTAAATGACACAGACCTCTTTCCTGATTCTTCTTCTTTGTGCCAAGCATTTTAAGCTTCTAAAAAACATTGCTTTATGATTTGACCATCAAATTCAAGTTGCCTTTTTAACTCAGCATATTGACCTTTGCCTAGAACTGGTCTTGGGAAATACTTACACTTGTAGCCCCATTTCATTGTCCTATGGGCCTAGCTTCCTCTTTCCACCAATAATGATGCTGCCAAATCTGCCAGTCTTGGGGGATAATTCTGTCTTGAGTTGTCCATGGATTTAACATCTGATTCACATCGGGTGAGTGCATACCATATGAAATGATTGCTTTTTTTTTATTTATTTATTTATTTATTTTTATTTTTTTTAGTAAATTTATTTTACAACATCATTTAGTTCAACATAATAGCCACAGATTCCCCTGTTCTCCCACTCTCGCCCCCCTCCCCCTCCCCCCACCCCATCCCCCATTCCCACCTCCTCCAGATCAAGGTCTCCCGCGAGGACCGGGATCGACCTGGTAGACTCAGTCTAGCCAGGTCCAGTCCCCCCCTCCCAGACCGAGCCAAGCGTCCCTGCATAGGTCCCAGGATTCAAACAGCCAACTCATGCAACGAGCCCAGGACCCGGCACCAACACACAGCTGCCTCCCATACAGATCAAGCCAAATGATTGTCTCACCCGTTCAGGGGGCCTGATCCAGTTGGGGGCCCCTCAGCCTTTGGTTCATAGATCCTGTGCTTCCATTCATTTGGTTATTTGTCCCTGTGCTTTATCCAACCTTGGCTTCAACAATTCTCGCTCATATAAACCCTCTTCTTTCTCACTAATTAGACTCCCAGTGCTCCACCAGGGGCCCAGCCGTGGATGTCTGCATCCAGATTCCTCAGACCTTCCTTGGATGGGGTTTATGGCACAACTATCAGGGTGTCTGGCCATCCCATCACCAGAGTAGGTCAGTTCCTGCCGTCTCTTGACCATTGCTAGCAGTCTTTTGTGGGGGTACCTTTGTGGATCTCCGTGGGCCTCCCTAGCTCTCTGCTTCCTCCCCTTCTCATGTGGTCTTCATTTACCATGGTCTCCTATTCCTTGTTCTCCCTCTCTTTTCTTGATCCAGCTAGGAACACCCACTCTCTTTCCCTCAACCGTTGCCCTTCATTGTTCCCACTCATGACCAGGCTGTTCATGTAGATCTCATCCATTTCTCCGTGTCTTTTTTGGGGTCTCGTTTTCCAGGTAACCTCACTGGTGATGTGAGTAGCAGTCCAGTCATCCTTGTTCCACATCTATCATCTTCCTATGAGTGAGTACATACCATATTTGTCTTTCTGAGTCTGGGTCACCTCACTCAGGATGATTTTTTCTAGATCAATCCATTTGTCTGCAAACCATATGATGTCATTGTTTTTCTCTGCTGAGTAGTATTCCATTGTGTATATGTGCCACAATTTATTTATCCATTCTTCAGTTGAAGGGCATCTAGGTTGTTTCCAGGTTTTGGCTTTTACAAACAATGCTGATATGAACATAGCTGAGCAAGTGCTCTTGTGCTATGATTGAGCATTTCTTGGGTATATGCCCAGGAGTGGTATAGTTGGATCTTGGGAGAGATTGATTCCCAATTTTCTAAGAAAGCACCATATTGATTACAAAGTGGTTGTACAAGCTTGTATTCCCACCAGCAGTGGAGGAGAGTTCCCCTAGTTCCACATCCTCTCCAGCATAAAGTGTCTTCAGTGTTTTTGATCCTAGCCATTCTGACAGGTGTAAGGTGGTATCTCAGAGTTGTTTTGATTTGCATTTCCCTGATGATTAGGGATGTTGAGCAATTCCTTAAATGTCTTTCAGCCATTTGGGATTCCTCTGTTGAGAATTCTCTGTTTAGTTCTAAAGCCCATTTCTCAATTGGACTGTTGGTCGTTTTGATGTCTAATTTCTTGAGTTCCTTATATATTCTGGATATCAGTCCTCTGTCAGATGTGGGGTTGGTGAAGATCTTTTCCCATTCTGTAGGCTGTCGCTTTGCCTTGTTGACCGTATCCTTTGCTCTACAAAAGCTTCTCAGTTTCAAGAGGTCCCATTGATTGATTGTTTGTCTCAGTGCCTGTGCTACTGGTGTTATATTTAGGAAGTGATCTCCTATGCCGATGCGTTCAAGACTACTTCCTACTTTCTCTTCTAGCAGGTTCAGAGTAGCTGGATTTATGTTGAGGTCTTTGATCCACTTGGACTTAAGTTTTGTGCACGGTGACAGATATGGTTCTATTTGCAGCCTTCTACACGTTGATATCCAGTTATGCCAGCACCATTTGTTGAAGATGCTTTCTTTTTTCCATTGTACACTTTTGGGTTCTTTGTCAAAAATTATATGTCCATGGGTGTGTGGGTTAATGTCAGGGTCTTCAATTCGATTCCATTGGTCCACAAGTCGGTTTTTATGCCAATACCAAGCTGTTTTTATTACTGTAGCTCTATAGTAGAGCTTGAAGTCAGGGATTGTGATGCCTCCAGAAGTTGTTTTATTGTACAGGTTTCTTTTAGCTATCCTGGGTTTTTTGTTTTTCCATATGAAGTTGAGTATTATTCTTTCCAGATCTGTGAAGAATTGTGTTGGTATTTTGATGGGGATTCAATTGCATTGAATCTGTAGATTGCTTTTGGTAAGATTGCCATTTTTACTATGTTAACCCTGCCTATCCATGAGCATGGGAGATCTTTCCATTTTCTGACATCTTCTTCAATTTCTTTTTTCAGGGACTTAAAGTTCTTGTCATATAGGTCCTTCACTTGCTTGGTTAGTGTTACCCCAAGGTATTTTATGTCATTTTTGGCTATTGTAAAGGGTGATGTATCTATAATTGTCTTCTCAGCTTCTTTGTCCATTGTATATAGGAGGGCTACTGATTTTTTTGAGTTGATCTTGTATCCTGCTATGTTGCTGAAGGTGTTTATAAGCTTTATCAATTCCTGGGTGGAATCTTTGGGGTCACTCAAGTATACTATCATGTCATCTGCAAATAGGGAAAGCTATCAGATCCCATACAGGTCTGCCAGGACCTCTAGCACAAGATAATGATGAGATTGATCAGTTACTAATAGGTAATGTGCTAGAAGCCTCGGAATGTCATAAGAAATACCATGTAAATAGCAAAGGTTTGAAGAAGGATTTCTCCATCACTTGGCAACAGGCTAAGGTTATTATGAAAAAATGTCCTACTTGCCATCTATAACCAAACTCTGTTACCTGCAGGGAGTAATCCAAAGGTATACAACTAAATGAAATTTGGCAGATGGATGTGTTTCATTTTGCAAAATTTGGAAGATTAAAGTATGTACATCATACTATTGACACCTATTCAGGATTTCAATGGGCAACCCCTATGAGTTCTGAAAAGGCTGATTCTGTGATTACACACCTATTAAAAGTAATGGCCATCATGGGAATACCTGTACAAATTATGACAGACAATGCCCGAACATATTTCTCTAATAAAATGAGGCAATTCTTTGCTTATTACAATTTAAAGCATATTACAGGTATACCACACAATCCCACAGGCCAAGCAGTCATAGCAAGATCTAATCTAACTTTAAAGGATATGCTAAATAAACAGCAACAGGTAGCAATGACTCCTAGAAATAGACTGCATAGTGCTTTATTAACCTTGAATTTTCTCAATGCTGATGAGAAAGGAACAACAGCTGCAGAGAGACATTGGACAACAGACAAAACTCCTCAGCTTAACCAACCAGTTTATTTCAAGTATGTGCTGACCTCAGAATGGAAAACTGGATATGTTTTATGTTGGGAAAGGGGTTTTGCCTTTGTTTCTGCAGGAGAAGAAAAGCTATGGATACCAACAAAATTAATAAAAATTCGATTCGAACAGGAAAAACCCCTTGATGAAGAGAAGTAAAAGATCATCCACTGTGGTGGTAATCTAATTGTACTGAAATATTATTTTGATTGTATGTTAATAAATAAAGTTGTCTGGGGGTCAGAGCTATTAGAGCCATAGCAAGAGTGTGGCGGTGGTGGCACACGCCTTTAATCCCATAGATATCTGTGTGTTCAGGGTCAGAGCTATTAGAGCCATAGCAAGAGTGTGGCGGTGGTGGCACACGCCTTTAATCCCATAAGATCTCTGTGTGTTCAGGGATATAGTCAGCATTGGAGACATATGCCTTTAAGACCTAGGGGGCTGTACATTCAGACAGTGATGAGGCAGTCATGTGTTTGGGTTTACAACCAATGAGAAGGCATAACAACATACTATAAAAAAACGAACCGACAGGAAGTAGGTCTCTTTTCGAGAAGCTGGGACAGCAGGAGGAAGGGTGAGATTTTAGCTCTGAGCTCTGACTTCTCGGCTTTCTCTTTTACATTGTTTCTGTGTTTCTTATTTAATAAGACGGTTGGATACATCAATATCTGGCGCCCAACGTGACAAGAATCCATTAAAAACTGCTTGGCTTGGCTGCAGGTCCGCTTTTCCGCAAGGGCGGCAGGCGGCCCGCGGCGGCGACGGCGGCCCGAGGCGGCCGGCAGCGATCAGCTTCTTAGTCCGAGCAGCGGCTTCTTAGCCTGGGTCTAGTTCTGCTTGACCTCAGGCTGGACTATCGGTGAGCTGCTTGCTTAAATCCTGCTTGCTTAAAGCCGGTGCTACAAACAACTCAGAGTTGCCCTGCCGAACAGGGCCCTGCCTGTAAAGCCAACGCACGTGGTCAGAGCTTAAGGAAGCCAGACCCAAGCCTTGACTCGGCACAAGAGGGAACATGTGGCTGCATTTAAACTTTAGCCAGCTACGCTTTCATGTTCTCTCTCTCTCTCTCTCTCTCTCTCTCTCTCTCTCTCTCCCTCTCTTTCTTTCTCTCTTTCTCTTTGGATTTACACCTGGGACACTAGGTGGCTGCTTTGAAAATACCCTCGGATTTCTACTGTTCTACGCAGATTTGGTAAGTCATAACATATCAGATATTTTAAAGGAAACTATCTAAAAGAGAATTTTTTCCACATTAAAAAACAAATGGGTTTTATGTGTACATTGGAAGAAAATTGGTTTTTGTTCGAAATTTTAGGCAGTCTGGCAATGGAACAACTATATAATATTAGTATTGGTGGAATTATGCACCTTATCACTATAATAATCCACATTTTAATATTTAAAAAGATAGTCAATTTAAGTGCCAGGATAACAGCTTTAGAAGAACTTGTTAAACCTGTAAAAATTCAGACAGAAGAAATTAACAGTGAAGTTGTTTCAAGTCGGGATCATAAGGTCGCAGAAAGAAAGCCTGTTTTCACACAGTCACCCTTAATTTATACTGTAACCGTACAGCAGATGCCTGATCAAATGGCTACACAAAATACTTGGGCTCCAATTGAAATGTTGGATTTAAAAAGGTTTAAGGAGGCAATAATATCTTATGGCATGCATTCCCCATATGTAAAGCAAATGTTAAACTCTTGGTCAACATATAATAGGATAGTACCACAGGACTGGCAGGACCTTGCACAAGGTGTTCTGGAACCCAGCCAGAGACTTCAATTTCTAACTTGGTTTAAGGAGGAGGCTAAAAACATAGAAAAACAATGGAGGGATAAAGGAATACAAGTTTGCCAGGATCAGCTTATGGGCGAAGGCCAATATGCTTCAGCACAAACACAATGTTTATATGATGTCCAAACCCTAATTTTATGTCGAACGGCAGCCTTGAATGCATGGGACAGAGTTGAGGAACCAGGAAAAAAATCTGAGTCATTTACAAAGGTGATGCAAGACCCAAAAGAGTCTTTTACAGATTTTTTACAAAGACTGGCTTCAGCAGTAAAGAGAATGGTCTCGGATTCAGAAGCTGGTAAGGCAATAATTGAATCTTTGGCCTTTGAGAATGCGAATGCAGCATGCAAAAGAATAATCAGGCCATTAAGGGCAAGATCTGCACCTATGGAAGATTGGATTAGAGAAACAATTAATGTTGAAGCTGATGAGCATGATGATACATGGGTAGGAGAAGTAATTTCAAAAGGTTTGAGGAGTGTTAGATGTTTTGGATGTGGAAAGCAAGGACATTTGAAAAGGGACTGTAGACAGGTCATTCCCAGAAACAATGTTTCTTCAAGGAACAATGGCAACAGAATGCCCCTTCCTTCTGGAGTATGCAGAAGGTGTGGTAAGGGAAAACACTGGACCAACGAATGTAGATCAACAAAGGACAGACAGGGTAATCCTTTGCCTCAGTCTTCGGGAAACTCCCAGAGGGGCCTCGCGCAGGCCCCCAGTGCAAATCCAGTTCAAACCTTTCCTGCAGCCATAGAGGAAATGCCTGCTCTGGAGAGAGATTAAATAAACAAATGCCTATTGGAATAAATCATGCTGGTCAGGATGATGAAACAGAGAGAATAGAAAATTCAGGAGAAAACATAAAGAAAATTTTTTGGCAAACTTCTATTAATGAACAAAGACCAAAATTAACAATAAAAATAAATGGTGTTTTGTTGTCTGGTCTGGTAGACACAGGTGCGGACGTTACCATAATTGCACCAGAATTTTGGCATCCAACTTGGCCTCTTCAGGAGGTAAACGTTCAACTGTTAGGAATTGGGACATTATCTCAGGTGAAGCAGAGTGCAAGATGGCTCGAATGTATAGGTCCAGAAGGACAGAGAGGAAAATTAAAACCATATGTGGCTAACATAACTATGAACCTGTGGGGTCGAGACTTGTTGCAACAATGGAATACTCAGATTAACATCCCTCCAATCTCAGAAACAAATCATAAACTAGCACATGTTACTGAGAGAAATATTAGAAGATATTGTTCTAATGAGTGGTCACCAGCCATCCATATTATACAAGAACAGGGCACAATAACTGATGATCTTCCAAAGACACCAACAGCTCTACCTTTAAAATGGTTAACAGACAAGCCTGTATGGGTCCAGCAATGGCCTTTAACAACAGAGAAACTCCAGGCTTTAGAAGAGCTGGTAGAAGAACAGTTAAATGCTCAGCATATTGAAGAATCAACCAGCCCTTGGAATTCTCCTGTATTTGTTATTAAAAAGAAATCTGGTAAATGGAGAATGGTAACAGACCTTAGGGCAATTAACAAAGTAATTCAGCCAATGGGTTCTCTACAATCTGGGATGCCTTTGCCTACTCTGTTACCAAAAGGATGGCCTCTCATAGTTATTGATTTAAAAGACTGTTTCTTTTCAATACCCTTACAAGAAAAAGACAAAGAAAGATTTGCTTTTACAGTGCCTACTTATAATAATTCTCAACCGGTTAAAAGATTTCAATGGAGGGTCCTCCCTCAGGGAATGTTGAATAGCCCAACTCTGTGCCAATATTTTGTACAACAGCCATTGGAAGTGATACGTAAAAAATTTCCTAAATCTATAATTTATCATTATATGGATGATATTTTACTAGCTGATTCAAATGCAGATACTTTAGAAATAATATTTGAAGAAGTAAAGAAAATTTTGCCTTGCTGGGGATTACAAATTGCTCCTGAAAAGATACAAAGAGGAGATTCTATTAATTATTTAGGATATAAAATAGAGCTACAAAAAATTAGACCCCAAAAGGTGCAAATTCGGAGAGATAGACTACAGACTCTTAATGACTTTCAAAGATTATTTGGAGATATTTCTCATCTACGAACTATTGTTGGGGTAAAAAATGATGAACTGACTAATTTGTTCAAAACCTTAGAAGGTGACAAGGACTTAAATAGTCCAAGAGAATTATCACCTGAAGCTGAGAAAGAATTAGCCTTGGTAGAAAAGAAAGTGCATGAAGGACACGTGAATCGTATTGATCCAAAGCTGGATTGCATTTTGGTTATCTTACCTTCTAGGCGTTCTCCTACTGGAATATTAATGCAGAGGGAAGCTATTATATTGGAATGGATATTTTTACCAAATAAACCAAATAAAAAATTAAAAACTTATGTGGAAAAAAATCTCTGACTTGATTTACAAAGGAAAACTGAGACTTCGTCAATTAGCAGGCATAGACCCAGCAGAAATTGTCGTACCATTAACTAAGGAGGACATTGAAAAATTATGGACAGAAAGTGAACCTTGGCAAAGAGCTTGCAGTAATTTTTTGGGAGAAATTAACAGCAAATATCCCAAAAGCAATAGAATTGATCTTATAAAGAGAGCTGATTGGATCTTGCCTCGAATTGTACGGCAAAACCCCATATCTGGAGTTCATACATTTTATACAGATGCCAACAAAGAAGGAAAGGCAGGTTACAAATCAGAAAATTTAAGTAAAGTGGTTCAAAGTCCGTATAATTCAGTTCAAAAATCAGAATTGTATGCTATTCTGTTGGTATTAATGGATTTTTCAGAACCTCTCAACATAGTAACTGACTCTCAGTATGCTGAAAGAGTGGTGTTACATATTGAGACTGCAGAATTTATCCCTGATGCTTCAGAATTAACTTCACTATTTATTCAATTACAAGATACAATCAGGAAAAGGAATCATCCTTTATATATAACTCACATTCGATCCCATACTGGTCTGCCAGGCCCTCTAGCACAAGGCAATGATGAGATTGATAAATTATTGATAGGAAATGTGCTGGAGGCCTCAGAATTTCATAAAAAACATCACATCAATAGTAAAGGTTTAAAAAAGGATTTTTCCATAACCTGGCAACAAGCCAAAGAAAGAGTAAAGAAATGTCCTACTTGTTCCTTCTACAATCAGACGCCATTACCAGCAGGATGTAACCCAAAGGGTACTCAGAGAAATGAGATCTGGCAGATGGACGTGTTTCACTTTGCAGAATTTGGAAAATTGAAATATGTACACCACACTATCGATACTTATTCAGGATTTCAATGGGCAACTGCTTTGAGTTCTGAAAAAGCTGATTCTGTAATCACTCATTTGCTAGAAGTTATGGCCATCATGGGTATACCTGCACAAATAAAAACTGACAATGCTCCATCATATGTCTCTGTTAAAATGAAACAGTTTTTTGCTTATTACAATATAAAGCATATTACAGGCATACCACATAATCCTACAGGTCAAGCAGTTATAGAAAGATCAAACAGAACTCTAAAGGATATGCTAAATAAACAGAAATGGGTAACAAAAACCCCCAGAAATAGACTGCATAATGCTCTTCTAACTTTGAATTTTCTGAATGCCAATGAGAAAGGAACAACAGCTGCAGAGAGACATTGGATAATAGAAAAAACTACAGAATTAAATCAGCCTATATACTTTAAGGATGTGCTGACCTCAGAATGGAAACCAGGGTATGTATTACATTGGGGACGAGGTTTTGCTTTTGTTTCTACAGGAGAAGATAAGCTGTGGGTACCATCAAAATTGATAAAGGTTCGATTTGAACAAGAGAGACCTCTTAATTGAGGAGGTGATAGTTCATCAACCAGCATGAACATCCAATTTAAACTAACTTGTATCAATAACACATGCCTTTTCATTTAATCAGATAAATAACTTGTCAAAAGGAAACATCCCCAAAATTAGTCTTGGGGAAAGGTTTTTGTTTTTGTCTTTTAGGAGAATGAAGGTTAAGGAATCTGAAGAACACTGGACAAATGAGACAACTGAAGAAGAGTGACAAATCATCTATCCCAAGAAACAGAGTGAAACGGTGTATGGGTATATATTATCTAAAAAATTTTTATGTCTTCCTAAATGTTTGTTTCTGCTTTTCTCTAAAGATTTAACACTATTGGTTTTCTAATAGTCCCAGTTCAATTAAAATTTAAAGCTGACTTTGGAGTTGGAGAATGGCTCTCTCCTTCTTTAAACTCAAGCATGTTGTTAAAAGGAAAATGCAAACTCCCTGTATCATGCCAGAATAAGAGCCATCTTCTGCTATGGTACAGGACAAAAGCAAAATTAATTAAGGGACTATTCTATTACTAATCTCAACTCTTTGATTCTATTCTGATTCTTTAAACTTTTCTCAAAGTATAAATTTTATATCAAAATTTAAAAGATTAATATATATATACATTTTAAACTTTGTTAAGATATGTATGGTCACATAGAGTACTAACTAATTCTAGAAAAAAGGCTAGCTGCATATATATGTTTTTGTGTTCGAGTCTCTTATCAGTTTTCTGCAGGAAATCATGGCCAGGCCTAACATCAACTGAAGTCTCCAGAAAGAAGATGGGGCCCACAACAACAACAATTCCACGTGGACAATAATAATATCATTAAGCTGACAAACATAATCCACAGATCAGCTTTGAACTACAAGGTGCTCAGAGCAATTTTGAGATGACTAGCTGAGATGATCCAGTCTCAAAGACTACTTGAATAAGGACTTGAGATAAACCCTGAACTTTGGCATTATACACAGACTGGATAATGAAGGATATAGTTACCTCTCCTAGAATTTGACAATTAACCTAAAATTTTTCTTTCAGGATAAAGAAAACTTCGCCCATACCCAGCAGGAAGCAATTTTAAGAATATGACGCCCACATTCCCAAAGAGGTGGTGTGGGGCAGGTGGTTTTTTGGTCTTTTTAATGGGTTTTGGGTCTGGGATAATTTTCAGTACAAGGGGGTTGGTTACAAGTTATTGTCAAGGGTTAGGAAAAAGGCTAAGCAAAGGAGATTAGATTTAAGGTTCTTGTTTAAAAAAAAAGAGAAAGAAAGAAAAGAAAAAGACAATTACTAGTTTTAAATACTTTACATTGGATTGTTTTATATTGTAAACAAATTTGAAATTGATATTGTTAGAAAATGCTATATGTATATTTCTAATTATATTTATACCATTCATTTAGCAATGTAATGCAAATTTCTGATCCTTGAATGTTATTATTATCAACTATTAGGATATAAAGAAATGAAAGCTAGTAGTTAGACATTATCATAGAACTTGTAGTCATATTAGATATGTTTTAAAAATTGAGCAGAGATGTTTTAGACAGGTCATCTTCAAACCCTTCAGAGATCTACAGAATATGGCATTTAAAATGTTTTAATAACTTAGAAAATTTTTCTTTTTTGAGACATGTCGGCTCCTGGCAGTACCAATCTACTTTAGAGAAAATATGGGCATTGAAGAAACTGCATATGGAGTCAACTTTCATTCTGGCAAAAGTTAGCCACTGGACAACAAAGTGTCCTCGAATCAACAGGACAAAATGGACAGACAGATCACGAAACAAGGGACTACTGATTCTTGCCAAAACAAGTGTGGTTATGGGTTTATCAAAAGGCATCTTCTGAGGCCAGGACAATATGGCCCCATCCCTGAAGTGGCCTTCGCATCCGGAAAAGGTACAGTGCCCTTTTCTTCGAAGGCAGCTTAACAGGCAGAGGGCCGATGGATTCTGTTGTACAATGGAACAGCAGCTGAAAGCTCATGCCTCTCAAAAGTAGACTGGCATTTAATAGAGGGATGTGGAGAAGAACGGGATGCTGAGATGAAGCCATATATACACAGCCAAGAAGAATGGACAGCTGAATTAAAAAACTGTCAACAATTTCCAGAATTTAAAATCCTGAATCATGTCAGGACACTAGTGGAATTCAGGTGTTTCTGGTACGTGGACTGCTCTCACCCAATGTGAGGTTGAACTGTTGACTTGTGTACATCCTACTTCACAAATGAGTCTGTCAGATACACTAAGCCTATAGGCTGAAGATGATGCCCCAACACTGCGGAGAAACCTCAGGTGACTGCCCAGGCAGCTGGCTGTTTCTGTCAACTCACAAAATTTTTTGGAAGTTGCTTGCATGCACTTCCTGTTTTTATTTTTGTTAGCTAATATTATTCCCTTCTTGGGTCTCTGAGGGAGTTGAAGATTAGTTAGTTATGGTTGAAGATTAGTTAGTTATAGTTGAAAATTAATTAGGATAGAAAGTGCATTAGATACATCTTGGATTTACCAAAATAGGATAGATAATGGAATTATTTTCTCTGATTTGTCAAATACCTGTTTAGGTATTTATTACTTGTATATATTGTATATAGTTATTGTACTTTTGTATATAGTTTTTCTATTGTTAGTTATAACCTTTTGCTTTTTTTCTTTTTATTAAAATAGAAAAGGGGAAATGTGGTGGTAATCTAATTGTACTGAAATATTATTTTGATTGTATGTTAATAAATAAAGTTGTCTGGGGGTCAGAGCTATTAGAGCCATAGCAAGAGTGTGGCGGTGGTGGCACACGCCTTTAATCCCATAGATATCTGTGTGTTCAGGGTCAGAGCTATTAGAGCCATAGCAAGAGTGTGGCGGTGGTGGCACACGCCTTTAATCCCATAAGATCTCTGTGTGTTCAGGGATACAGTCAGCATTGGAGACATATGCCTTTAAGACCTAGGGGGCTGTACATTCAGACAGTGACGAGGCAGTCATGTGTTTGGGTTTACAACCAATGAGAAGGCATAACAACATACTATAAAAAAACGAACCGACAGGAAGTAGGTCTCTTTTCGAGAAGCTGGGACAGCAGGAGGAAGGGTGAGATTTTAGCTCTGAGCTCTGACTTCTCGGCTTTCTTTTTTACATTGTTTCTGTGTTTCTTATTTAATAAGACGGTTGGATACATCAATAATCCACCAATGTGACATCTCTACAAATTGTAAGAAAAATTTAACAATCAAAGTTTGGGTAGGGTTCTGTTTTTGTCTTTCCAGGATAATGGAAATACCCATCTTCCAAAACTCATAAGGCCTTGGATGTCCGGATGTTTAGAGCAGAAAGGAAGAATCTATTGGTACCAATCTACACATGGTAAAATCTCACTGTCTAACATCTATCTCTCTATCAATCTAGAAAAGTTGTGGTTCCAATTCAATTATAAGCCAAGCTGCCATTGGAGACGGAATTGGCTCACTCTTTCTCTAAACCCAAGCATATTGCTAAAAGAAAAGTTTGAGAGATTCTTCAGTCCCGTATCAGAAGAGCCCTCTGGTGTGAGACAGAAGGAAACCAATAAAAAGGGACCATTGTCTTCTAAATTCTAATTCTCTCCATGCTTACTCTTGATTTCTCAGAATCCTTTCTTACATGCTATGTCCTCTTTAAATCCAAACCTACCATTTTTTGATAACATAAGTTTTTTCCAATAGCAATCTCAGAAGTCTCCAGAGGGAAGATGGGGCCCCAACAACAACAACTCTACCCAATCCAGAATGATGCCATGGTAATCATCATCATACTACTCTTCTTACCAGAATTTCAGACAATCTTACCCATTACTCTAAATCTTGCTGCAGAACCTACAGTTAGTCTAACTGAGATTTAACTATCTGAGCTTTCTCATAGTACCCAACAGAGATAAATCACCCCCTAAATGGCAGGAAGCAATTCTAAGAAAACTATGCCCCTTCTCCCTTACGTTTCATAATTCTCAAGGTTATGGATGATGGCTATAGGGTTGGGCGTGGAAGAAAATATTAGACTCAGTATTGTAAAAAAGGGGGGGAGGAGAAGAAATGGAATGTATAGATATAAGATATGACAGTAAATCATTGTATATACTAGTAAACAAATTAAGTAAAATAGCAACCTTAGATAATTTGCACTGTAATTTGTACTGTTATGGATTCTTATATGTTGATACAAATGTAAACTATATTTATACTCTTGTTTAAGATAATCTGTATATTGATACAAATACAGAACTATATTTGTTATAATGTACATATATTTCTACTCTTATTTGAAATATTTTTATATTGATACAAATGTAAATTTATATCTGTTATAATTTAGGTATGTTCTATTTCTCTTAGGGTATTCGGTATATTGATATATATAATATATATCTTATATATATATAAGATTATAATATATAATCTTATATATATATATAAGATTACTCTCATATTGCATATTGTACTAGATATTCCTACCTCTGTCATAAATATCTTGTGCATTGTCACAATTTTGAAGTCATCGTTCTTCACGATATATTTCCTTATAGACTGTTTACCTTGTTTATGTGAAGCCTTAGTCCTTAGGTTATTTTGGAGATAAGACTTATAGATTTATAATCACCTATGCCAGTCATCTCTATAGTTACCTTAGTTAGGTTATCTGGATTTACAGATATATATGTCAGATGGACAGGTAATCTTCAAACACTTCATAGACCTAGAGAAATTGGCATTTAAATAATTTAGAATTCTGTTGATGTGAGACACAATTGCTCCTGGCTGCACCAATTGATCCTGAGAGAATGTTGGGCTTCTAAGACATTTCCATTTGGAAGTTTGTCTTTTTGGCACAAAATGGCCTACTGGGCAAAGAACTGCCCTTGCCTTGATGGCTGACAGTACAAATGCAATGCTGTCCTTTCTGGACAAGTGTGACACAAGGAAAGCGACCACTGTACTCTGCCAAGACAGGGTAAGATGGTCTTTCAGAATTCCTGCTTCTGAAAATGGTCTGTCAGATACTCTAGGCCTGTAGCCAATTTGAATGCACCAACAATGTTGAGAAACATTAGATGACTGTCCAGGCTGCCAGCTGTCTTGGTCTACTCTTGCAAGGTTCCCAAAATTTGCTTGCATCCATCTACCATTTCTCAGGTTACACTATGTTCCTTCTCAGGTCTTTGATGGGATAGAAGACTAGTAGTTATAGTTACAACTTAGTATATATAATATCTTAGATAGAACATATTAAGTATTAGATTTAGGTTCTTTAGGATGGGACACCTTTGAATTATCTTTATAACATGCCATTTACCTATGCTCTATACTTCTCTGGATTTTAGTATGTGCTTCTTGCTTGATATTGTTTGCATTGGTTGTAGTTCCATCTTATCTAGGTCATTATCCCTCATTATTCCTGAACAATATTTGATAACCATTCCTTTGTATATAGTCTTGTATTAGTTTAGAACCTTCTTAGTTAGACAAAAAGGGGAAGATGTAGTGGGTGGCCATTCCAGCTTGGATCTGGAAGTTTCAACACCGATTGAGAAGCTGGCAACTGTCATGCTTATGAGGCGGGGCCAGGGGAGGTGCCTGGAGACCTGAGAGCTGGAAGAGCCAGTGCTCTCTCTGTGTGCTCTCTGTGCCGGGACTTTGAACTTTTGAGGTGGACAGAGCAGAGCTCCAGAGAACATCGCTGGATTGCGATACACCTTTCTAAGACCCTACGACCTACCTATCACTTAATTTGTGAGTTACACCATTAAATAAATATCTTTTTAACTACATGGAGTGGCCAAAATAATTTCACCAACAGAGAACATTCATTTAATCAAATTGTATATGGCCCTGGAAGCCTTTAGTAAAGAAGATCTGATGACATGCAGAAAACTATGTATTCTCATGCTCGAACTCTGTGAAGAATGTGCAGCATGTATGGATATGAATAGATGGAAAAGTCTGGAATAGAATGAGGGACATGCCTTGTTTTTTAGATTTTTCTAAATTCTTCTCAGCCCATCTGTTGAACAAAGGAAATAAGGAAAGACCCCTGCCATTAAGAGTCTTTTGGGACAAAGACAGGACTGATGGTAAGAGAGAACATCTGTTATGGTCTCCTTCACATGAAAGTTCTATGCTTTGGGGTTGTTCCCTGGGCTTTCTACACCTGGGGAATTTGGTGTGCTCCTATTCTACTTTTGAAACCCAATTCAGATGTCCCACTCTTATGTAAAATTTTCTTCTTCTTGGATCATCAGCCATTTCTGTGAGGCACATTTACATTCTTTTGTTGCTTTGATGTCAGGCCATAATTTGCTCCTATACCTACAGTGTATTGCAGCATTAGCTCATTGAAAGTATAGTCCAACTCTTCATATTTATTTTAACATAAAAGAATACTAGTTTGTACCTGAAAGAGTATTGAATCTCGTTTTAAAATTGAATCATAATGAAGATTTCAGTTTGCAGATTTAAATAACACCAGTGGAACACTGTGTTTGGGTAGGTGTAAGTCATAAAATTGGAAGAAGAAGAAAGAATAGGAAAAGAATGAAGAAGGGAGAATGATGAGGATAGTATGAAATCAAAGGAAAGTAAATGGGGTATGGATCTGGCATGAGAAAATGTAGAGGTCTCTGTCCCATAGGCTCACTCTCAGATGTAGGACAGAGGAGTTAAACATTCCAGTCTCATAAAGCCTGTGAGTACAGTTCATAACCTTGAAGTCTGGTTAACATACAAATTAATGCCAATACTCCTCAAATTATTCTACGAAATTGAAACAGAAGGAACATTACCAATTCTTTTTTGTTTGTTTTGGTTTTTTTAAAATTTTTTTTGGTTCAGGTTTCTCTGTGTAGTCCTGGATGTCCTGGAACTCACTTTGTAAACCAGGCTGGCCTTAATCTCAGAGATCAGTCCTTCTTTGCCTCCCAGTTGTTAGGATTAAAGGTTTGCACCATCACCAACCAATTCTTCTTATGAGGCCACAGTTACTCTTATGTCTAAACCACATAAAAGCCAAATAAAAAAGAATTACAGACCTATATCCTTATGAATATAGATACAAAAATTTTCCATAAAATACTCCTAAACTAAATCTGAGATACATCAAAAAGCTCATCTACCATGATCAAGTAGGGTTCATCCCAGTTATGCAGGAATGATTAAAATCATATTACAAATAAATCTAATCTACTAGCTATACAAACTGAAGACATAAACCACATAATAATCTCATTAGATGCAGAAAGAGGCCTTTGGCAAAAATCTATCCCCCCTTTATGATAAATACCCTGAAGTGACAAGGCATAAAAGGGATATATTGCAACATAATTAAGGTGATTTACAGCAAGCCCACACCCCGTATCAATATAAATGGAAAGAAATTCAAAGCATTTATACTAAATTTTGTAACATGACAGAATTGTTCATCTCTCCATAACTATTCAATATAGTACTTTAAGTTTTAGCTAGAACAAAAGAGGTCAAAGGAGTTAAATAGAAAGATATCAAAGTATCTTTATTTGCAGATGATATGATGGTACACATAAGTGAAACTAAAAATTCTGCCATGAAACTCCTTCATCTGGTAAACACTTTCATTAAAGTAACAGGATACAAAATTAATACAAACTCCAAACAAAACAAAACAAAACAAAATGTAGTTTTCCTCTATACAAATGCAAATGGCCTGAGAAAGAAATCAGGGAAATAATCCCTTTCACAATAGCCTCAAAAATATTTTGGGCTAATTCTAACCAATCAAGTGAAAGATGTGTGTATGATAAAGATTTAAGCTATTGAAGAAAGAAGTTTGAAAAAAATATCAGAAAGTGGAAAGACCTCCTAAGCTCCTTGAGGTTTCAACATACCTTACCTCAAATTTTATTATAGAGCTGTAACAGTTAAAACAGCATAGTGTTGGTACAACAACAGATATGTTAATCAATGGAAACAGATTTAAGACACAGACATAAATCCACATACCTGTGAACACTCGCGTTTTGATAAAGAAGGAAGATATACACACTAGAAAAAAACTGGCAGACTGGATAGTTGCATGGAGAAGAATGCAAATAGATTCACACAAATCTCAACTCCAAATAGATCAAAGACCACAACAAAAGACCAGATTCACTAAACCTGACCAAGGAGAAAGTGAGAAATAGCTTTGAACTTGTTGGAACAGGAAAAGACTTTTTGAGTAGAACACTAATAACTTGGTCAGTAAGAACAACAATTAGTAAATTGGACTTTGTGAAACTAAAAATCTTCTGTATGGATAAGGATGTCATCATTTTAATAAAGCAGAAAGCTATAGAATGGGAAAATATTTTTCTCAACTACACATCAGACAGATAATTAATTTGCAAAATATATAGAGAATTAAGTGAAACTGGACATTGAGTTCGCCAAAAATGAAACATAAATGGCTGAGAAGCTCTTAAGAACAATACTACCATTAACAATCATGGAAATGTAAATAAAAACTACTTTGAGACTTCATCTTACAGCAGTTAAATAGTTAATAAAACAAATGACATCTCATGCTGAGGAAGATGTGGGCTTAGTAAAACACTAATCCATTGTTAGTAGCAACGCAAACTCGTACAGCCACTATGAATAACAGTGTGGTGGTTCCTCAGAAAGCTAGGAATGGATCTACCACAAGATACAACTTTAATACTTTTGGGCATATACTTCATCATGGTACGAAGATACTTGCTCAACCCTTTTCATTGCTACTCTATTCATAACAGTCAGAAACTAGAGACAACCTAGATTGCATCAATGGATGTGGATAATAAAATTTTAGTACATTTATACAATGGAATACTATTCAATTCTTTAAAAATTGAAAACTTGAATTTTCAGGTACATGGATGGAACTAGAAGAATTATCCAGAATGAGCTAACACAGGCCCAAGAAGATATAGTATGTATTCACTTATACACATATGTTAGATGTTAAGTCTTTGATAAGCAAGCTATAATCTGTATAGCCACATATGTTATGTATAGAGTAGAAGGATAGTGGTGGTTGTGGTGGTATCTCTCTAGGAGGAGGAAATATAATAGATAGTTATAAATAAATAAAGGGAGGGACAGGAATGGCAGGTTCAAACCAGACTATTTCTAAGGTTATTGGTATCTGTCCTCAAGTTGAAGAAATGGTACTATTGTTGAAGACAACACCTACACAACCCATTAAACATAGAGAAATCCAGCTGTTATCTTCCTAGAGTCTTCACTCCTACAGACTAGTGTTCAAGGTGTTGGAAGATACTCCTCTTACTCCTAAATGAGAATGGAAACACCACCCAGCTACAAACTTTTCGATCTGCTAGTGAGATGTACTAATGCAAAAGTGGCACAACACTTGCGAGTTTAGCCAACCAATATCTGATTGGAGTTAAGGTCCACTCCATCAGTTGGAACCCATCACCAACACTGCTCAGGTGGCCAAGAATTTGAGACCACATAGACCAGAGTTTGAGGGGGGAAAACAAAGTACTACTGCTCATCTAAAGGAATGTGGCCATCAAATGATACCTAATGACATTCTGCTACACTTATAAGTGCATTGTTCAGCCATAATCAAGAAAGCTTCTTGCAATAGATGACAAATAACAAAGAGAACCACAGCTGGACAATGTACAGACAGTGTAAGACTTTGGAACACTTGTTCTAAATGGGATGTTTTTATTAAACCCCACCCATTAGGTCTCAGAGATCTATGTAAAAAAGGAGGCAGATAGATTTTAAGAGCCAGAGAAGATAGATGCTACCAAGGAAACAGTCAGTGTCTTCAAGGAAAAACAGAAGGCAATATGCTTATGAACTTATAGACACTTGGTCTACATGTACAGGCCCACATAAGTTAAAGTCGGATAGGCTTCCAATGCTGAAGGGGTAAGGAGAGACATGTTCCTAACCCTAACCAAAAATCTATCTCCTATTGGCATCAGCTTGCAAATGAAAATTTAGTTTACTCCAAAGGAGTCTCACTGAGTATATTAACCATACATAAGTGTAGGCCCAATTTCCAGTATTAGATGACCAGCACAAAATGAACTCAAGGATAGTTTTGTAGACTTTTTGTCTCATTTTGCTTTGTTTGGATATTTTTGTCTTACTGGTCTTTTGCTTATAAACTCTAGTTTCTGATTTTGTGTTTTTATACATGTTTATGTGTTTCTTTTGCATTTTCCTTTTTTCTATCTTTTTTTTCTCTTTATTGGTCTGTTGTTTGTTTTTCTGAGAGAAAAAGTACGGAGGTGGTAGTGGATTGGTGGGTATGTGAGTAGGCTATGGGAGTTGTTTTTGTAGGAAAAAAATCAGGATTAGAACAAATTGCATCATAAATACTGAATAAAAAGAAGAAAAACAAGCAAGCAAACAAACAAATATTTTAGTCCCTTGGTTTCTCTGTGCATTCGTATTAGTTCTTTCTTTCCAACTTCTTGCTGGTAAGACAGTCATCACCTTCTGTTCATTCAAGTGTATTTTCTTTCTACAGATTTTTTTAAAGAAAAATATGTGTATTTCTCAATATCCTATGTAATAATCACTTTCAATCTTATTTTTATTGACATTATTGCAAAATTTGTTATTATTTATCATTGCTTTATTACCAACTTTATGACATTTTCCTTCTTGATATTTTTAAGTTTTGTGTCTCTTTTCTGTCACTAACAGAAATTTTATTTCCTAATTGTGGGCAGAATTATGCTAATTTTTAGTGAGTCAACCTTAATATTTATTAGCAAAACCTTATATTTAGTTTATTCTACATACCAACCACAGTGTCCTCTCCTTCCTCTCCTCATGTTATCCCCGTTTCTAATGCCCTTCCATCTACCCCTCAGAAAGGGAAAGGCCTTCCATGGGGCGTCAACAAATTATGGTATATCAAGTTGAGGCTGGACCTAGGTCTTCCTCCCTGCATCAAGGCTGAGTGAGGCATCCCACCATAGAAATTAGGTTAAAAAATTAGGTTCTATGTAGGAACAGATCCAATTCACACTACTAGGGTCCCCACAACCAGACCAAGCTACACAAGTGTCACCACATACAGAGGGCCTAGTTTGGTCCTACGAAGGCTCCCTAACTGTTGGTCTAGAGTCTATGAGCTCCCACAAGTTCAGGTCAGTTGTCTCTGTGGGTTTCTCCATCATGATCTTGACCTCCCCCCACAACTTGTTCATATAGTCCCTCCTCTTTCTCGTCAATTGGACTCCTGGAGTTCGGTCCAGTGCTTGGCTATGGATCTTGGCAGAAACAGCATTTTTGTATGGGTCAGATACTGTTGTTCCAAACAAGTAGCTATTAATTTCATGTGTTTACTTTCAAGTAATTCTTTAACCTATTCCTTCATCTGCATATCCATAGTTAATTTTTGATTCTCTTTTCCATGTTTCCTTAATTGACATGTGTGAATGCTATTACTGTCTCCTTTTTTTTCATGTTTAAGTCATTGTCATTTTATATGATGCTTATGGATCTGTCTATCTAAAGATCAAGGCTGTCAATGTAATTTTCCTTCCTTATCTTTGGGTGCAACAATAAACCTTTTGAAGTTCTTCAGCATATTGTAAAAAACTTTGATGAAATAACAAATAGGCTATTTCAAGGCCAATATCTACAGTGATTAAAGGAAATATATTTAAAATATGAATCACTAAGTTTTCTAATTGATTTTTATATAAATAATATTAACAAAATAGGAAACTGAGAAATATTAGCTGGGGTTATCCTTGTAGATTCCTGGAATTTCCCTTGCAACAGGTTCCTACCTGATGCTGAAATGACCCCATTTCCAGTTGCCTCTTCCAGTTTTCTTCCCAATCCCACTCCACCTGATCCCTCATGTTCCCTATCCCCAGTCCACTCATGAAATCTCTTCTATTTCTTGTAGACAGAGGCTTTTCTGTCCCACCAGGTCCTGCAGCTTCTTTTAAAATAATCACTCAGCAGCTTAATATTAATTACAAACTGTGTGGTCTATTGCTCAGACTTATTATTAACTAGCTCTTACAACTTAAATTAACCCATGTCTATTAATCTGTTTTTCCAGGTGTCTTGTGGTTTTAACTGTGTTCTAATACATCTTGCTTCTCTGGTGGCAGGCTGGAATATGTTCCTGACTCCTCCCTTCTTCCTGTCCTGGTGTTTGGATTTTCTTTCTGTCTCTTTTCTGCCTTGCTATAGGCCAAAGCAGCTTCTTTATTAACAAATAGTAACAAAACATCTTAACAATGTACAGAAAAACATCCTGCAGCAATTTCTCCTTCTCAGAGATATCTGAATGTATCCCTTGTGCCCTCCTTTTTACCTAGCCTCTGGGTCTGTGGATTGTATCATGATTATCCTTTACTTTACAGCTATATCCACTTATAAGTGAGTACACACCATGTTTATCTTTCTGGGTCTGGGTTACCTCACTCAGGATGATTTTTTTCTAGTTCCACCCATTTGTTTTTTAATTTTATGATGTCAGTTTTTTAATAGCTGATTAATACTCATTGTATAAATATATCACATTTTCTTTATCAATTCTTTGATAGAGAACATCTAGATTGTTTTCAGATTCTGCATATTACAAATAAACCTGCTATGAACATAATTAAGCAAGTGTCCTTGTGATATGATTGAGCATCTTTGGGTATGTGTCCCAATGTGGTATAGCTGGGTGCTGAGGTAGATTGACTCTCAAATTTGTGAAGAGCACCATATTGTTTTCCATAGTGGCTGTTCATGTTTGTACTCCCACCAGTAATGGAGCAGCATTCCAATTGCTAGGCAGCATGAGGCTGCAGAAAGTCTATCTCTATCTCTAGATTTCTTTCTCTTTCTCTTAATATCTGTCTACAAAAATAAAGAAATATATAAGGTAGAATATAGGAATATAGTTTAAGGTAAAGTATAGAAATATTGGGTAAGAAGGAATTTAGAGTACAATTTTCTTAGCATTGAAAAATTGTACTCTAAATTGTAACAAAAATTGTTAGCAAATCTTCAAAGATTCACTTGTAGGAAAATTGAAAAATAGAGGGGTTAAGGTAGAAACAAGTATGGAGATTTTTGGAATTTATAGAGGGACTGTATCCTTGGTTCTATGATTATGGGACTCTGAACATAGAATATTGGAAGAGAATAGGAGCAGAAATGAAAAAATTCTGAGGAAAACAGGCCAGAAAAGATTCCTGTAGAAGTTTTTGGCTTGTGGGCTTTAATTCGAGACAGCTTAGAATCAAGCCCTGGGACACAGAGGGGAATTTTCCCTGAGGTGGATATAAATGAAACAAAGCCTCTACTCAGCCTGCAGTCACTATTACAATACCATACAATCAAAGTCAGTTTTCATTTGATCATGAAGCTGATTTAAGGGAACAGAAGTCTTGGGATGAGAGTAAAAAGGTCCTGAAGGGATAAATAAACTTATTATTTTTTCTCTAAAAAACTAAAAACTTTTCAGGTCTTTTCTTCTCAGATTTTTTTTCTCTTTCTCTAAGGGTAAAAATTAAATTCACCTGGAAGAAACATTTATCAGAATGGAAGAGTCTCTCATAACTGCCCCAACATAGAAAAACATCACCTGGACCATTGCAAATCCTTGCTGATAGCGTTTTATCTCCACTTGTAACCAGCAATCAGAAAGCAATTAGTGGAGGGCTACGGAGCAAGCACCTACGAGTTTGAATGTGTTCCAGGGATAAAAGGGTCTTTGCAGTTGCCAAGCTCTTTCCTCAAGGGTGGAGCTGTGGCAGAAGCAGTGTGGGAACCACCCACCTTGCCAGGAGCCCAGACTCAGTAGGTGGGGCTATGCACCACCCGCAGCCATGAAAGAAGCTATTTGAAAAAGCTCTTTTTTTAATATCAGGGGAAAATATCTTTCTGAAAAAGCTCCTTTTTCAAGTATTCTCATTTAATTTTACTGACCCAGTGAGGTGGGGGAGCAAAGTTGCTTCTGGCAACAAGTGTCTGTCTGAGCACTTGCTGATGGATGTAACCCACTCTGGGGACAGTGTCAGGTGAAGAATCTGACTAGAGAGGTACACCTGTTAAACAATAATGCAGGCATCCTAATGCAAGTTTACGGAAGACAAAAACCTCCCATGGTAAAAGCAGAAGCTTGATTTTGACTTCAGCTTGAATACAGACCTTGTGAATTGAAGTTTTCTCTTGAACCCAGAAAGGCATCTTGGGAAATGTAGCTTGTAACAGTGTGACAGAATAGAGAAAGACAGCTTGGGAAATGTAGTTCATAAAAGCAAGGAGGCATAGGCAAGTAGGCCTGGAGAAAATGAAGATAGACCTGGATAAAAGCTTTCAAATGTTTCCCATAATACAGCAGCAAAATATTCAAGGGAAATGCTTCCAGTATAACACCCCCAAAAAGCCCCAAATGCCATTTTTTCCATGTGCTTTTTTATCTTGCCTTGCAGGAAAGGGGGACAAGCAAACAGCCTGCCTGTCAGGTGGGGGTTATTTGCTATGGAAAAGTGAGATGGCAGATTGAGCATAAACAGATATTCCTTATAATCCTCAAGGACAAAGCATAGTGGAAAGAGTCCATAGCAATCTTTAAAAGCAGCTTTAAAAAATTAAGAAGAGTGAATTTTACCCTCAGTTGCCAAATAAAGCTTAGAATGATATAAACTCTGATCTTTAGAAATTATTTGCATGCTTTGTCTTGTGAGAAGAAAATGTAATAGTTCAGTTAAGAAATCTCTTCTAGATGTTTGCTAAAGTAGTCCTGTAGAGTTTGCTTTTGAATGCAAGTTAGTTCTATTTAGAGATTTTTTTTCCCTAGATGTATGCTAGAGTTTGTAAAATAGTTCTATAGAGTTTCCTTTTGAATGTAAGTTTGTAAAAATTGTAAATATGTATAGTGATAGTCATGGTACTTGTAAATATGTTGAATGTAAAATGTGTAAATGTTGACTGTAGGTGTGTAGAAAGCATAAATGTTGAATATAAGTTTATAAAAAGTATATAGTGATGTTCATACTAGAATTGTTTTTATTAATCTTTCCCTTCAGATATATTTGAACACTTTTTATGTTAGCATAAAATAAAATTTTATGGTCTCACTGCCCCCTGGAAAACTTAAGCGAAGGTGCCATAATTAGGGGTGCTTTTCTGTCTTCATCCTAAAAGTTTCCACTCATCATCTGTTTCTGTTCACAAATGGGTAGGCCTCCCACAATCTAGTTTGTACAGAAATTCTACTGCTGTGGTAGGAACACATGTATATATGAGCTACTTAAACAGCTAAAAGTATCTTTATAATTAGCATGGGTTTTTGTTTACTTGAGTGGATACTTTGAAGTCTTTTGAAATGACTATTTTCTCCTGGGAATCAAAATAGTCTCTTGAAAATTCTATTGAATATATGTTAGGAGAGAGTTTTGATTTAGAAAAGGGCTTGGTGAAGCTAAGACTGCTTTAGTCACCTTAGATTCATTCCACAAAGGCTATTCCATCTTTATTTTTCTCTACTTCTTTACTGAGATGTGTGGCAGCTTTGGAGATCACTATAGATATTTGGAAGCTCTTAGTAGGGACCTAGGTCAGAGCTCAGTTAAACTCTGAGTTAAGCTCAGAGTTAAACTCAGTTAAACTCTACCTGCCAGAGGCTGGTAGCCAAAGGTGGGCAACTTTTTCTTAATAGCTTCCTACCTAAGTCAGAATATGCTTAATGAAAAATGTATCTATGATGGGTAAGGAAGATTATTCAAGAAGGACAACCTAAGACAGGTACAATCTATCTGAGGGGGCTGGGGAGCCCTTTATTGTATCAAGAAGTGGGAGTTGTGGAGGCCCGCAAAAGTTTCCTAGTGAGACCTGGGCTTGCTTACCCAGCAGGGCTGCAGTCGAGTATTACTTGACCACATGTGTAGTTACCAGGTGATTGGAAAGGTCTGCACTTGGCTGAGGTATGGGAGGGTCTTTTGCTTCACCCCTTGACATTCCTATAAAAAACCCTTTAAAAGATAGAGGAGTAGCCAGTGGATATTTATCCAGGCCCTTCTGAGGCTATCCTGTGTTTCTGTTTCTTTCCCTTCTATCCTTCTACCTAATGTCTTTTATCTCCTCAAGATTACCCTGTTGTAAATGTGGAAGCTGGTTTCTCACATTCAGAAATTCAAGTTTGATGGAAAAGCATACTCTTGTTCTTTCTCTAAGTGATCAGAGAGCACTTTCTAATGTACAATTATGGTGGTATTTTATTTGTACTGAAATGTGATTTTAATTGTATGTTAATATAAAGTTGCTTGGGGGACCGAGCTATTAGCAAGCCATAGGAAAGCAGGGCAGTGGTGGCGTATGCTTATAATTCCAGCATTTGTTAGGCAGAGCTAGTTAAGTCTCTGTGTGTTCAGGGATACAGCCAGCATTGGAGACACATGCCTTTAAGACCTGGAGGGCTGTACTTACAGGCAGTGACGAGGCAGTCAAGTGTTTGGGTTTACAACCAATGAGAAGGCAGAACAGAAAGACTATATAAAGACAAACACACAGGAAGGAGGTCTCTTTCAGAGAGGTAGGACTACCACAGGAGGAAGGGTATGGTTTTAGCTCTGAGCTCTGACCTCTTGGCTTTCTTCTTTACATTGGTTCTGTGTTTCTTATTTAATAAGACAGTTGGTTACATCTACAGTTCATTATATAAATAACTTATTAATACAGATGAATACAACAAAGAAAATACTACAGAAAAATAATTCTTTTCATTACACACACACACATATAGTAATTGGGTTATCATTTCTGTATGTTTTATGACAACATATATTATATATGCTGAATAATATGGGCCAGTGAATTGTCTAAGCAGGTAACATCACTTGTTGCCAAACCAGATAACATAAGGTAAGTTACTAGGGTAACTGGGTCCCAAATATGAAAGGGAGAAAAATGTCTCTATCTAGTTGTCTTCTAATCTCCACACATGTGTTGTTGCATGAATGCATGTAAACATAGACACATACCTACATTCATGTGCATCTGCACACACACATAAATGTAATAATTTTTGAAAAATAAAAAATCCATTTTGTCTGTAGTTTTATAGCTGTATATACACATTTAGACAACTGTCATGACATCTGAAAATGCCAATGTAGCCATTTATTTTCTTCCAACTCTCTTTTGGTACTGTATGATCAACCATACCACACCTATGACTAGGGAAAACAATCTTATTTTAGTTTGTATAATTTTGCTTTTATTTTTAAATCCATTTATTGTATATGCTTAAGGTGAGCCCTATTACATTTTGATATACATACATATTGTAAATTTGCATACCTGTACTTTATGTAGACACTACATGTGCACTGAAAACATCTAAAAATCTCTTTGACTTACCATCATTACATACCAATCTACTAGCTGTAGTTTTATTCTGTACATTAATTTCCTACAATTGTTAGCCACATACAACTATGAACTTATATATCTTCTATTCTTTCTGATCTACTATTGATGACCACAGTTCTACTATTTTTTGTTTATTCAACTTTTTAAATCTTTGCATATAAGTAAGAGCACACCTTATATTTTTCTTTGTGCCTGGCATTTCATTTAGCATAATGCCCTCCACATTCACCAATGGCATTATATCCCTCTTTTAAAAGCCTTCACAGCATGGCATAGAACTTATTCCATATACACAATGTGCTCCACATGTTTGTTTTATATGTAATGGTAGTATTTCATCCATAACATGTGTATTACATATATTGCTTTTACCTAGTAAACATTTAAAAAATATTGACACAGAAATTTCCATTGCATGTCACTCAAAGTTAATAAAGCTATCTAGCACAAGGTTTCTTGAAATACATGGTCTTCTTTCTTAAATATTCCATATTACTATCAACAGTGGCTTTACAAGTTTGTATTTGTGTGGTACATATACAAAATGGAGTACTACTCAGCAGAGAAAACCAATGACATCATGAACTTTGCAGCCAAATGGATGGAACTAGAAAATATCATCCTGAGTGAGATAACTCAGACTCAGAAGGACAAACATGGTATGTACCTACTCATAAGTGGATACTAGATATAAAGCAACAGATAACCAGACAACAACTCACAACTCTATAGAAGCTAGCCAACAAAGGAGACCCAAAGAGGGATATATGGATCACCCTGGCAATGGAAAATAGATGTGATCTCCATGAGTAAACTGGGGATGTGGGGTGGGCAATGGAGGGTAGGGGACGGGGAATGAGAACATGAAGGGAATTAGATGGTTGAGCTGGAACAGGGATGGAGTGAGAAAGCAATGAAAGAGATACCATGATAGAAGACATCATGGGGATAGAGAGAAACCCAGTTCTAGGGAAGTTGCCAGGAATCCCCAAGGATGACCCCATCTTTGACTAGTAAAAATAGTGGAGAGGGTGCCTGAATTGAACTAGCTTACCCCACTGATCACATCGGTGAATACCCTAACTGTTGTCACAGAGCTTTTCTCCAGTGACTGATGGAAGCAGATGCAGAGATCCACAGCCAAACACCAGGCAGATCTCCAGGAGTCCAGTTGAGGAGAGAAAAGAAGGATTCTATGAGCAAGTGCATTAACATCATGATTTGGAAACCTGCAGAGATGATCAAATCAAACTAGTGGGAACTCATGAAAGCTGGATCAATGGCTGTGGAGTCTGCATGGGACTGGGCTGGGCCCTCTCCATGGCAAGACAGTTGTATAGCTTGATCTGCTTGGGAGGCCCCCCTGGCAGTAGGATCAGAATACATCCCTGGTGCATGAGCAGGCTTTTTGGAGCCCACTACCTATGATGGGACAACTTGAGCAGCCTTGAGGCAGGGGAAAGGGCTTAGACTTGCCTCTACTGAATATGCCTCCTCATGAGAGACCTTGCCTTCTTGTGGGGGAGGGATGGGAGAAGAGGCTGTGGAGGCAGGAGGAGGGAAGAGGGGGGTCTTTGATTGGTGTGTAAAATGAATGAAAAAAAATTCTTAATAAAATAAAACAAGTTTGTATTTGTATCAACAATTTTAGAATTCCTTTCTCTGAATATTTACCATGAAATGGTGTATCATTTTTGATACATATCTGAGAAGTTATAAATACCTGAGAAGTTATAAAGTATTATGCAATCATGGTTTTGTTTTTTATGATGACATAGTATGTTCCCTTTTGATTCAAGGTTTCTTCTCTCTGCACTTGTTATTAAACCATGCTATTGTATTAGTAATTTTATTTTACTGCTTTTATTCTATTGTATGCATTTCTATTTATCTGCTCCCTACTTTAGTACATTAGAGTTATACCCAATCTATAGCTATTAGGAATACAACATTATAAATGCTCTTGTGCTTGTCATATGCACAGCTTTATTTTATTCAGGTAATGAGCTTGCTGTGTAAAATGACTTATTATGTACTTAATGTTATTAGTCCTTTTTTAAGATTATGTTTAGAGACAGAGGCCTGCCTGATACCAAACATCTCAGGCTGTTGAGAGACACCCATGGGGCAGCCTTATGATAAACAAGTATATGGTGGAGAAATGGGAGAGAAATAGAGGCAGAATAGTTTGTCCATTGTGGTAAGAGGCAGATCTGAAGAAGTGAGGGTGTTAAGGAATGGGTTGATGTGGGTGGCCTGCTTGTCACCCAGGACCAGGGTGATATCTGGTACTGAGCCATTGCCTGGGGCCATGTCTGGGTGTGTGGTCCTACTGCAGTTGATGTTCATGACCTGTGTTGTCACCAAAACCATGGGGGTGCCCTGGGTTTGGGCTGCCACCTACCTGTGGTCACTATGCTGTCCAGACCCTTGCCACCACTGGGGACATGCTGATTTGAGTGGCCTGTGCTGCCACTAGGGGGCATGATGACATCCTGCCAGAGCTGTTGCCAGTGGCCATGTCTAGGTACATGGCTATAGCAGTCAGGGTCTGTGTTGATATCCATGTTTTCAGTAATCATTTAAGGCCACGCTGATGCCTGGGGTCTGGACAAACACCTGAGTCCATGTTGGTATTTGAAGTCTACTCTGCCCCTGGGGCCATGGTAATCTGAATGGCCTGTGCTGCCACCCAGGGCTATGGTGATGTCCTGGTCTGGGGCCATATCTGGGTCTGTGGACCTGCTGTAGCTAGGATCTGGGCTGATATCCATGGTTCCTGATACCATGGAAAGCCATGTAAATGCCCAGGTTCTGGGCTATCACATGAGACCATGTGAGTATCTCAAGGACATGCTGCAGCTGGGGCCATAAAGATATAAGTAGCCTGCACTGTCTCAAGGTGCTATGGTGATTTTAGGGCCAGGGATGCTTCTGAGAGTCATGTCTGTGTCTATGGCCTTACCACAGCCAGGGTCTGATTTGATGTCTGTGGCCTATGATGCCACCAAAGGCTCCATGGATGATTGGGATCTAGGCCACATCCTCTGGCAATGTTGGTGTTCAAAGGCTATGCTGCTGTTGGGACCATGTTAAATCTGGGCAGCCTGCACTGTTACCTGGAGCCAGAGTGTTGTCTAGACAAGGGCTACTGCTGAGGGACATGTTTGGGTCTGTGACCCTGCTGTAACCATGGTCTTTGCTGATGTACATGGCTCCTGACACCATCAAAGGCCATGCTGATACCAGGGGTCTGGGCTGCCACCTGGAACCATGTAAGTGTCCAAGGGCAATGTTGCCATGGAGGCCATGACAATCTGAGTGGCCTGTGCTGCTGCCTGGGGCTGTGGTGACATCCAGGCACAGGCTGTTACCAGGAACTATGTCTGAGACCTTGGGCCTAACAGAGGTGAGGCCTGTGTTGATGTCTATGGCTCATGGTAACACAAAGGCCACACAGATGCCTGGGGTCTAGACCACAACCTGTTGGTGTCTGAGGTCCATTTTGCCACTGGGACCATGCTTATTTGGGTGGCCTGTGCTGCCCCACAAGTCTATGGTGTTGTCTGGGCCCAGGCTGCTGCACAGGGCAATGTCTGGGCCATCTGGGTCTGTAACCAAGGAGCAACCTGGGTCTAAGTAATATTTCTTCTAAGTATCTAATACTTTGTCTGATGATGTGTCTTTTAATTTTGTGTTAGAGAATGTTAAAGGACTTTTTGTACATTTCAAAAAATATTTGCATAATAGTCACATGGCTGAATTTTAGGTCAATAACTGAGGTAGTCAATGAAAAGCTCCTAAGTGGATTAATGATAGCACAGTAGTCTCTGGACTGGTAACATTCAAGCTCTCCAGACTCATGGGAGTTCTAGTCAATCAATCATCTTTGAAGAATATGATTTTCAGATTCATTTGATTTTAATGTGTGTGTGTGTGTGTGTGTGTGTGTGTGTGTGTGTGTGTGTGTGTGTGTGCATGCAGGTGTCCAAGTTCTGGAGTTAAAGAGTTCTGTGAGGAACTCAATGTGGATTCTTGGTGCTGAGGTTTTCTTAACCACAATGTCATCTCTGTGCCTCATAGTCTTAAAGAGTCTTTAATGTGCATGTTTTTTTTTTCTTTTTCTGGGCACTTTAGTACAGAATAGTAGCATTTCAAACACAGCAGAGCTGGCAGGTGGTGTGTTTGAAACCTGAAAATGAAGAAAGACCATTTAAGATGTTGGAAGATACAGGCTGTAGGCACAAAGCATAGAGCACATATTTACCAAGACTTGTTTTGTGGTTCAGACCGTCTCTCCCCCTCAGAAATCTGCAGCCTACACAGGGCGTCCAAGTAGATACAGCCACCATCCTTAACCCTAAAGAGACCTTCACTCTTGTAAGTGAAAAATTAGCTTTTTCCAAGGGTGTCTCACTGGGGAAACGCACTATTCTTAAGGGTATGCCAAATGCCCATCAGTCAATGGACAACAGAAAATAAACTCATCTGAACCACTGGATGTCTTTTGTCTCACAATGTCATCTCTGGCATATTTTTTTTATCCATTCATTTATTTTTATCCTGTAGGTTTTATATATATATATATGACTTCCAGGGTTGTGCTTTTATGGGAATCCTGATCAGTGTTCTCTGCATCTATAACTGTTTCTTGTGTCTTTTCTTGGGGTCTTTTCCTTCTGTTGGTTTTGCCCTATTCCAATTTGTATGTGTTTGTTTTATCTTATTTTATTTTATTATTATCCCTTAGGTGCCTGTTCATTTTCTAATGTGAAACAGAAAGGGAGTGGAGCCTGATGGGAGGGGAGGTGGAGAGGAACTTGGAGAAGTAGAAGGAAGGGAAACTATAATTGAGTATATTGTAAGAAAAAAAAATCTATTTTCAATAAAATAAAAAAAAACCCAAAACAACAACAGAACACCCCCAAACCAGATATCCTGTTTTCCCCAGTAAGAAGAAACCTCTTCTTTCAGACTCCTGCTGAATTGTTCGCAGTGTTAATAGCATATATCATTCTTTCAAATGAAGACATTAATCTTGGTGCCCTTTTCTGAAATACGCCTCTTCTCCCTTGTTCCTCTTTTTACTCTGTGGATCATTTTATTGGTGCATATGTGTATAAAGACATTATTTTGGGCTGTATCTAGAACTTTAATTCAAACTCAGATGTCAATTATTGACCCAGTAGGAGTCAGATGATTTTAGTTTATAGGGGATGGTATCTAACTCTGGTCCTTATTGGCTTTTTCCTATCTGGGCCATGCTCATGAATGAAAGGCCACCATCAGTCAGTAGTAGTTTTTAGGGACTCATACAAAGTATAGAAACAGCCATTTTTTAGAGGATAGAATTTTCCATGCCTGTATATCAGTTAGTGCCACAAGATTACAGTGGAAAAACTTAACATGTAATTCTGTAAGTTATATAGCCTTTAGATGACTACCTTCAAATTACTTGATGCTTAGCTTACTTTAGTGTATTTACCACTAACTCTGCTTGACCACTTATCCAGATTTCTAAAGTGCCCATAGAAAATTTTCTAGGAGACAAATTGGACATGTCAAAGAAATAATGTGCATTTACAAACTGAAGAACCACTCTGGACACCTTATCTTACAACTGAAACAATTATCTATTACATCATTTATATGGCAACCTTTAGTGCAGAACAGCAGAATCTACTAATGTGTTACATCCCCAATGATGACTCTGAAAACTCTTCTGAATAAGTTATTACCATTCTAATCTAAACTCTGTGTCCTTTTTGAGAGATCACAACCCAAATAACTAGAGACACTAGTCTCAAATATAGAAGCACTCATTGTGATGATTCATTTATTTACCCATTTTTTAACATTATAGACTGCCATTGTGTCTTTGTTGTGTTAGATTATCACAAAGTCAGGTAAAAACCACATTTATTTATCCATAGTGCTTTTTTTTTTAAAAAAAAAAAAGTAGTACATAGTGATGTATTCGAAGCAAGGCATTAATGGTGTGTGGGAATAGATATATGTTGTGAGGTAGGTAACATGTGCAGTTGGCAAGGTTAAGTAGCATGTTCCTCAGGGGGACCTTTCAATATACAGTTGGATGTACACTTTTAGAGCTCCCACACCAGATTTAGTCAACAATATCTATCAAAACTAACTCTTTTGCACAATCTTTTGATTGCTACCCTTATATCTTTATTCCTCAATGTATAGATGACAGGATTCAGGGCAGGGGTGATAGCAAAGTCAGCAATAAAGAGGTATTTGTCAACAGAGGATGTGGGGAAGGGCCACACATAGAGAAACATGCACGGAGTGAAAAAAAGTACAACCACAGTGATGTGTGCAGACAGAGTGACAAGTGCCTTTGACAAGTCCCCTGAAGACCTCTTCCAGACTGTGACTAAAATGAAGACATAGGAGAGGAGAAGCAGGAAGAAGGTTCCCATGCTCATGAAGCCACTGTTGGCTGCAACAACAAACTCAAACTTGTCTCCATCAGTGCATGCAAGTTGTATGATCCGAGGGAAGTCACAGTAAAAGCTGTCTACTTTGTTAGGTCCACAAAAAGGCAGGTTTATCACAAAAGAGAACTGGGACATAGCATGGATCACACCAGTGACCCAGCCAGTAATTACAAATGAAATGCATATTTTAGGGTTCATGATACTCAAGTAGTGCAGAGGCTTACAGATGGCTGTGTACCTGTCAAATGCCATGGCTATGAGCAGCACCATCTCCACTCCTCCCATAATGTGAATAAAACAGATCTGAGTCATGCAACTGTGGAAAGAAATTACTTTGCGTTCTGTCAGAAGATCTGAGATCATCTTGGGAACAGTGGTGGAGGAAACCCACACATCATTCAAAGACAGGTTGGCCAATAGGAAGTACATAGGAGAATGTAAGTGAGAGTCAGCAATTACTAAAATGACAATGAAGAGATTTCCAAGAATGATTCCTAAGTAGAGCATAGAGAATGTCAGCATGAGAAAAACTTTAGTTTCCCAAGAACTAGAGAGTCCTAGAAGCACAAATTCAGAAACCATGGAGTCATTTAGTCGATCCATTGGTGTGAGCACTTTCAAATCACTAGATGTTAGGAAATGATGAAAAATTGCAGCCAATGCTACAATTGCATATTTTCCACTTATGGGGCTCCTTTATTCTCTGAATTTTAAATCAAGAGAAAAAACTCTGAGTCAGATAGCAAAAGGATAAGTAAATGAAAAATACAAACATAAATATAATATAGAGAGACAAACGGGGTTCATCCTTTTTATTCTAGGGCCAGACATTTTGTTGTAGTAGATTTGCCTTGCAGTATATCTAAATACGTTCTCTGAACTCTTCCCTAGATATTTTCAATGTCTAATTACTTCAAGTGTCAGGGAATATTCATATAGGATGGTCTTGGACTATTTTTCAAATTATTCTTTTGTGAATTTGTTTCACTGGTGAAATGGAGATTTAGGCTCAAAATTATATTTAAACACATTTCATCTGTATTTGTTTTTGTAAAATTACTGCCATATTTTGGTTGACATGCATTAGTTATATTCATTTGTACCCACATTGTGTTTCGAATACATGCAGGTGATGTGCACAGGTATTAGATCTACCTTTTCAGCATTTTCTACCCACCTGCATTCCTATTACCAAACCACCATTGATCAGTCAATATTCTACAGTCATGTTGAGTTTGTTAACATTTTCCACCATTGCAAGAACTTGGACATATTTTCTCTCTCTGACATTTCCTTTAACACAGTGCCTTGCACTTTTATCTATTGTGCTGTGAATGACATGATTCCTTTCTTCATATGGCTCATATTAAATATATATATTTTTTTCAACATGCAAGCTACTATAAATAGTACAGTCATAAGTAAGGAGAAGCATGTATCTCTTTGGTATGCTGAATTTATATCCTTAAGATACAACTCATGGTAAAACAGAGGATAAATATGGCAACTCTATTGTAACTTTTTGAGAAACTTCTATGATTCCATATAACTGCTACATGAACATTCCCATCAAAAGTGAATAAACCTGAACTTTTACCCTACTTTTAATGAACATTAGTTTCTTTTGGGTTTTAGTAGTAGCTTTGATAATAGATGATACTGTAATTTTATTGTAGTTTTTATTTGTATTTCTCTTATGGCTTACCATCTTAACACAGAATTTTAAATATTTATTTCCTTTTTCATGAGTATGAGTTTTTTTTTTTGCCTGCATATCTATATGGGCACCATGTATTTGCAACTCACATTGTGATCAGAAGAGGACATTGAATCCTCTGGGACTGGAGTTACTGCAGTCTTTGAGCTACTTTGTGAATGCTGGGAATTAAATTTAGGTTCTCTGTAAAAACAATAGATAGTCTTTTCCATTGGACCATCTCTCCATCCCCAATAGTGAATATTTTTCTGTAGATCATTTGGGGATCTATATTGATTTTCTTCAGAAGTGACATTCATTCTCATTGTCCATTGACTTTTAAATTGGTTTGCTTCTTTTGTCAGGGGTGGATTTAGCATTTTGATTTTCTTAAATCTTAGAGATGAATGTTTATATCATTCTATTTTTTGTCTTTCTGTTTGGCTATTTTTCTTTTTGCTTTGTCCTATATAAGCTTTTCATTTACCTCTCTTTCATCAGTTTTTTTTCACTGCAGAGCAGTTTTGGAATCCTATCCAAACATATGCCTGTACCAATGGCATAAATTGTATGACTGTTTAATTGTAGTTTATTATTTTTTTTATAATTCATGACCTACATGTGTATGATTTGCTTTTTCTATGCAACTTATTGTGGAGGTTACCCACTAACATTGAGATGATTTTTAAAACATTTAGCTCATGACAGTTTTGTCATGACTCTGCTTAAACATTGACATTCAGGGGCTCTAAAAGTAAACATATTATTAGTTTAAAAATTACATGTCAATACGTAGCATTTATTATGTACTTTTTTGTGCAGAGATATTTAGAAAGCCCATAAATTCTCTATACCAGGTAAAATCCTATATATGTTCTACACTCTTTATCCAGATTTGTATGTTAAGAACAATTCCCAGGGTTGCAGAAGGATAGAGTCAGGTCCAGGACTTACATTTAGTAATTTGAGACATGTATTCAAGTTTTTGACTACAGTACTATGCTATTCTTATTTGATACTTTTAAATATACTGCAGGTTTCCCCAAATCCTCCAATCAAACATCCTTCAACTTCTGTGTCCTATAGCTATTATAAATTCATTTAAGATAAAAATATCTGAACTGGTGTCCCCTATAATTACACTTCTCTGTTGTCAGCCATCCCTTACCAACCCTAGCTGTTCAATCCGTCCTACCACCCCACTTGCCATAGGTACCTTGTTACTTGAGAGAAACTCTATTCTGGATATTTCCTATAGCAATTGGTTTTCACTTACTGTTTTACTGTATATCTCTACAGGATTTGGTCCTGATTTTATTAATTTGTTTTTGTATATTTCTAAGCCTTTGGCTTATTGGCTTCATGAAGTTCTTATTACCACATGATTTCTATCCTGTTATGATCCCCAGGCCCAGTTTTTAAATGATTACAGCCTTATCTCACATAAGGAAGATGAGGTCTGCTTTTTTTTAAACATGTAATGATATTTCTATTTTTTATTGAAAATTGGGCATGCAATGTCAAGTTAGTATCTTTCCTGAAAGCCATTCCCTCTCAAAAGGTAAAAAGACCTTCATATAGACAAAGTGTTACTTTGCTCATAGTCTTATTTGTGTAGTTAGTGTTTTTGCTATTAAGAGTGTAGCAGCTACGATGCATAAAGCCCATGTCTTACATGCACCTCAGTGGAAACTTGAACAATCCCAGCATTCAGTGTGCATGTTGAACAACTTCACCAAAGCCATCAGTTCTTTATGGAGGTTTCTTCTAGTGATGTGTGAAAATGAAACTCTACTCTTTATGATTTGTTACAAACAGAGCATTCTGTTAATGGCAACTAAATATATTATGACATTTTCTTCATCAGTTTTCTCCAAATTTGCCTACAACATTTCTCCATACTTTTTATTTTGTATTGTGATGGGTTCTCCTATGCTAACCCATAATATTTGGTATAACTCATGCACATTAAGTCCTGTTTAGTATTTTCTTCATCATTATACACAGTTTATTTAGTAACCAACTATTAAATTATTTAACTGTAGAGGTAGTTTTGGATCCCAGAGTAAAATGTCCAAAGTCAAATATGGTACACTCATGAACAAGTCCTTTTTACAGCTTTAAGTTAATATGAAAGCATGAACTTATTTTCATATAGTCCTACCAAATCTGTTAATATATATCTTCACCATTCTCCAAGACACACAAAACAGTCATACCACAGATTTCTGCTCTTGACATACATTTTCCAGTTCACAGGTTTTACTATCAAGCAATTTCTACTGTTTAATTTGTGTACCTACTGTTGCTGCTTTTGGTTTCCTGTCTTCATATTTTCCCATGTTGAAAATGAAAAGTGATTGCATTGTTTCCCCCCATGTTCTGATTAATTGTAATGTGTTTCCAATTAGCATTGCTTAGCTCTCCTACTGAAAGTCTTAGTGAATTAAGTCCTAGAGCATATCACATAGAACCCTGAAAGACAAAAGCACAATGTGATTTAAGATATTACTTCAATAAATTTTATTGGCTATTTAACTCATTCATTTATTGTAATTATTTTTGTATCCCACAAATTGAGCACAGAGCTTTGAACAAGTTATGCAAGGGTTCTAACATTGCTGGACCCCAGCTCAACCACAACTCACAAATGAGTTAGTTTGCTAAACAATTGCTACTATATGAATCCAAATATTGATTATTTATAAAATATTGTAACAGAATTACTATACTTTAATCCAATAACTTCATATTATACATGAAATATTAAAGATTAATAAAAGGAAGGAAACCTAAAAATGCTATGGTCCAACAACATTTGGTAAGTAGAGATGATTTAATCCAGCAATAATATTTGGAAGAAAGTAACAAAGAAAGAGTCATTTGAAGACCATAAATGTGTTTGCCTCAAGAAATTTAAGTCAAGTAAAGAAAAATATTTAGTCTATCATTGTCACTTAAAAACACATACAATATAATTAAAATATAATAAAAGGATGACATTTATGAAAATAAATGACAATATATGCATTCACTTGAAAAATACAAACTTCTTAAATATATTTAAACATTGAACAAAATGTGAGATCCAACCATGCCTATGGGTAAAATGACTGAAAGTCACAAAGTAATTATTACTTCATAAAAAATGAATGCAACCACTGCACATGTGTATGACATGTTCTGGAAGGTGCCCCCTGTGGTCTTATCGGATGATTCAGTTTGCTATTTGAGCCGTAGAGATCACAAAATTATATAATTATGCTGTGATCAGTTAAACTAAAATTAAAATGAAAAGTAGAATGTACACAGTAAAAAATAGTTATGAGTTCATTTAAATATGCTAAGTGATTTATTACAAATATGTTGGAACATGAATGAGTAATAAAAATCATAGCTTTTGCTGGTTGATATAAATGCAGGTCAATATGGAGACTGTAGGTTTCTGATAATCTAATTAAATGTCTTATAAAAAAATCTTTGGGTGACTAGAAGTCTCTAAATGATTACATTCTACAGAAAAGACATAGACTAACATTAAGATTTATATGTGTGTTTGTGTGTGTGTGAATGTGTGTATGATAAATGTGTGCAGATATGCAGAGAAGCTAGAAGAGGTCATTGAATACATATTCTGATCCTCTTCAAGGGCAAGATGTGTTCTTAACCACTGAATCATCTTTCCAACTCTGGAAATTATTTTTAAACTTTAGGTTAAGATTTTCTTTAAGGTCAAAAATTTCAGAAACCATTTCCATCTAGTCCTATGATACTTCCTGAGATTATGGTAACCCTGTGGCTGATGTGGACTGAAATACTTCTCAGCCTCAGTGATGGGACCGTGAGTCACAGTAACTTCACAGGGCAAAGGGATCATTGAAAAATAAACCTTTTTAACTCTGACCCTGTCATGCTATTTCATGTATCTATATTTAAAGTAAACAGGAAGGCAAAAGTTAGAATGGATTTTTTTACATTATTTTACATTACTATATATTTGTGAAAGTATAAATTAATTAGAAATAGACTTGTTTCCTAAGAATACAGGATAGTCAAATAGAATTTATTATATAAAATAGGTTTGTATATTGTTAAATCTGTAGTAATTAGAAAAAAGTTTCATTTGTAGAATTACAGAATTAATTTAATATTGTATTCTGGGAGGGAAATATAAGCTACCTTTTACCTTATTACTATTTTATTAAGTAATAAGTTCTATGTTTATTGTAAAGCTCAGGTAAGCTTTAACAAAGCTTAAATATATTATCTATATTAATCTCAGTGGGTACTAGATAAAATAGTCTCAAGAATTTAAATTGTTCTTTTCAAAATTTCTTTCCCTATTTAATTAAGTAAACATCTCTTTTTTCACCATGGTAGATGTTAAATCTTGCTTTGCTCATTCATATTAGTAGAAAGTGTCAGACCTATAATATACAGTAATGATTGTCTGGCTTCTTGTGGAAACTTTGAGTTCAAGAAAATTAAGTCATTAAGATGAGAGAAGTCTCATCATCCTGGAGGTGAACACATACACAGATAAACACACACACACACACACACACACACACACACACACACACACACACACACACACAATTAACAGAGGTTGAACAGAGGTTCACATTATTATTATAAACACTTCAACTATTTTTGTCATCAGAGTTGAGTGTATGTTATTACGTTGATGTTAACAGTTGAGCACATCTGAATTCACTTTGCTTAAGTGCTAAAAGAGGAAAAAATTGAAATTATTTAGAAAATATCAGGATCAAAGGATCTTGCATTCTATTTGAAAGTCATTCATTGCACTCCAAGTTAATTTCATGGGCCCTTGTAAGAATATAGGACTCCTCTCTCTCTTTCTTCGTGTGTGTGTGTGTGTGTGTGTGTGTGTGTGTGTGTGTGTGTGTGTGAAAGTGCAACAAATGAGTTTCAAAACTACCCACTGGAGAGAAAAATCTATAAGATTTGTGGTTGGGACCCACATAAATAGTATATTTGGAACTCTAAGATCCATATTTAGGAGTATAAAAATGCCACAGGGAAAATATTCTGAATTAGCTGATTAGATGGAAATGATATCCCTAAATCAAAAAGTTTGTCATGCACTTACCTAAAGGAATTACCTATGAAATCAGTTTCTTCTTGGCTAATGACATTGGTTTAGCTTCTGCCTTTGCCCTGAGATGCTGTTGAGCTCATTTTCTACCTTGACCAACTTTAATGAGAATTATTTCTCAGTGTAGAATGCTGTATAGTAATGCTTCTTTGTGGAAAATCATTGCAGCTCTATGTTTTAAATAGAACCCCAACTTGGGAAGGCTTTCTTTAGCATTTTCCCAGGGGAATCTCCTAGCCACCTACTTTCTCTGAGTTTAGCCCTCAAGTGACTGATGCTTTATCAAACTTAGATTTGAGTCAGGCTAGTAAAATGCAATAAAGAATGTTGTTTAAAAGCAAAATGATGAGGATGGTTAAACATGTGTCTGTGAAAAGAGAACAACACTATTTTCTCTGTGTACAGTGTTTCAAATTGAACTAACATGTGAAATCCAGTTCTAGGTGGCTGTCACGAGTTAAACAGAAATGGACAGAGACACCCGGGGTGGCACTGGCAGGCTACCACTGTGTGCATAACTTAAGCCCCTCTTTGACCTTCTGTTTCTTGTGATTCAGGTGAACAAGAAGGCATCATTGTTTTCTCTATTTTATTCTTTAGCATTCTGGAAATTTGATTGTACAAATTCTATACATATCATTAATTGAGGAAAAGATAATGGAAGAGTAATTTATCATGTACAGTAAAGAAATTGCATATGCAGCATAATTTAGGATAAATGCAATTTACTAGATGGATTTTAGCTACTGTTAAAAATGCCTTCTAATTGCATCCACCCTTTCTCAATATTATTGATTGTAGGGGCAATATGACATAACCTGTTATTGTTTCAAAGTGATACTGTTCTCATGCAGAAGTGAACATAGAATGGCCAAAGCAATGTCAAAGAGAATATAATCTGAGAACTAATGATATAAGAATTTAAGTTGTAATTGAGAAGAAGTGATGCCACTTTCTCATTTAAACTTTAGAATGTGTTTATCGCATGGAGCAGATGTTAAATCTAGCAGAATGTGGTTGGTTACTCCCAGACCAGCCATGACACTATTGTACTAATGGGCACATCTGGACTGTCAAATTAAAAAATACATTTATTTATATTTTATGTGTATGTGAGTGTGTCTTTGCACACATGCATGACAGCACTCACTCAGGCCAAAAGAAGCAATAGGATACTTCGAGCTGGAGTTACATAAAACTATGGCCCACTTGATGCTGGGAATTGAATCCTAGTTATCTGTAAGAGCATCAAGTTCTCTTTACCACTGATACATCTCTCTAGCCCCAAGATAAGCCAATTTTAAAAATTAGAGTAAAAGTAAATTAAATAAAACTAGCAAACATTAAAACAAAGTTAAAACTTTGAAAAGATTTTTGGATTTAAAAAAAAATATAAAAGCAGATGTCATGGAGAAGGGAGAATACTCAAGCTCTGGCTCACCATGTAAGATTAATGTGGTCATCTGCCTTCATCCAAGAAGCTTCTTATTGTAGCTTGTGGTGGAGGTACCGGTCAGTGAAAGTTAATACAGAAACCCATAGTTGGCCAAAGTGCTACAAAGAAGTGATTGTAGAATGCTCAGTCCTATATGTAACACCCACATATCCCTCTCCAAACATCAGGGAGCAGTGCAGAAAAGGGGGCAGAAAGAATGAAGTCAGAATATTGGGAGGTGTGCAACACACAGGCATATCTGAACATGGCACAGCTCTTGCACTCATGAACTCGCTGCAGTTGTGGTTATCTGCATAAGAACTGCACGGGCTCTGGGGCCACCAACATCAAGTATTGTGGAAGCGGCCTCACAGACAGGCTATTGGAGGCTAGTGGTTTCTGGAGGAGGGGATGCAATCTTCTTTAGTGTGCAGATTATAAAGCATTAGGGATTAGATCTGAGATACCAAAAATGCATCAGTGTTGTTTTAAGGAAAGAAATAAAAGTATTTCATTTTAGAGTTATTTAAACAAAAATGAGTCCAGAGTTGAATTCTCTATTGTATGTTCTCTGAGTTTTCTGTCCTCTGTCATTTGAGTCTGATTCTGTGCCTGCATAAAAGCTTTCTTGTAGCATGTTTGTCACTGTATCTTGGTGTCTACCCTGTGTGTGTGTGTGTGTGTGTGTGTGTGTGTGTGTGTGTGTTATGAGCTATGTGTGTGAGTGGTATCTGTCTGTGTGTGATGTTATTGTCATATGTAACAAAAGACTTCGCTGTCTATTTATGAACAGCAGAGAAACCATCACACGGCGAAGGAATGGAATAGTTTACAATATTTTTTAACAGAGTTTTACAAGGGATTAAGTCAGTGGCTCCAACTGATCCCAACTCAACCAGAAAACAAACATCATTGATTATCATCCAATAACCATAAATGTTTGCTTTCAGCCTTTATGGTTAATTTTTAGGAAGGTACTTTCCACTTCTTATTTGTTGCTTTCAGCAAGTGATACACATATCTGGGCCAGGGGCTTAGAAAAACACACAGTTTGAGATTGCAGCTTAGGTTACAAAAGTTGTTTACATGGAAGCCCAAGGTAAGTAAGGATGATTATTACAACGTTCTCTTAAATCCAGGTTAAACAGTTTGAGTACACAGTAGATTAGAGGTCACAAATTAAGTGACTTCAAGGTGTACTATGAACTTTGGCTGTGAAGTTCAGAAAAAGCTCCAATTTCTTAAAATATAAGATATTTTCAGAATTTATTCAACACATTACATTTCTTTCAAACTGATAGTATAATGTAAAAAAAAGTACTAACCATCCTGAATCAGCATATAAAGTGAACATACTTTGCTTGGCAAAATATAAATGTTATGAGATACAAATTTCTTTTTTTCCTCAAGAGAGATAGGAAGATATCAACTACGGGTGGAAATTTATTAGTTTCTTTAGCTTTTCTATGGATAATAAAAGTATAGTCAGCACAAAATGAATAATCAACTCCAATTAAGTATGCCATTATTGTCGGTTAACTTGAAATAAACTATCTAATAGTTTTAAACTGTTGAATAAAGGAAAATAAATTGTCCCAACATAGCAGTCTTCAGCTATGCTTATAGGAGAGTAGTCAAAGATGCATTTTGTACTTCTGTAGATTAGGATATTTTCCTCAGATTGAATAGCTGAGTAATCATTCTCCTCATTGCCACCTTCATGTCTTTGTTCCTCAGTGTGTAAATGGCAGGGTTCAGGACGGGCGTAATCAGGAAGTCCAAAATGGCAAGAAATTTATCCACTGGAAAAGTAGGAAATGGCCACATGTACACAATGATGCATGGCCCAAAGAACAGAACCACCACAGAGATGTGAGCAGAAAGTGTAGAGAGGGCCTTGGACAAATCACCTGACGAATGTTTCCTTACAGTGAGAAGGATAGCAATGTAGGAGATAATCAATAAGAAGAAGGTGCCTACGGAAATAAACCCACTATTGGCAGTAACCATGAACTGCATTTTGTGGGGCTCTGTGCAGGCCAGTTTGATGAACCTAGGAAGATCACAGTAAAAACTATCTATCTTATTAGGACCACAAAATCTCAAATGGACAACAAAAGCTAACTGGGCCACTGAATGCAGGAACCCAATGATCCAAGCACCAGAAAGAAGCAAAAGGCAAGTCTGTGGGCTCATGATGGTCAGGTAGTGGAGGGGCTTGCATATGGCCACATATCTGTCCCAGGCCATGGCTATCAGCAACACCATCTCAGATTCCCCCTAGAACATGAAGGACAAATATCTGGAAGACACAGCCCTGGAATGAGATGGTATTGTGCCCAGAATACAGGTCAGAAATCATTTTGGGAACAGTTAAGGTGGAAAGACATAAATCAATGAATGAGAGATTTCCCAAAAGAAAGTACATAGGGGAATGTAAATGTGGGTCAAAGGCCACTGTATGCACAACAAGGGTGTTTCCCAGGACAATGGCTACATAAAACACCATAGAGAAGGCAAGAAAGAAATGTTGTATTTGTCTTGATGTTGAAAGTCCCAGAAACACAAATTCAGACATCTCTGTGTAATTTATTTTAAGCATTTACTCTTTTTGCTGTTACCTAAGGGACAGAAAACCAAGGTGTTTTAAAAAGAATTTGTTATCAATATATAGTTCAAAAAACAATTCAGAGTATTTTCTGACTGAATTAAATCTAAATAAGTTTTTATTATCACCAGAAAGCATTTTGAAAATTCCTTAAATCATTTTTCTGTCCAACAAATAGTCGATAGTTTTCTGCCAGGAACTATTGGTGAAATTATTAAGGCCACTCCACTTAGTTAAAAGGAAGATTTATTTAGTGGGCAACTTACAAAAAGGGAATGGTAAATCACAGTGTCTGACATGGTGTATTGCAGTCCAGTGGTGTTCTCTGGAGCTCTGCTTGGTTCACCTCCACCGTTTAGGGTCCCGGCACAGAAAGATTGCTCCCCATCATGCTCTTGGTTCTCCAGGCCCCTCCCCTGGCCCTGACTTGTAGGCATGACAGTTGCCAGAGTCTCAGTTGAGTTGGAACTTCCAGATCCAAGCTGGAATGGCTACCCACTACATCTCCCCCTTTTTGTCTAACTAAGAAGGTTCTAAACTAATACAAGACTGTATACAAAGGAATGGTTATCAAATATTGTCCAGGAATAATGAGGGATAATGACCTAGATAAGATGGAACTACAACCAATGCAAACAATATCAAGCAAGAAACACATACTAAAATCCAGAGAAGTATAGAGCATAGGTAAATGGCATGCTATAAAGATCATTCCAAAAGGTATCCTCTCCTAAAGAACCTGAATATAATACGTAATATGTTATATCTAAGATATTATATATACTAAGTTGTAACTATAACTGCTATTCTTCAATACCATCAAAGACATGAGAAGAAACATAAGGGTACCTGAGAAATCGTAAATGGATGCAAGCAACTTTTGGGAACCCTGCAAGAATAGACCAAGACAGCTGGCAGCATGGACAGTCACCTAATGTTTCTCAGCATTGTTGGTTCATTCAAATTGGCTACAGGCCTAGAATATCTGACAGACCATTTTCAGAAGCAGGAATTCTGAAAGACCACCTTACCCTGTCTTGGTAGAGTACAGTGGTCACTTTCCTTGTGTCCCACTTGTCCAGAAAGGACAGTATTGCATTTGTACTGTCAGCCGTCAGAGCAAGGGCAGTTCTTTGCCCAGTAGGCCATTTTGTGCCAAAAAGACAATCTTCCAAATGGAAATGTCTTAGAAGCCCAACATTCGCTCAGGATCAAATTGGTGCAGCCAGGAGCAATTGTGTTCCATGCCAACCAAATTCTAAGTTATTTAAATGCCATATTCCCTAGGTCTATGAAGTGTTTGAAGATTACCTGTCCAACTGACCTATGTATCTGTAAATCCAGATAACCTAACTAATGTAACTATAGAGATGACAGGCATAGGTGACTATAAATTTATAAGTCTTAGCTACCAAAATAACCTAAGGACTAAGGCTTCACATAAACAAGGTAAACAGTCTATAAGCAAATGTATGGAGAAGAACGATGACTTCAAAATTGTGACAATACACAAGATATTTATAACAGAGGTAGGAATATATAGTGCAATATGCAATATGACAATACTCTTAAATATATATCAATATACCGAATATCCTAAACAGAAGTAGAACATACCTAAAGTATGACAGATATAAATTTACATTTGTATCAATATTAAAATATTTCAAATAAGAGTAGAAATATATGTACATTATAACAAATATATTTCTGTATTTGTATCAATATACAAATTTTCTTAAACAGGAGTATAAAAATAGTTTACATTTGTATCAACATATAAGAATCCATAACTGTACAAATTACAGTGCAAATTATCTAAGGTTGCTATTTTACTAAATTTGTTTACCAGTATATACAATGATATACCATCATATCTTATACCTATCCATTCCATTTCTTCTCCCCCCCTTTTTTAGAATACTGAGTCTAATATTTTCTTCCACCCCCAACCCTATAACCATCATCCATAACCCTGAGAATTATGAAACCTAAGGGAGAAGGGGCATCATTTTGTTAGAATTGCTTCCCAACGTTTAGGGGGTGATGTTATCTCTGTTGGGTAATGTGAGAAAGCTCAGATAGTTAAATCTCAGTTAGACTAACTGTAGGTTCTGCAGCAAGATTTAGAGTAATGGGTAAGATTGTCTGAAATTCTGGCAAGAAGTGTAGTATGATAATGATTACCATGGCATCATTCTGGATTCGGTAGAGTTGTTGTTGTTGGGGCCCCATCTTCCTTCTCGAGACTTCTGAGATTGCTATTGGAAAAACTTATTTGTTATCAAAAATCGGAGGGTTGGATTTAAAGAGGACATAGCATGAAAGAAAGGATTCTGAGAAATCAAGAGTAAGCATGGAGAGAATTAGAATTTAGAAGACAATGGTCCTTTTTTTTTTTTTGTTTTGTTTTTTGTTTTTTGTTTTTTGTTTTTTGTTTTTTGTTTTTTTTTTTTTCGAGACAGGGTTTCTCTGTGTAGCTTTGTGCCTTTCCTGGAACTCACTTGGTAGACCAGGCTGGCCTCAAACTCACAGAGATCCGCCTGGCTCTGCCTCCCGAGTGCTGGGATTAAAGGCGTGCGCCACCAACGCCCGGCTGACAATGGTCCCTTTTTATTGGTTTCCTTCTGTCTTACACCAGAGGACTCATCTGATATGGGACTGAAGAATGTCCCAAACTTTTCTTTTAGCAATATGCTTGGGTTTAGAGAAGGAGTGAGCCAATTCCATCTCCAAACCCAGCTTGGCTTATAATTGAATTGGAACCACAACTTTTCTAGATTGATAGAGAGATAGATGTTAGACAGTGAGATTTTACCATGTGTAGATTGGTACCAATAGATTCTTCCTTTCTGCTGTAAATTTCCAGATATCCAAGGCCTTATGATTTTTGGAAGATGGGTATTTCCATTATCCTGGAAAGACAAAAATAGAACTTTACCCCACTCTTTGATTGTTAATTTTTTTCTTAAAATTTGTAGAGATGTCACATCGGTGGATGATCTTTTACTTCTCTTCATCAAGGGGTTTTTCCTGTTTGAATCGAATTTTTATTAATTTTGTTAGTATCCTTAGCTTTTCTACTCCTGCAGAAACAAAGGCAAAACCCCTTTCCCAACATAGAACATATCCAGGTTTCCATTCTGAGGTCAGCACAACCTTGAAACAAACCGGTTGGTTTAGCTCAGGAGTTTTGTCTGTCGTCCAATGTCTCTCTGCAGCTGTTGTTCCTTTCTCATCAGCATTGAGAAAATTCAAGGTTAATAAAGCACTATGCAGTCTATTTCTAGGAGTCATTGTTACCTGTTGCTGTTTATTTAGCATATCCTTTAAAGTTTGATTGGATCTTGCTATGACTGCTTGGCTTGTGGGATTGTGTGGTATACCTGTAATATGCTTTATATTGTAATAAGCAAAGAATTGTCTCATTTTATTGGAGACATATGCTGAGGCATTATCTGTCTTAATTTGTACAGGTATTCCCATGATGGCCATTGCTCCTAATAGGTGTGTAATCACAGAATCAGCCTTTACAGAACTCATAGGAGTTGCCCATTGAAATCCTGAATAGGTGTCAATGGTATGATGTACATACTTTAATCTTCCAAATTCTGCAAAATGAAACACTTCCATCTGCCAAATTTCATTTCTTTGTATACCCTTTGAATTACTCCCTGCAGGTAGCAGATTTTGGTTATAGATGGAACAAGGACATTTTTTCACAATATCCTTAGCCTGTTGCCAAGTGATGGAGAAATCCTTCTTCAAACCTTTGCTATTTACATGGTATTTCTTATGACATTCTGAGGCTTCTAGCACATTACCTATTAGTAACTGATCAATCTCATCATTACCTTGTGCTAGAGGTCCTGGCAGACCTGTATGGAATCTGATATGTGTTACATATATATGATGTTCCCTTTTTCTGATGATTTCCTGCAATTGTGTGAATAATGAAGTTAATTCTGTATTATCAGGAATAAATTCAGCAGTTTCAATATGTAAAACAACTCTCTCTTCATATTGAGAGTCATTTACTATATTGAGGGGTTCTGTGAAGTCCATCAGTACCATAAGAATGGCATACAGTTCTGCCTTTTGTACAGAGCTGTATGGACTTTGTACCACTTTACTTAAGTCTCCTGATTTATATCCTGCTTTCCCTGATTTATTTGCATCAGTATAGAATGTGAGGACTCCAGCAATTGGCTTTTGTCATACAATGTGAGGAAGGACCCATTCAGTCTTCTTTATGAATTCTATTCTCTTGCTTTTGGGATAGTGGTTGTTAATCTCTCCCAAAATGTTACTGCAGGCTCTCTGCCAGTATTCGTTATCTTTCCATAGTGATGAAATTTCCTCATTAGTTAACGGTACTACAATTTCTGCTGAGTCCATTCCTGTCAACTGGTGAAGTCTTAATTTACCCTTTTGAATCAAATCAGAGATATTTTCTACATAAGTCTTTAATTTCTTTTTTGGTTTACGTGGTAGGAATATCCATTCCAATATAATATCTTCCCTCTGCATCAAAATACCTGTTGGGGAATGTCTGGAGGGGAATATGACAAGAATGCATTTAAGTTCTGGATCCACACGATCCATATGTGCTACTCAAATTGTCTTTTCTACTAGAGCCAATTCATTCTCAGCTTCGGCTGATAATTCTCTTTGACTATTTAATTCTTTGTCCCCTTCTAGAGTATTAGCCAAATTTTTGTAGTCCATCTTTGGGTATTCCCATGATACCCAGTAAGTTGGAAATGCTTCCTAATAACTATTGAAAATCATTAAGAGTCTTCAATCTATCTTTCCTTAGTTGTACCTTTTGGGGTCTAATTTTTTTGAAGCTCTATTTTATATCCTAAGTAATTAATAGAATCTCCTCTTTGTATTTTTTCAGGAGCAATTTGCAGTCCCCAGGGAGGCAAAACATTTTTACTTCTTCAAACATGCTTTCTAATGTATCTAACTTTGGATCAGCTAATAGGATATCATCCGTATATTGATAAATTATGGATTGTGGAAACTTTACACGAATTATCTCTTATAGTTTCTGCACAAAGTGTTGGCACAAAGTAGGGCTGTTTAACATTCCCCATGGGAGCACCTTCCATTGATATCTCTTGACTGGCTGAGAATTATTATAATTAGGTACTGTGAAGGCAAAATTGTCTCTATCATTTTCTTGTAAGGGTATGGTAAAGAAACAGTCTTTTAAGTCAATAACTATTATAGGCCATTTTGGGTAGCAGAGAGGGCAAGGGCATCCCAGTCTGTAGAGAGCCCATTGGCTGAATTACTTTATTAATAGCTCTCAGATCTGACAGCATTCTCCAATTACCAGATTTTTTTAAAATAACAAATACAGGAGAATTCCAAGGGCTGATAGATTCTCTAATGTGTTGAGCCTTTAACTGCTCTTGAACCAGCTGTTCTAAAGCTTGTAGCTTCTCTTTTGTCAAAGGCCATTGTCCTACCCAGACAGGTTTATTAGTTAGCCATTTTAAAGGTAAGGCAGTTGGTACTTCTGAGAGTTCAACAACAGTCGTGTTCTGTTTGTGAACAGCCTGAATGGTTGGTGACTGATTTTTATAGCATGTCATGATATTATTCCTAGAAACATGCATTGTTCTGTATTCCTTTTCTGAAAGTGTAGGAATTTTAATCTGGGTATTCCACTGTTGTAACGGATCTTGGCCCCAAAGATTTACTGCTATATTTGCTACATATGGCTTCAGACTTCCTCTCTTTCCTTCTGGCCCCATGTATTCAAACCATCTTTAACTCTGTTTTATCTGAGATAGGGTGCCAATCCCTAAAAGTTGGACATCTACCTCTTGAAGAGGCCAATTCGGATGCCACGATTTTGGTGCAATTACAATCACATCTGCACCTGTGTCTACCAGGCCCTCCAGAACCAGGCCATTAATTCGAATTCTAAGCTTTGGTATTTGTTCATTTATGGAAGTCTGCCAAAATATTTGTTTTATAATGTTCTTTGTAAACTGTGATCCATCTATCAAAGCTGTTTTATCATCCATTGCAGTATCGGTTTTTCCATTAGGCATTGGTTTATTCAGTTGTCCTGGAGAGGAATTTCTTCCACAGTGGCTGGGAATATTTGTACTACATTTGATTTTGGGGCCTACAAGAGGCCCCCTGAGGTGTTTCCTGCCAGTAAAGGGTTGCCTTGTATATCTATCTTTGATCTGCACTCACTGGTTCAATGTTGGCCTTTGCCACATCTTCTACATAATCCAGGAGGTGGTTGGGGTCTCCTGTTTAGGCTATTCCTAGAAGGAGTATTACTTCTATGAGTACCCCATGTACAATTTTTACTTATATGACCTGGTGTACTACATTTAAAACATTTGGTACTATGGGGCCTTCTTTCACCTCTGGAATTTGTCTCTCCTATCCAAGTTTCATTACTGTAGTTGAAAGACTGAACACCATTAGTATATTGAATCCATTCTTCCAAAGGAGCTGATCTGATCTTTAATGATGTAAGTATTCTTTTGCATTCTGCATTAGCATTGTTGAACGCCAAAGACTCAGTTTATACTTTTCTTAATTCTTTATCTGACACAGCTCTTGTTATATCTGTGTTCAGTCTTTGTAAAAAAATCAGTGAAGGGTTTGTGCAGTCCCTGAAATATCTTTGTGTATACCTCAGTTGGTTTTCCAGGTTCTGGAATTTTTTCCCAAGCATTTAGAGCTGCTGTACTGCATAGGGATATTGTATGCTCATCATAAGTGGCTTGTACATTCCTGTCAGTGAAACATCCCTCACCAAGTATCTGATCTTGGGAGATCAAAAAACCTCTGAGTATACCTTGTTGTTCTAAATTTTTTGCCTCCTCTCTCAACCAGTTTTCCCACTGTAACTGCTGGCTATATTCCAGAAAAGCTGAAATTAACTGATGCCAGTCATCTGGAATGATTCTATGTGAGGTAGACCACGAATTTAACATCTGTTTTACGTATGTGGAGTGTATCCCATGCGTAACTACTGCTTCCTTTATATTTTTAAAGTCCCTTGTTTGAAATTGGTTGTAATGTATATGTCATTTATGGCTCGGGGTGTGTGTCATCTGCTGGCTTCTCATGGACAATAACAGGATAAGCCATTGTATGAGAGCCATTTGGAAATGTTACAACCTCTATGGTCTTGTCCTTCTGCTTATTAGTTCCCTTGTCATGTTTACTGAGATTTTCTTCTAGGGCTTGCAAATGAGCACCTAGGGTCTGTTCTAGGGAGTGAACCTCCTCTTTTGCAAGGGACTCCAGATTTCCCATGTAATCATAGAAGTTTTTATGTTCCTCAGAAACACATGATTCCATGGACCTTATCCTATCAATTAACGATAATCTTTCTTCCTTATATACTCTCTGAGTAGCCACAACTTCACTCTGGAGAGTTAGTGTTCTATCCATTAAATATTCATATTTATTATCAATAAAATCAATTTTGGGTACAAGCCTGTTTTGTAAATCCTGATTAGCAGATTCTAGAGAAAGAATCTTCTTCTGTAAGCCTTCACTGCTATCTTTGAAAGCCTGTAAATCCTGGTTAGCAGATTTCAGAGAGAGAATTTTTTTCTGTAAGCCTTCATTGCTATCTTTTAAAGCAGATTCCAGAAAGAGAATCTTTTTCTATAAGCCTTCATTGCTATCTTTTAAAGCCTGTATCAGTACCAGTAATGACTCATCTTTGTTCTTAAACCAGTGTTTGAACACTGTGTGAATTATTATGATGAATGCCAAAATGGTATAGGCCAGATATGCCTTAGGAATGTCATATATTTCCAGGAAGATGTCATTCATCATACAGGCAAATGGTTTTTAAATTCTTGTGAGGTAATGTTGTCGGCCATATTACAAGAATTACTCAAAATTTGTTAGTCAGTTTTAAGGTGTAAAATTATCAAGTACCTTTACTTGAAACAATATGCTTACCTTTCGTAGTTTTGGGGCATGTAGTAGCACTTTTCAGCCAGCAGGTGTCATTGGTACAGCCCCAAAACAGGGCCTGCTGGTGTTCTTGGCTGGAGTTGGAGATGGTGGAAACAGGAGCCAGCATGTAGGGAGCAGGCCAGGGAGCAGGGGAGTGCCCCTTTCCCTGGCCTCGGGGCTAAACTAGGGAATTGAGACCAGACTAGCTGCTCCCTTTTTCGGTAATGGAACCATGTAGGCATTCCCTGGTTATATGGAACTTTGCAGGCGGGTTTAGGTACCTGACAGCCAGGGAGGAGAGAGCAGGAGCTACCCAGGCCTTTGAATTTGCCCCACATGAGCACCAGATATTGGTGAAATTATTAAGGCCACTCCACTTAGTTAAAAGGAAGATTTATTTAGTGGGTAACTTACAAAAAGGGAAAGGTAGGTTGCAGGGTCTGGGGAAGGTGTATTGCAATCCAGTGTTGTTTTCTGGAGCCCTGCTTTGTCCACCTCCACTGTTCAGGGTCCCTGAACAGAGAAAGCACTCGCCCATCCAGATCTTGGGTCTCCAGGCACCTCCCTTGGCCCCTGTTCGTAGGCATGACAGTTGCCATAGTCTCAATGGGGGTTGGAACTTCCAGATCCAAGCTGGAATGGCTACCCACTACAGATATTTGCTTAACCTTACATTTATACAGCTCAGTCAGTGTGTGTGTGTGTGTGTGTGTGTGTGTGTGTGTGAGAGAGAGAGAGAGAGAGAGAGAGAGAGAGAGAGAGAGAGAGAGAGAACTTTTTATTCATTAAACTTCCCAACTCTTTCTTTATTTTTTACATGGTCTTTGATAATGTTGCACAATATATTTGATGATATTGATCCCATCAACTCTTCCCAGATGCGTCCCTTTTCTTTACACATTCACCTTTGTGTCCTTTTTCTTTAATTTTATCAAATCTATTTGTGTTGCTCAAAAATTATTGAATGTATGGCTATCCTCTATTATGTCCAGTGGCTACTTATGACCAAATAGGTCATAGGTCATAGGAAAAATCTATTAATATATATTCCAGTATAGGGTCACAGATTTAAACTTTTTAATTATACCTATATATTTGTGTAAATCTCAATCTTTTTCTAAGAGGTATCTATTGGCAGTAGATGGAGATTAACACAGAGATCCATATCTGTCACTGTACACAAAACTTAAGTCCAAGTATATCAAGGACCTCAACATCCAGCTACTCTGAACCTGCTAGAAGAGAAAGTAGGATGCAGTCTTGAACGCATAGGCATAGAAGATCACTTCCTAAATGTAACACCAGTAGCAGAGACACTGAGAGAAACAATCAATCAATGGGACCTCTTGAAACTGAGAAGCTTTTGTAGAGCAAAGGATAAAGTCAAGAAGGCAAAGCGACAGCCTACAGAATGGGAAAAGATCTTCACCAACCCCACATCTGACAGAGGGCTGATATCCAGAATATATAAGGAACTCAAGAAATTAGACATCAAAACGACCAACAGTTCAATTAAGAAATGGGCTACAGAACTAAACAGAGAATTCTCAACAGAGGAAACTCAAATGGCTGAAAGACATTTAAGGAATTGCTCATCATCCCGAATCATCAGGGAAATGCAAATCAAAACAACTCTGAGACACCACCTTATGCCTGTCAGCATGGCTAAGAACAAAAACACTGAAGACACCTTATGCTGAAGAGGATGTGGAACTCAGAAAAATCTCTTCCACTGCTGGTGGGAATGCAAGCTTGTACAACCACTTTGGAAATCAATATGGTGCTTTCTTAGAAAAATGGGAATCAATCTTCCCCAAGATCCAGCTATACCACTCTTGGGCATATACCCAAGAAATGCTCAATCATACCACAAGAGCACTTGCTCAATTATGTTCATACCAGCATTGTTTGTAATAGCCAAAACCTGGAAACAACCTAGATGCCATTCAACTGAAGAATGGATAAATAAATTGTGGCACATATACACAATGGAATACTACTCAGCAGAGAAAAACAATGACATCATGTGGTTTGCAGGCAAATGGATGGATCTAGAAAAAAATCATCCTGAGTGAGGTAACCCAGACTCAGAAAGACAAATATGGTATGTACTCACTCATAGGAGGATACTGGATGTGGAACAAGGATGACTGGACTGCTACTCACATCACCAGTGAGGTTACCTGGAAAACAGGACCCCAAGAAACACACGAGGATCTCCCAAGGACAGAGAAACAGCTGAGATCTACATGAACAACCTGGACATGAGTGGGAGCAATGAAGGGCGAGGTTTGAGGAAAAGAGAGCTGGAGATCCCAGCTGGATCAAGAACAAAGAGGGAGAACAAGGAATGGGAGACCATGGTAGATGAAGACCACATGAGAAAAGGAAGAAACAAAGTGCTAAAGAGGCCCACAGAATTCCACAAAGATACCCCCACAAAAGACAGTTGGCAATGGTCGAGAGACAGCCGGGACTGACCTACTCTGGTGATGTGATGGCCAAACACCCTAGTAATTGTGCCAGAAGCCCCATCCAAGGACTGAGGAATCTGGATGCAGACATCCACAGCTAGGTTCCGGGTGGAGCTCCGGGAGTCTAATTAGCGAGAAAGAGGAGGGTTTATATGAGGGAGAATTGTTGAGACCCAGGTTGGATAAAGCACAGGGACAAATGGCCAAACAAATGGAAACACATGAACTATGAACCAAAGGCTGGGGGGCCCCCAGCTGGATCAGGCCCTCTGAATATGTGAGACAGTTGATTGGCTTGATCTGTTTGGGAGGCATCCTGGCAGTGGTACCAGGTCCTGTGCTCATTGCATGAGTTGTCTGTTTGAAACCTTGAACTTATGCAGGGACACTTGGCTCAATCTGGGAGGAGGGGACTGGACCTGCCTGGACTGAGTCTATCAGGTTGATCTCAGTCCTTGGGTGAGACTTTGCCCTGTAGGAAGTGGGAATGGGAGGTGTGCTGGGGGGAAGGGGAGGAGGGTGGGAAGGGGGAGAACAAGGGAATCTGTGGCTGTTATGTAGAACTGAATGGTATTGTAAAATAAAATAAAAGGAAAAAATAACATTTAGTTTTATGTGTAAGTGTGTTTGTGATAAGTCTTTGATCCATTCTGAATTTCATTTTGTAAGAACTACAGATACAGTGAGATTAGTTCTTCTGGATTTACTAAAGAGATTACCCTATCCTCCACTGTAAATTTTTGACATATTGTAAAAAGTCAAGTAGCTTTGCTTTTTAAGTTTATTTCTAAGCCATGTATCAGTCAACATTATTATTTTGTTCCTGTCACATGCTGTTTGTAACCCTGATTCTGTGGTGTAATTTGAAGTCAGGTGCTGTGAGACAACTGACATTACTTCCTTTGCTAAAAATTCCCTTGAGTGTTTGGATGAACTTGTACTTACTTATTAATGCTAGGATCATATTTTTCTATTTCTGAAATGAATGCCAGCAAAATTTTGATAGGTGTTAGGTTGAATGGTTAGGCATTTGGTAAATACACCTCAAACTAATTTAGCCTGAAGATGCAGGCTGGTAATTCTAGCTCCTTGTGAGGCTGGGGTGGAAAAATAGCAGTCAAAAACAACCCGAGCCACTTAGTAAGATCCTATTTCAAATTTACAATATAAAAAGTAATTGAATTATGTTGGGAATATGTAGCTCAGTGTTAGGGAGCTTCCCTAGCATAAATGAGACCTTGGGTTTAAGCTTTAGTACCAATCAATCAATCAATCAATCAATCAATCAATTAAGAAAACAACAAAAACACCTCACAATAAAAACCAACAGCAATTAAAAAACAAATGAAAGAAATCATTGAGACTTTGAAATAATATTTTGGCCTTCTCAGAGTGGCTATTATCAAGAGAACAAAAATATAAATAATGCTAAGTGAAATGACACTGATTCAGGAGCAGGGGCATTGTAAAATACTATTTTTTATAAATGAGAGTAGGAGAAAGAGTAATTGGGAAGAAGAAGGGCACCAGTGGGTGCAGAAATGAAGAAATATATGACAGTAAGTGTAATGAGTATGATTAGTGTACATTATAGTTATATGAACATCTTACAATGAAATCACTACTTTTTACAGTTAATTAATATACATGTAGATAGACTTGCTTGGGATGGAGAGATGGCTCAGTGGTTAATAGCACTTGTTGATCTTAAAGAAAACTTGGGTTCAATTCTTAGTACCTTTAAGGCAGTTCTTAACTTTCTGTTCTAGTTCTAGTGGTCCAATGCCTTTTCTGACCTCCTTGTTTTCCTTCACACATGCTACACTGTCATACACTCAGACACACACACATGAGACTACATAGTTCTATTTTAAAATAGACTCTTGATTTAAAAATTTGATTTTAGTAAACATTTTCAAATTCAAATAAACTTTAAACTTATTGATATAATAATATATAATAACCATAAATATTTGTGTGGATGACAGTATTTTTATGTACTTTATTTTCTTATTCAAAGCTTTGATTATATGTGCCTTTCTTTTCTTTCTTGATCTTCCTACTATGTTATAAATTAGTTGATTATTTAGAATAATCAGCGTCATTTTTGTTGATTTTTTGAATGTCAGAATAAAAATATCTTCATATTCATAGTATATTTTATTCCTTCATTTTTAGTTTGTGATACTTTGTTTGTTCATTGATATAATTCTTATTTTATAGACACACACACACACACACATACACAATATCGCTTAAAGCATGATTGTGGCTACAGTCCATGTTTATATATATATATATATATATATATATATATATATATATATATATATACACACACACACACACATACACACACACACATATATACGTATATATACTGCTTTTATTAGGATACAAATGAAAAATATCTTTTAAAGCTTCCATTGTGATTATTCTGTTTTCCAACATTTATTATTAATTATTCTGGTGTGCATGTGTGGGAAACTACAGCTTATGCTGGAGTGAATGTGTAGCAAAGGGAACACTCTTCCACTGTTGGTGGGAGTGCAAACTAATGCAGCCACTTTGGAAATCAGTATGGCCATTTCTCAGAAAATTGAGAATCAATCTATCTCAAGACCCAGCTATACCACTCTTGGGCATATACCCAAGGTATACTCAATCATACCACAAGGACACATGCTCAACTATGTTCATAGCAGCATTATTCATAATAGCCAGAACCTGGAAGCAACCTAGATGCCCCTCAACTAAAGAATGGATAAAGAAAATGTGGTTCATATACACAATGGAGTAATGCTCAACAATTAAAATCAACAAAAATAACAACATGAAATTTGCAGGTAAATGTGTGGAACTAGGAAATATCATCCTGAGTGAAGTAACCTAGACTCAGAAGGAGAAACTTGGTATGTACTCACTCACAGGTGGATACTAGATGTAAAGCAAAGAATAACCAGACTACAATCCACAGCTCCAGAGAAGCTATCTAACAAGGAGGACCCTAAGAGGGACACATGGATTGCCCAGCGAAGAAGAAGTAGATGAGATCCCCATGAGTAAAGTGGGGTTGTGGGGGGCAATTGAGGGTAGGGGATGGGGGATGAGAACATAAGGGAATGTGATGGTGGGCTTGGAATGAGGACAGAGTGGGAGAGCAATGAAAGAAATACCTTGATAGAGGGAGACATCATGGTGATAGGGAGAAACTGGGTGCTAGGGAAATTCCCAGGAATCCACAAGGATGACTCCAGCTTAGGCTACTAGCAATTGTGGAGAGGGTGGCTGAGATGGTTTACCCTGTTAATCAGAACAGTGAATACCTTAACTATCATCACAGATCTTTCATCCAGTAACTGATGGAAGTAGATGAAAAGATCCACAGCCAAGCACCAGGCCAAGCTCCATGAGTCCAGTTGAAGAGAGAGAAGAGGTATTCTATAAGCTAGTGGGGATCAAGATCATTATGGGGAAACCTACAGAGACAATCAAACCAAGCTAGTGGGAACTCATGAACTGTGAACCAATAGCTGTGGAGTCTCCATGGAACTGGACTAGGCTTTCTGCATAAGCAAGACAGTTGTGTAGCTTGATCTGCTTAATAGGCTCCCTGGTAGTAGGATCAAGATCCATCCCTGGTGCATGAGTTGGCTTTTTGGAGCCCACTACCTATGATGAGACACCATACACAGCCTTGATGCATGGAGAGGGGTTTGGATCTGCCTCAACTGAATGTACCAGGCACTGCTGATGCCCCATGGGAGGCCTCATTTTTTTTGGAGGAGGGAAACAGATGTGGGTTGGAGAGGAAGGCTGCGGGGGCTGGGGGGGTGGCAAGGATGAAGAGAGGTGTAGTCAGAAGTCTCCAGTCCTACCAGGCTCCCAGGTCCCACACCCACTTATAAAATAATCAATCAGAGTGTGAATATTAATTGCAAATTCTATTGCCAATTGGCTCAAGCTTCTTGCTAGCTAGTTCTAACAACTCAACTATTAACAACTATTAATCTATGTATGGCCATATATTCAATGGCTTTGCTTGCAACCAATTACATGCTGCTCCTTGGACAGTTGTTTGGTGTCTCCTCCACTCTCCTTCTCCTCTCTCCCTAGTTCAAAAGTAGCACCTAACCTTATCCTGCCTTATCCTATTTTGCCATTGGCCAAACAGCTTCATTTATCAGCCAATCAGAGCAACACATACTCACAGCATACAGAAACACACACAGGCCTGGCAGTGGTGGCACATACCTTTAATGCCAGCACTCAGGAGGCAAAGCTAGGTGATCTCTGTAAGTTTGAGGTCAGCCTGGTCTACAGAGCGAGATCCAGGACAGGAACCAAAACTATACAGAGAAACTCTGTCTCGAAAAACTTAAAAAAAAGAAAAAACGAAAAAGAAAGACATACCACAGCAGAGAGGGGGCTCTCTGGTTGGTATGTAAAATAAATAAAAAAATTCTTAAAAAAAGAAAACTTTTGGGAGCTGTAAATCTTCTACCATGTGAGTTTATGGGGATTTAATTCTAGGACTCTGGTTTGGCAGGTAGCTCCTTTACCTGCTGAGCTGTATCACTGGCCTCCATTGTGCTTCTAGAAACCCATATTACATATAAGTAATGACACTGAATTGCTAAAATTTTAATGAAATTTATATTCTTAGAAACTATACAAGCAATAAGAGGTCATTGAATAGGTTAATTATACAGTTTAGCAAGGAGTCCTTAAGGTGTTCTATTGTAAGAGTATAACTGTGGCCAGGTGAGGGCAAGCTGTCTATAGGCTTAAAATCACTTATAAAATAATGCTGAGAAAGAATGCGGAAGAGGTTAGAAAGAATGCAAGAACTGTGAAATGTAATCTTGTGGGTATGGTACAGCCAATGCATTCATGATCCCAAGCAAATGATCACACAAGAAAATCATTAACAGTCAAAGATCATAGAGTAGCTATGTACTACTATATCTCCTTGCTGAACTTGGATAGAGCAAGGCATTTTCTTCAGTTGAGACCCACTGATGAGGTCATAGTGCCTCAGGGATAGTTGGAAACAATGGACACACAGATGGCTATGGGTCATTTCAGTGGATCCCAAAGCAAAACAAAAATACATAAATGTAGAAAGGGACTTTTGTGTGTTTTTGTGCCTGGGGAAGGGGATAATAAGAGTGGGAGAGGAATAAGAGGTCATGAACTGTATCAGATGTAATATTGTCCAAGAACATATTTAATTAAAAATATGGTGACAAAATTGATGAGAGGTAAATCTGTAAACACATTGGAGAAATTTTTTTTCTGAAAAAGATACCAGAACCTACAATATGTACACATCAAAGTCTGTGGCCAGATATGAGTCATGGTTATCTAATCTTTTAATTTTGGGAAAATATAATTTTGGGAAAACATGATACAGGTATTTGTATGGTTTTGTTAGATAATTTATGTTTGACAACCTGTTTAACTTATTAGAATATAAATACAAGTTGATTTTCACCATGAGCTCATGAAATATTGGCATGATATTCAAGAAGTTCTCACTTTCATATCCGTTTAGAATTAAATTAGACCTCAAGCTGTTTTAAATTTAAACCATATAGTTTTATCTAGTAAATGACTCACTACATTAAATGGTATATAACATGAATCATTATGTATACCATATTATCAAGAGCATATAATGTTTAGCTAACTGGCCTTAGCAGTTATGCTATTCAATTATATAATGTAAAATCATGCAAATAATTTGTGAATTGAGGAAAATATATTCAAATATTATAAACAGGTTGTCCTTTCAGTTAAGCAATAAGATATAGGAAAATTCTGAATTCATATGAGTAGTTAAGATTTGAAAATTGACAGAGATTATATCAATATGAGGCAACTAGCATTATAATTTGATTATTTTAGTATTTTGATTTCTAAGTGGCTTCAATCTTCACAAATATCTTAAATGTGTTCTGTTACAAAGATAGAATTATGATTGATGTATAATTTCATATTTCAAAAGATGATAAAATTGAAAGGTAATTCAAATAGGATTTTGTTAATAACAATGTAATTAAAGTGACATGTATAATTTTGGGAATTCAGATGATGTGTAGTAACATGTGATAATTATTTTTGTAACATTATTATCATCTTCTACTCTTCTCTCTCTATATATATTTGAATAGCTATTACTCAAAGTGGGAAAAGTATTAACATTTTAATTTTGAAAATATAATTACAACACTGATTCCAGAAACAAGTAATTATACTTTTCAATTTCCACTAAAAAATTGTATAAAATGTTGTGCACACAATGAATTTGCCAATAACATTAAGATGTCTAAAATTTATCCCCATATTTACCTGTGATTTCTCAGCTTTTTTATGGCATTTTTAATATCCTTATTTCTCAGTGTATAGATGGCTGGATTCAGGAGAGGTGTGATGACGGTATAAAACACAGCAAGAAACTTGTTGACCCAAGTGATGTAGACTGGCCACAGATAGATGAAAATGACAGGCCCAAAGAATAGCACAACCACTATGATGTGGGATGTACAGGTAGAGAGTGCCTTTGATGAGCCGTCTTTAGACTGGAGCAGAACAGTTAATAGAATGTAGGTGTAAGATATCAGCAAGAGAATGAAACAAGTTGTTGCTAAAACACCACTCTCAGCATTTACCAAGATTCCCAGAGTATCAGTATCTGTGCAGGCTAATTTCATCACCAAAGGAATATCACAGAAAAAGCTGTCTATTACTCTAGGTCCACAGAAAGGTAGTTCCAAAATCAGGATCAGCTGACTAATGGAATGCACCAATCCAATGATCCATGATATCAAAACAAGCCAGATGCACTTCTGTCTGTCCATGATGCTGGTGTAGTGGAGTGGCCTGCAGATGGCCACATATCGGTCATAGGCCATCGATGCAAGAAGTATCATCTCACCCCCTGCAAATAAATGCACACAGAGGATCTGGCTCATGCACCCCCCAAAAGAAATTGTTTTAGTATCTATTAGGAGGTCTGTGATCAGTTTGGGGGTAGTAACTGAGGAAAGGCAGAAGTCAATAAATGAGAGGTTAGCTAACAGAAAGTACATGGGAGAATGGAGATGATGATCAGTGATGATTAATATCACGACAAAGAGATTGCCTATCAGAGTCATCAGGTAGAGGGTAGAAAATGATAGTAGGAAGAAGATCTGTAGTCCTCTTGAGGTACAAAGTCCCAGAAAAATAAAGTCAGACACCACAGACTGGTTTGCTTCTTCCATTTAGTACACTGTGCTCCAATGGGTTGAGAGAGACAGAGCTTAACTAAGAATTCCTGAAATAGAAACAGTAACTTAATGTGCAGAGTCAAGTAAGCAAAAAGAATACAAATTACGTCTTATCATTGTATTCAGTCAAATGTAAAGGAACTTCCTTGATTTTCTATATTTTTCTTTTTTTTTTTTTTTTTTTTGGTTTTTTTATTATTATTATTATTATTATTTTACAACACCATTCAGTTCAACATAATAGCCACAGAATCCCCTGTTCTCCCCCTCTCGCCCACCCCTCCCCCCAGCCCACCCCCCATTCCCACCTCCTCCAGATCAAGGTCTCCCCCGAAGACCGGGGTTGACCTGGTAGACTCAGTCCAGGCAGGTCCATTCCCCCCTCCCAGACCGAGCCAAGTGTCCCTGCATAAGTCCCAGGATTCAAACAGCCAACTCATGCAACGAGCCCAGGACCTGGCACCAATGCACAGCTGCCTCCCAAACAGATCAAGCCAACTGACTGTCTCACCCGTTCAGGTGGCCTGATCCAGTTGGGGGCCCCTCAGCCTTTGGTTCATAGATCCTGTGCTTCCATTCATTTGGTTATTTATCCCGGTGCTTTATCCAACCTTGGCTTCAACGATTTTCTATATTTTTCTAATTAAGAATTTTCTTAAATACAGAAAAAATTTGTCAGTTGAAAATATTGTTTACATTTCCCAGCCTTAAAATCTAACTTTTTGGCATGGATTCAAAGGTAATCTTCTTTAATGAATATTAGAGTTATATTTATGACTTGATTGTCATAATACCAGAATGACCATCCATTGACATATTTTAAACATAAATACAACATTCCCAAGCACAAATCTATTTATGATTATGTCTAAACAGACAGAATTGTATCAATTCTATTAAAAGGAATGATAAAAATGAAAAAATCAAGTAAATTGAGAATCCATGTGCCGAAGATATGTTTTTAGCATTGTCATTCTTTAAAATTTGTACTTGTCCATTGGAGTGTATCTCTAAACAACCATGTATTACTAGGCCTGCATGATGGTACTTATTGTCATATGCTTAGAGATTTTCAAATCTAAATGGTGAGATTTCATATAATAATTTGAATAATGTATTCATGAAAGCTGCTTTCTCTGCATCTCTACCTTTCTGTTTCATTTCTTCTTTTTTCCCTTTCTTGAATCTCTCCCTTTATTTATTTCTCATTTGGTTTCTTCCCTAATTGTAATATCTGTACTTTTTCCTACTATTTTTAGGTTTGAAATTGGAAGATTAAAATGTCAATAATCTGGGTGATATTTTAGGATTTCCTTGTTAAGTATTTGGAACATTATATGTTAGTAATAATAATGTTAATTGATTTCCTTGTCAATAAGCACTATGAAGTAGTGAAATTGTAGTGCAAAATGAGGTCTTGCTGTTCTGAATCCCCAATATCACTTCCAGATAATGAAGTAAATGATAGGAATTTAGATTTTGAGAATTCCAAGAAAATTAATTACATTTGTAAAGTAAGTTACTTTGCTCTTTAAATATAAGCACAAATAAGTAAAAATGACCAATTTAAGTAGTAAAAATGGTCAGGTTTACCTAGAATTAATTTTATTGTGGTCAAAATTGTACATGCATAACTGTTCAAATATTAATGGCATTTTCCACACATCTTTTTTTTAATTTGGTGAATTCTTAGTGAATTATGTTTATTCTAATGTGTGTCATTGTTATTGCTCTCTAATTTCTGGTATATACTTCCCTAATGTATTGTTTGTGTCTTGAGAAAATAGAAGGTCCAAAAAATCAAAAGATAAGCAGATAGCATTACATTAAGTTCAGTGGCCTGTGAGTACAATGTTTTTCTGTGTTGGGAGATTTGGAACTTATAAGATTACCCTAAGAGATCATTAGATGTGAGCATTTAAAACTGCTCTATGTTTCTAAAGGTATCAAGGACTAGTTGGAAGGGAAAACTACAATACTTTGGTCAAACACAACAATTAAAAATATAAATGCAATACTAATTGTAAACTCATGAAGGATTTTTAAAAATGTGCTACTAAAACAAACAAACTTTAAATGAGTAATGATGAAAAATGAAAGTACAGCAATGAGTTTTTGATGTACTCACTCTACAAGAATCACCTTATAAAACAGCACTTCCTTTTTAGATGATGTTCCTCCAACTTCCCCTGGAATCTGAAACTCTCACATTGTTTCTGCTGCTATGACCAGTGTTGCTGAGATGATTCTCCTTAGTATGGCTTATATACACTGAGAAAAGTCATGTATGCCTTGGAAAGTTTCCCATTCTGCACATTAAATAGGATCATGTAGTTGGAAAGCATTTTGCTTTCATAGTCCTTGGGGATCCCTAGACTTTCACTTCTCTTGAATTGGATACAAGATCTCAGTAATAAAGAGAAATTATTCTGTATGTATCATGACAGCTCACAAGTTAAAAGATGAAGCACATGGGACAGTGAGATGCCATAATTGTTAAAGTCACTGTGTGCTAAGCCTGATGACCTGAGTTAATCTTTGGGATCCACAGGGTGGAGGGATAGAACCCACTCACTCAGCTTCTGAACTCCACACATGTGCTGTTTCATGGGTGCAAGTACATAAGTAGACATGGCTACATTCATATACATACACCCATGTGAATAAATATAATAATTATTTGAAAAAGAGAGGAAATATGTTTGTAGTTTTATAGTTCACATGTCCATTTAGACAATTGTCTCCACACCTGGAAATACCAATAAAGACATGTATTTCTTTTGTACTCTCTTTTGAGAGTTTATTATCAACCCCAACAACACCTTGAATCAGGCAAACAATCTTATTTTAGATTGTGCAATTTACCTTTTTGCAAATTCATTTCATTATATTTAAAGTGACATCATTATGTTTTCATACACACATATATAGTGAAACTGGTTTATATAGAAACTGTGTATTCCAAAATCATTTAAAAATCTCCTTTCGACTTTTCATCCCACAATTCTATTTCATTAATATAGTTTTAATTTCATACAGTTTTACAACTAATTTACATTCACCTCGGCATGTAGTTTTGTAGAGAAACGTTATTATATATGAAAAGTAGTTTTACTACTTTAACAAAGTAATTATATACCCCAAATGTACTCCTAATCTTTTATATAATAAATCTCTTATTATAAGTATTTTCTTGTTTTCTAGTCCCTCCCCATTACCACCCTCATAGTCTGAAGGTAGATTTTTCTCTTGATAAAGGAACAAAAAAAGTGAACATCTTGTTTGTAAATTGGTATCTAGTAACTAGTGGTAAACTTGAAATGATAGAATTCTTTAAAGCCTAATTCTAGGTAGCCTTAAGAAAATGTATCTTAATTATTTTTGAACCTGTATTCACCTTGTTTTTTTCAAATATCTTAAGTTATATTTTCTTTTTCAGAGCTGCTTCTTATTTGGGGCTACTTTTTTTTTTAAATTGAGGTGTAATTCATAAAAGGGTACATTGTTTTGATGAGACTTTTTACATCTGTGGCTGGATGTCTTTCTTTAGTCTTCCAAGAAGGGCCATTTTACTTTTTTAGAGTTACTTTTTAAAGTCATGAGGTCAACAACTTGGACTACTATGCATGTAAGTGCTAATGCAAATTAAAGCCCAAGTTGACCTCCAGCAGCAGTTCATTCTATGTTGACAGTGAGAGAACACTTTGCCTGTTAGGATACTGTTACTCGTGGACTGAAATGCTGAAGAAACCCCTCCCCCTATTTTGTTTTTTGCAAAAATCAAGGTATATTCTAGGGTTTCCTGGTTGACCTCAACAGATAAACTGAGATGATAGTCTTAGTTCAGAAATGATCTGAATGTAGATTTACAGTCTACACGTACAGCTGGCTAAGTGAGATCGATTTCACAGTTCTGCATGTACCCCATTGGCTCCCCATTAGTCACTGAACTCTTAAAACTGGTATTGTAACATTACCACAATGTTTTGCGCCAATTTTATAAACTTTATAGTGCAATATGTGTTCCTTTTCTGAGGCAAACCAAAGGTATATTTCTCAAGGTTCTGCTGCTATCAGCAGCATTGATGGAGGATCTTTTATACATTTGTAATAGATAGAAATATACCAGATTGCAGTTTTTGTTTTTCTTTTTTTGAAAATTTAAACCATGTACCAAGTTTCTGGTCAAGATTGTGTAGGATAACTTAAACATAATTGCATTCTATTAACCAATATGAGTGTATTTCTTATGCATATAGTTACATTGAAATAAAGTTCTAAAAAGCAAAAAAAAAAAAAAAAGAAAAAAAAAAGGATAAACTGGATTCCACCAAAAACTTCTGTGTCAAAGGAAACCATCAAGACTGGGGACACAAGACACAAGCAGGAAGAGAGAAAAGTCTCTGCAAGTCTTACATTTGGTAAAGGCCTTGTGTCCAGAATATCCAAAACACTCTTATGACCCAATAGTAAGAGTCAATTGAACTGTAAAGAACAAAGGATGAACATGCATTTCTTCAATAAAGATGTAATGTCTGAGGGATATGAGAAGATACCCAACACCATTAGTCATTAGGGAAATACAAATCAAACCCACTTCATACCTATAAGGCTGCCCGTAATAAAAAATTAACAGTAAGTGTGGGAAAGCATGTGGAAAAGCTGGAGCCTTTGACATTGGTGGTGTTGTGGGGGGGCGGGTCTTTCTGGAATAAGTACTCAGACAGCAATGAAAGTGGAAGAGGAGATGCCGCCGTGACCTGAAGCCAGGACGGCCCCTGAAAGGCTTACAGTCAGGGCTAGTTCGTTTTCATTTTATACTCTAAGACTGGGCAGGGGGGGGGTGAGCAGGCAAGCAAGCAAGGTTTTACAGAAGCCTATGTGGCAGTCAGCAGGTTGTTAAGGGGGAATGACCCATTGTTTCAGCGATTTCTCTAGGTCAATCTGTTCCAGACAGCAACTGAAGCCATGCTTGGCAAATAGGCAATGCAAGCATTGCTTTACGTAAATCAATAAATAATCGCTATATCTAATAAAAAAAGTATTTTCCCAAAGCATATTAACTACACTCTGTTATATATTTGTTATAGTCATAATAACCTCCAAATCCTTACAAATAATCCTCCATGTTCTCCTTCAATTCCATGACCTTTTTTTATTAATTGTTAGTACATGCACATATGTTATACATATATACATTCCTATATACATTTGTAATCCCAAATATAATTTTCTTAGTCTGTATAATGCTACCTGTATGTATGTTTTCTGACTTTTGGTCACTGTGCAACCAATTGATGTTCTCTTCTCTGGGATGCGGTTAAATGTCTCTCAATCAAAGCTTTATTCAGTTGAATATACATATACATATATGTATGCATATATCTATACATATACACATATGTATGCATATATATATATATATATATATATATATATATATATATATATATTGTGTGTGTGTGTTTGTGTGTAGGGTTGAGGTCTCATATGCTTCTCCCCAGTTACTTTGGCCTCTATTATTGTAGCCTTTGTTCAGTTTATCTTTGGGCAGTCATGGTGGAAATACTTTAAAGATGTAGATTTTGATATTAGTAGGAGACACAATCTCATAGCAAAGTCCATGATTCCCTGACTCTCACAATATTAATGTGTCCTCTTTTGTAATGTTCCCTGAGCCTTAGATGTGGGAGTGCTTTGTAAGGTATCCATTGGGACTGGGCTCTTGTTTTTTATGTGAAGTGCTTGGCACTGCCCATGTAGCATGACTGAGGAGCATTAGAAGGTGCTCCTGATCTTTTTTACACAGCAATGTGAAAGTTGTGAGAATCAAAGCCTAGATACTTTTGCCAACCTGAACAGCACAAAGAGAATGAACCTGTGAGGTTGTAAAGGAAGATTTCTTACCCACATTTGGCTAATGGAAACCATCAGGAAAGACTTTACCAAGACCACAACACACAGAGAATCCACCACAGTCTTTTACATAAAAACTTATTCAGGGACACCTGTACTCTTAGCTCCACTTTAACCTGAAGTGATCCTGCAGTTAACCCCTTTGATGAGAGTTATTTTTTCAAAATAACTCATGGATATTCCTCAGCTTTGTCTTTTAAAACTTTCATTCATACTATAGATACCTTGGTTGGTCGAATGCTTGACCTAGAATGCATGAACTCCTGAGTTTAATCACCAGCACTGCAGGAACCAGACTGGATGTGGAGATACAACCAGAATCCCAGCACTTGAGAAGCAGAGGAAGAAGGATGAGAATTTCAAGGTCATCCTAGCTACATGTTGAGTTTGAGGTCACCATGGGATATATGAGGATTTATACAAAAACAAATTAAAAAAACAACAAAACCAACCGACCAACCAAACAACAACACAGGTAATTTATCCTGGCCTTAAGTCTATGAATAGGCCCACAGTTCCCTTTGTAGTGTTACTCCTAAATATATATCGTTGTTCTTTGAGGAATATTTTTATTTGCATTGATATATCTAATGTTATTTTATGGTAATGAAGTATTTTAAGAATAAAGCTAGCTAACAGGTACTGTTTCTCATAATACACTTTACTGAAGGGCTAATGCTCAAAAAATAGACAAACTTAGAGCATAGCCATATTTAGCCCAATTCACATGGGCAGCACATGTTAGAAGGTATGGCCTGGACATTTTGCTATCAAGACTGCTTCTCATTTGTACATTAATTCTTTAGAATTATTAGCCACAAATTATTGAAAAATTATAAACTCTGTTCTATTATGCAATTTTTCCCTCCAAGCTTCTATTTAGGGTCACATTTCTACCAATCTTCTGTTTATTTAACTTTTTAAAAATCTGTATCTTAGTGAAAGCTTGCATCATTTGTGTGTGTGTTTGTGTATGAGTGTATGTGTGCTTGTGTATATTTGTGTGTGTCTGTATATTTTGTGTGTGTGTTTGTTGTTTGTGTTTTCTTTTCCTTATTATTTGTTGTAGTTGAATAAATAATTAATTCTGCATCATCCAGAATAAATTCAGTGGATTAAATATGTTTAAACAACCCTTTCTGCATATTGAGAGCCACTAATTGTATTAAGAGATCCAGGAAAATGTAATAATGATGTAAGAATGGCATGTGGCTCTGATTTTTTAACTGAATCATAGAGGCTTTTAGCCACTTTACTTATTTTTCCTTACTTCTAAGCTGAATTTCCTAATTTATTTGCATTAGTATAAAATGAATATACTCCAGAAATTGGTGTTCCTTTTACTATATGATGTAGAATCCAATTAGTACTTTTTATGAACTGAACTCTCTTGCTTTGGGGATATTTGTTCATAATCTCTCTCAAAAAATTAGTGCAAGCTTTGCCAGTGTTCATTCTGGCCATAATGAGGCAATTTCAGTATTAGCAAAAGGTACCACAAATTCTGCTCTGTCTATTCCTGCTAATTGACATTTTCCTTTTAGAATCAATTCAGAAATCTTTTCTACATAGGTCTTTAATTTTGTACTCTGCTTGTATGCTAACAATAAATATCCATTCTAAGATATTATCTTCTCCCTGCTTAAGATTTCATGTGAAAAAATGAGTAGAAAGCAAAATAACTAAAATACAAACAAGCTTTGGATCCAAGCAATCCATATGTGCATCCTATAATTTCTTTTCTACCAGAGCCAATTCTCTCTTAGCCTCAGCTAATCATTTTCTTGGATTACTATTAAGCCAGAATGTAGAAATCACTTAGATGTCCTTACACTTAAAGAGTGGATAAGGAAATGTTGTACATTTTACAATGGAATATTATTCAGATGTTAAAATTAATAACTTCTGAAAATTTGAGGACAAATGGATGAAACTAGAAAAATATCCCAAGTGAGGTAACCTTGACACAGAAAGATAAACATGGTATGAACTCATTTACAACTGCATACTAACTGTGAAGGAAAGGATACCATGTGACAATTCACAGTCCCAGAGAGGCTAGGTAATAATGAGGGTCCAAAAGAGGGAATGAATTAATCTCTCAGGAAAGGGGAAATAGAACAGTTATCCTGGATAGACTGTGGGCAGATGGAGACAGGAACTTGAGGGATCTGGTTGAGGAGAGGGTAGAGGAGAGAGTACTTGAAAGAGATGACTGGAAATAGAGAGCTTTTCAGGGACAGGTAGAAAGCTGATGCAAGGGAAACTCCCATGAATCTACAAGGGTAACCCCAGCTAAGATTCCTAGCAATAGTGGATATGTAGCCTGAACTTGCCATCTCCTTTTATTGATTGGTTACTACCACAATAATCATCAGAGAGCCTTTATCCAGCAACCAATGGAAACAGATACAGAGACCTACAGCCAAACATAAGGCCAAGCTCAGAGAATTCTGCTGAAGAGAGGGATAAAGGATCATAGGAGCCAGAGGGATCATGAATATCACAATCAAACCCACAGAAACAACTAACCTGACTCTTAGGAATTCATAGAGTTTGGACCGACAATCAAGGAGCCTATTTTGGGACCTACCTAAGTTTTTTACAGATATGTGACAGTTGTATATCTTGGTCTATTTATGGAACTCCTATCAATGGGAGCAAGAGCTGCCCCTAATGCTTTTGAAGGCTCTTGTGAACCTATTTTTCTTAATGGATTAGCTTGACCAGCCTAAATACAAGGAGAGGTGCTTAGTCTTACTGCAATTTGACATGCCATGCTTTGGTGATACCAAAGAGAAGCCTGATCCTTTCTGAACAGAAACAGAGGAGGAGTGGATTCAGAGGGGAGGTGGTTGAGGAAATTTGAGAAGAGGAGGGAGAGGAAACTGTGATGGGATGCAAAATAAAAATAAATAAAAAGAGTTTGTAATTGATCTCTCCTGATTTGTACTTTCTGTGGTCAAGTTTTCTGTAAACCTATCTTATATCCTAGATAATTGATAGAATCTCCTTTCTGTATTTTTTCAACAACAATTTGTAGTCCCCAACAAGGAAAATTTTTCTTTTTTTTTTTACCAAATATTTTTTTCCTAAGGAAACTGACCCTGAATCAGCCAGTAAGATACCATCCATATAATGATAAATTGCAGAATGAAGAAACTGTTTATGAATTATTTTTAATGGCTGATGTATAAAAAATTGACACAAAGTGGGACTGTTTAACATCCCCTGTGGAAGAACTTCTACTTATACCCTTAACAGGTTGAATATTGTTATTAGTAGGTTCTTTGAAGTCAAACTTTTCTTTCTCCTCTTCTTGTAAATGTACAGTATAAAAACAGACTTTTAAATCAGTTACTATGGTAGATCATTTGTAGGTAATAAAGAAGGCAAGGGAATTTCAGGTTGTAAGTGCATTGGCTGAATAACCTTATTTATAACTCTTAAATCTGTTAACACTCTCCATTTTCCTGATTTCTTCTAATAAAAATAAAGGAAAATTCCAAGGAGTTGTTTATTCTACAATATATTATATTGAGATTTAGCTGTTACTATACTAGCTGTTCTGTGTCTGTACCTTTTCTGATGTCAAAGGACATTGTTCCACTCAACAGGTTGTCACTTAGCCATTTTAAAGGCGGGGTGGTTGGTACCTTTGAAAGACCAACAACTTTTGTATTCTGCTTATATACAATCTTAATGAAATGTGACTGTTCTTTATTGTGGGAGCCTGTTCTTGGGTTCCTCGTGGCTTTACCCAGCAGGTCCGAATAGAGGATGAACAGGACCCCGGGCCTGAGTGCAGGTGTCTGAGATAGTCTGCACTTGGCTGTGCTGGGGGAGGAGGTCTTTTGCTCCACCCCTTGGCATCTCTATAAAAACCCTGGGGCAGAGACAGTCAGTGGCCCATGGAAAATGTTCCAGGCCAACTCGAGACTATCCTTTATTTTCTATCTGTTTATCTCCACGATATTCACCACAATAAATCCTTCTATCTAATATTTCCTACTGCTCCCATTCAAGAAAACTCTGGCGAGCTGTGGGGTTGGTGGGTAAACGTCCCACACTTGATAATATGTTTTAATATTTTTTCAGAAGCATTCTTTATGATTTATTTCTGAGATTGGAGGAATGTTAATCTGTGTTTTTCATTGCTACAACAAATCATGTCCCCATAAATTTATGGCTATATTAGCAACAAATGTCTTTCATTTTCTTATTTGTTCTTCTGACCCTATACATTAGACCTGTTTTGCACTTTGTTTTACTTGCAGTAAAGTTTCAATCCCTAGAAGTTGAATGTTTATCTCCTGAAGAGGCTATCTGAATGCCTAGATTTTGACAGATTTAATGCTACATCTGCTCCAGTGTCTACTAAGCCTCCAATTTCAATGTCACTTATTTGTATTTTTATCTTTGGTGTCTGATCATTTATAGCAGTGTGCCAAAATATTTGTTTTCTGTTATCTCCTTAATTTTTTGTTTCATCTACTGAAGTTGTTCTGTCCTTGATTACATTCAGAGCAGTGTTGTTTTTAATAATAGGTATTAAATCTTTAATTGTTCTGTAGATGGATTTCTCCAATGCTGGCACAGAATGATTGAATGGAATTTGATATTGAAGCCTGCGGAAGTCCCCTGAGGGATTTCTTGACAGCAAAAAAGTTACCTTGCCTATCCCTTATTGATCTGCATTCCTTAGTCTAATACTGGAGTTGCTGTGCCTTCTGCATACTCCAGAAGGCTGGAGACTTCTATCTGGATTGTCTCTGAAAAAAAACCTTGCTTCTAGGAACACTTTGCCTACAACCCGTTTTCAAATGACCTTGTTTACCACAAATAAAATATCTGACATTTTGATTTTCCTTAAAACGTTTAGAAATTACTTTTCCTATCAGAGTAGCATCATAAATGTCAGATCCAATATCAACTGTATTTCTAATCCATTCATCTATTTGTGCCAGTCTTTCCTTTAAAGGCCTAATAACACTTTTGCATTATCATTTTTAAAAGCCAAAGATTTGATTATTAATTTTCTGACTTCTGAATCTGATACTATTCTCTTTATAACTTATGTCAGCCTTTGAAAAAATCAGTGAAGGCTTCTTTTGAGATTTTTGTAATTGTAGTAAATGACACAGACCTCTTTCCTGATTCTTCATGTTTGTGCCAAGCATTTAAAGCTTCTAAACAACATTGCTTAATGATTTGACCATCAAATTTAAGTTACGTTTTTAACTCAGCATATTGACCTTTTCCTAGAACGGGTCTTGGGAAATATTTATAACTGTAGCCCTATTTCATTGTTCTATGGGGCTAGCATCCTCTTTCCACCATTATTGCTATTATAATTGAAGAGCAGCTTCCAATATTGATGTTGCCAAATCTTCCAGTCTTGGGAGATAATTCTGTCTTGAGTTATCCATGGATTTAACATCTGCTTCACATAGGGTAAGTGCATGCCATATGAAATGACTGCTTTCTTAAATCTCTTCAAATTCAATATTTAACTTTTTTCCTTTGGTTTTTTTTTGAGACAGGATTTCTCTGTGTAGCTTTGGAGCCTGTCCTGGAACTTGCTTTATAGACCAGATTGGCCTCGAATTCACAGAGATCCGCCTACCTCTGCCTTCCAAGTGCTGGGATTAAAGGCATGCACCACCTCCACCTGGCATTCCATTTAACTTCTTGATAACTTTGTAGATGCCTATCATCTCCTGGTAGTTCTTATATAGTAACTGGATAAACTAAGGCTGGTTTTCTAACAGCCCTTGGCCATCCTTCAGTTTCAAAATGCAGTGAGTGGTGCTTTAGTCTCTTGTCTAAATTCCTTTGTCTGTGTCAAAAATAAATTTTACTTATTTTCATTTATAAGTCTTTCTAAGATTTGTATATTTTCAATTCATGTTTCATATTTGGTGCAAAAATCCACTAGGACTATTAAGGATAAAATATGAATTACCAGACTGATAGTAATTGCAATCAATATTATGTAAATCCTCAGTTATTTTTTCATTTTCTCTTTCTATTTTTAAGCCATCTGAAGTAGCATTATGTAGGATCCTAATACCATATATTACAATATTTACCATCCTTAAAGTGGGAAAGATTTTTTCCTTTTAATATTACTCAACTCTCTCCTTGAGGACTTCCTAGTATTTTCACAGATATTTTGTCTTCCCAGTTTGTCTGCTTCTGACACAATATCTTTGTCCATGTTTTCATGCCATGTCATTTTTATCTATATCTCAATCATTTGCTTTTACCGATAAAGACTCAAGAGCCAGATGCTGGGGTGAAAACCTCTTAGTTCATAGAGGCAGAGAAAGCACCTGGCTGACATCCTCCTATGCCTACGTCCCAGAAAGAGAGCTTTTTTTATAATGCTGTCAAAAACAAAACTTTTCAAACTGAATGTCCCTCCCTTCTACTTCCTGTGCATCTCTTTCTTTCTGTTCTCATGACTCCATCTTTCTCTCTATGGTTTTTTTCCCTGTCAACTGGCTGCTTGCTCTGACTTTTGACCTATGGTTTATCTTATTTAATCCTCTTTAGAATATTCAAGCAGAAAGGTCTTGGATTAAAAGGTTTGTGCTAGAGTTAAGCCATACCACAATTGGAAACAGTTTTTTTCCTAGTAAATAATGAAAAATTTGTGTTCACAGTGTGATCAAATATCCTGCAATGTGTGTGTGTGTGTGTGTGTGTGTGTGTGTGTGTGTGTGTTTACCTGGTTTTCTTCCTTTAGCATAAAGTTCTTGACATTCTGTCATGACATTGTATTCTTAAAGAGAGTAAAGAGGCCAGGCAGTGGTGGCACACGCCTTTAATCCCAGCACTTGGGAGGCAGAAGCAGGTGGATCTCTATCAGTTTGAGGCAAGCCTGGTTGGTATACAGAGCAAGTTCCAGGACAGACTCCAAAGCTACACAAAGAAAACCTGTTATTAAAAACTGAGAGAGAGAGAGAGAGAGAGAGAGAGAGAGAGAGAGAGAGAGAGAGAACACATTCTTTTAATTAAATTTTATATGGCCCTTGAAGCCTTTAGTAAAGAAGATCTGAAGACATGCAGAAGTCTATGTATTCTCATACTCGGACTCTGTGAAGACTGTACAGCAGGTATAGATGTGACTAGATGGAAAAGTCTGGAATAGGATGAGGGACATGCCTTGTTTTTTTAGATTTTTCTAAATTCTTCTCAGCCCATCTGTTGAACAAAGGGAGTAAGGAAAGACCTCTGCTATTAAGAGTCTTTTGGGACAAAGACAGGACTGATGGTAAGAGAGAACATCTGTTATGGTCTTCTTCACATGGAAGTTTTATGCTTTGGGGTTGGTTCCCTGGGCTTTCTACACCTGGGGAATTTGGTGTGCTCTTATTCTACTTTTGAAACCCAATTCAGATGTCCCACTCTTATGCAAAATTCTCTTCTTCCTGGATCATCAGCCATTTCTGTGAGGCACATTTACATTCTTCTGTTGTTTTGATGTCAGGCCATAATTTGCTCCTATACATGCGGTGTATTGCAGCATTAGTTCATTGAAATTATGGTCCAACTCTTTGTATTTATTTTGACTTAAAAGAATACTAGTTTGTACCTGAAAGAGTATTGAATCTCATTTTAAAATTGAATCATAATGAAGATTTCAGTTTGCAGATTTAAAAAACACCAGTGAAACACTGTTTTGGCAGGTACAAGCCATAAAAGTGGAAGAAGAAGGACGAATAGGAAAAGAATGAAGAAGAGGGAATGATGAGGATAGTATGAAATCAAAGGAAAGTAAATGGGGTATGGATCTGGCATGAGAAAATGTAGAGGTCTCTGTCCCATAGGCTCACTCTCAGATGTAGGATGGAGGAGTTAAACATTCCAGTCTCATAAAGCCTGTGAGTACAGTTCATAACCTGAAGTCTGGTTAACATACAAATTAATGCCAATACTCCTCAAATTATTCTACGAAATAGAAACAGAAGGAACATTACCAATTCTTTTTTTTTTATTGTTTTGTTTTTTTTTTTCATTTTTCCTTTTTTGATTCTGGTTTCTCTGTGTAGTCCTGGAACTCACTTTGTAAACCAGGCTGGACTTAATCTCAGAGATCAGTCCTTCTTTGCCTCCCAATTGCTAGGATTAAAGGTTTGCACCACCACCAACCAATTCTTCTTATGAGGCCACAGTTACTCTAATATCTAAACCACATAAAAGCCAAATAAAGAATTACAGACCAATATCCTAATGAATATAGGTACAAAAATTTCAATAAAATACTCATAAACTAGATCTAACATACATCAAAAAGCTCACTTACCATGATCAAGTAGGGTTCATCCCAGTTATGCAGGGATGATTAAAATCATATTACAAATAAATCTAATCTACTAGCTATACAAACTGAAGATATAAATCACATGATCATCTCATTAGATGCAGAAAGAGGCCTTTTGCAAAATCTAACACCCCTTTATGATAAATACCCTGAGGTGACAAGGCATAAAAGGGACATATTATAACATAATTAAGGTGATTTACAGCAAGCCCAAACTTCAAATCAATATAAATGGAAAGAAATTCGAAGCATTTATACTAAATTAAACATGACAAAGTTGTTCATCTCTCCATATCTATTCAATATAGTACTTTATGTCTTAGCTAGAACAAAAGAGGTCAAAGGAGCTAAATAGAAAGGGATCAAAGTATATTTATTTGCAGATGATATGATGGTACACAGAAGTGAAACTAAAAATTCTGCCATGAAACTCCTACATCTGGTAAACACTTTCATCAAAGTAACAGGATACAAAATTAATACAAACCCAAAACAAAACAAAACAAAATGTAGTTATCCCCTATACAAATGCAAATGGCCTGAGAAAGAAATCAGGGAAATAATCCCTTTCACAATAGCCTCAAAAATATTTTGGGCTAATTCTAACCAAACAAGTAAAAGATGTGTATGATAAAGATTTAAGTTATTGAAGAAAGAAATTTGAAAAAAAATATCAGAAAGTGGAAAGACCTCCTAAGCTCCTGGAGATTTCAACATACCTTACCTCAAATTTTATTATAGAGCTGTAACAGTTAAAACAGCATAGTGTTGGCACAACAGATATGTTAATCAATGAAACATATTTAAGACACAGACATAAATCCACATACCTGTGAACACTTGAGTTTTGATAAAGAAGTAAGAAATACACACTGGAAAAAAACTGGCAGATTGGATAGTTGCATGGAGAAGAATGCAAATAGATTCACACAAATCTCAACTCCAAATAGATAAAAGACCACAACAAAAGACCAGATGCACTAAACCTGACCAAGGAGAAAGTGAGAAATATCTTTGAACTCATTGAAACAGGAAAAGACTTTTTGAATAGAACACCAATAACTTGGTCAGTAAGAACAACATTTAGTAAATTGGACTTTGTAAAACTAAAAATCTTCTGTATGGATAAGGATGTCATCATTTTAATAAAGCAGAAAGCTACAGAATGGGAAAATTTTTTTCAGCGACTCATCAGGCAGATAATTAATTTGCAAAATATATAGAGAATTAAATGAAACTGGGTATTGAAACCACAAACAAAAATTGGAAGAGAGGCACAGATCTAAGCAGAGAGTTCCCCAAAAAATGAAACATAAATGGCTGAGAAGCTCTTAAGAACAATACAACCATTACTGATCAGGGAAATGTAAATGAAAACTACTTTGAGACTTGATCTTACAGCAGTTAAATAGTTAATAAAACAAATGACATTTCATGCTGAGGAAGATGTGGGGTTAGTGAAACACTAATCCATTGTTAGTGGCAATGCAAACTCGTACAGCCACTATGAATACCAGTGTGGTGGTTCCTCAGAAAGCTGGGAATAGATCTACCACAAGATACAACTTTAATACTTTTGGGCATATACTCAAAGGATGCTTCATCATGGTAAAAAGATACTTGCTCAACCCTGTTCTTGGCTACTTTATTCATTACAGTCAGAACCTAGAGACAACCTAGATTGCATCAATGGATGAATGGATAATACAAGTTTAGTACATTTATACAATGGAATGCTATTCAATTCTTTAAAAATTGAAATCTTGAAATTTTCAGGTACATGGATGGAACTAGAATAATTATCCAGAATGAGCTAACCCAGACCCAAGAAGATAAATATAGTATGTATTAACTTATACACATGTTAGCTGTTAAGTCTTTGATAAGCAAGCTATAATCCATATAAAGACATATGTTATGTATAGAGTAGAAGAATCGTGGTGGTAGTGGTGGTATCTCTCTAGGAGGAGGAAATATAATAGATAGTTATAAATTGATAAAGGGAGGGACAGGAATAGTGGGTTCAACCCAGACTATTTCTAAGGTTATTGGTAACTATCCTCAAATTGATAAAATGGTACTATAGTTGAAGACCACACCTACACAACCCATTAAACATAAAAAAATCCAGTTGTTATCTTCCTAGAGTCTTCACTCCTACAGACTAGTGTTCAAGATGTTGGGAGATACTCCTCTTACTCCTAAATGAGAAAGCAAACACCACCCAGCTACAAACTTTTCGATCTACTAGTGAGATGTACTAGTGCAAAAGTGGCACAACACTTGCGGGTTTTGCCAACCAATATCTGATTGGAGTTGAGGTCCACTCCATGAAATGGAACCCATCACCAACAATGCCCAGGTGGCCAAGAATTTGAGACCACATAGACCAGAGTTTGAGGGGAAAACAAAGTACTACTGCTCTTCTAAATGAATGTGGCCATAAAATAAAAGCTTCTTGCAATAGATGACAAATAACACAGAGATCCACAGTTGGACAATGTACAGACAGTGTAAGACTTTGGAACACTAGTTCTAAATGGGATGTTTTTATCAAACACCACCCCTTAGGTCTCAGAGATCTATGTAAAAGAGGAGGCAGATAGATTTTAAGAGCCAGAGAAGATAGATGCTACCAAGGAAACAGTGTCTTCTAGGAAAAACAGAAGGGTAATATGCTTATGAACTCATAGAGACTTGGTCTACATGTACAGGCCTACACAAGTTAAAGTCGGATAGGCTTCCAATGCTGAAGGGGTAAGGAGAGACATGTTCCTAACCCTAACCAAAAATCTATCTCCTATTGGCATCAGCTTGCAAATGAAAATTTAGTTTACTCCAAAGGAGTCTCACTGAGTATATTAACCATACATAAGGGTAGGACCAATGTCCAGTAGCAGATGACCAACACAAAATGAACTCAAGGATAGTTTTGTAGACTTTTTGTCTCATTTTGCTTTGTTTGGATATTTTTGTCTTGCTGGTCTTTTGCTTGTAAACTCTAGTTTCTGATTTTGTGTTTTTATATGTGTTTATGTGTTTCTTTTGCATTTTCATTTTTTTTCTATCTTTTGTTTTTTTCTTTCTTTTTTTTGTCTGTTTGTTTTTCTGAGAGAAAAAGAATGGAGGTAGTAGTGGATTGGTGGGTATGTAAGTAGGCTATGGGAGTTGTTTGTGTAGGAAAAAATAATGATTAGAATAAATTGCATGATAAATATTGAATAAAAAGAAGAGAAACAAGCAAGCAAACAAACAAATATTTTAGTCCCTTGGTTTCTCTGTGCATTCCTATTAGTTCTTTCTTTCCATCTTTTTGCTGGTAAGGTTATCATCACCTTCTATTCCTTCAAGTGTATTTTCTTTCTACAGATATTTTTTTAGAGAAAAATAACTGTATTTCTCAATATCCTATGTAATAATCACTTTCAATCTTATTTTTATTGACATTATTGCAAAATTTGTTATTATTTATCAATGCTTTATTACCAACTTTCTGACATTTTCCTTGATATTTTTTAGTTTTTTGTCTCTCTTCTGTCACTAACAGAAATTATATTTCCTCTGATTGTGGGCAGAATTATGTTAATTTTTAGTGGGTCAACCTTAATATTTATTAGCAAAACCTTATATTTTATTTATTCTACATACCAACCACAGTGTCCTCTCCCTCCTCTCCTCATGTTACCCCTGTTTCTAATGCCCCTCCATCTACCCCTCAGAAAGGGAAATGCCTTCCATGGGGAGTCAACAAATTATGGTATATCAAGTTGAGGCAGGACCAAGGTCTTCCTCCCTGCATCAAGGCTGACTGAGGCATCCCACCATAGAAATTAGGTTCAAAAATTAGGTTCCATTAGGAACAGATCCTATTCACACTACTAGAGTCCCCACAAACAGACCAAGCTACACAAGTGTCACCACATACAGAGGGCCTATGTTGGTCCTACACAGGCTCCCTAACTGTTGATCTAGAGTCCATGAGCTCCCACAAGTTCGGGTCAGTTGTCTCTGTGGGTTTCTCCATCATGAACTTGACCTCCCCCTCAACTTGTTCATATAGTCTCTTCTCTTTCTCTTCAATTGGACTCCTGGAGTTCAGCCCAGTGCTTGGCTATGGATCTTGGCAGAAACAGCATTTTTGTATGGGTCAGATACTGTTTTTCCAAACAAGTAGCTACTAATTTCATGTGTTTACTTTCAAGTAATTCTTTAACCTATTTCTTCCTCTGGATTTCCATAGTTAATTTTTGATTCTCTTTTCCATGTTTCCTTAATTGACATGTGTGAATGATATTACTGTCTTTTTTTTTCCTCATGTTTAAGTCATTGTCATTTTATATGATGCTTATGGATCTGTCTATCTAAAGATCAAGGCTGTCAATGTAATTTTCCTATCTAATCTTTGGATGCAACAATAAACCTTTTGAAGTTCTTCAGCATATTGTTAAAATACTTTGATGAAATAACAAATAGGCTATTTCAAGGCCTATTTCTACAGTGATAAAAGGAAATGTGTATAAAATATGAATCACTGTGGTAGTGATTCATATTTTATACACATTTCCTTTTATCACTGTAGACCAAGTAGGATTCATCCCAGGGATGCAAGGATGGTTCAACATATGAAAATCCGTCAATGTAATACACCATATAAACAAACTGAAAGAAAAAAACCACATGATCATCTCCTTAGATGCTGAAAAAGCCTTTGACAAAATCCAACACCCCTTCATGATAAAGGTCTTAGAAAGATCAGGAATACAAGGAACATTTTTAAACATATTAAAAGCAATTTATAGTAAGCTAACAGCAAACATCAAATTAAATGGAGAGAAACTCAAAGCAATACCACTAAATTCAGGAACAAGACAAGGCTGTCCACTCTCCCCATATTTATTCAATATAGTACTAGAAGTTCTAGCTAGAGCAATAAGACAACAAAAGGAGATCTAAGGGGTACAAATTGGCAAGGAAGAAGCCAAACTTTCACTATTTGCAGATGATATGATAGTATACATAAGTGACCCCAAAATCTCTACCAGGGAACTCCTACAGCTGATAAACTCCTTCAGTAAAGTGGCAGGATACAAGATCAACTCAAAAAAATCAGTAGCCCTCCTATACACAAATGATAAAAGGGCTGAGAAAGAAGTCAGAGAAACATCACCCTTTACAATAGCCACAAATAATATAAAATACCTTGGTATAACTCTAACTAAACAAGTGAAGGACCTTTTTGATAAGAACTTTAAATCTCTAGAGAAAGAAATTGAAGAAGATATCAGAAAATGGAAGGATCTCCCATGCTCATGGATAGGTAGGATTAACGTAGTAAAAATGGCAATCTTACCAAAAGCAATCTACAGATTCAATGCAATCCCCATCAAAATCCCAACACAATCCTTCACAGACTTGGAAATAAAAATACTCAACTTCATATGGAAAAACAAAAGACCCAGGATAGCTAAAAGAATCCTATATGATAAAGCAACCTTTGGAGGCATCAACATCCCTGACACCAAACTCTACTATAGAGCTTTAATAATAAAAACAGCTTGGTACTGGTATAAAAACCGACATATGGACCAAGGAATCGAATTGAAGACCCTGTGTTGCTTTACCATAGTCCTTTTTTTTTGGGGGGGGGTGAATACTGGAAGGTCAGAGAGACAGAACAAGTCACACCTATCTCACCTCGACGGATCCTCAGCTGGTCTTTTCTCCTCAGACTGGAGGCCTCTGAGTCCTCATCTGGGATGGGTCTCAGCTGAATTACTGCTCAAAAGCCTTAATGCTTAACCAGCTAAAATCTTCTAGTTTCTGGTCCTCTCGCCTTATATATCTTCCTGCTTTCTATCACCACTCCCTGGGATTAAAGGCTGGCTTTCTGGGATTAAAGGCGTGTGTCACCATGCTTGGCTATTTCCAATGTGGCCTTGAACTCACAGAGATCCAGAGGGATTTCTATCTCTGGAATGCTAGGATTAAAGGTGTGAGTGCCACCATTTTCTAGCCTTTGTATCTAGTGGCTGTCTGTTCTCTGACCCCAGATAAATTTATTAGAGTACACAATATTTTGGGGAACACAATACCACCACAACCCTGACATTAATCCATGCACATACGAACTCCTGGTTTTTGACAAAGGAGTCAAAACTATACAATGGAAAAAAGAAAGTATCTTCAACAAATGGTGCTGGCATAACTGGATGTCAATATGTAAAAGATTACAAATAGATCCATATCTGTCACCATGCACAAAACTCAAGTCCAAGTGGATCAAAGACCTGAACATAAATCCAGTTACACTAAACTTAATAGAAAAGAAAGTAGGAAGCACTCTTGAACGCATTGGCACCGGAGACCATTTCCTAAATAAAACACCAACAGCACAGACCCTGAGCACAACAATTAATAAATGGGACCTCTCGAAATTGAGAAGCTTTTGCAGGGCAAAAGACACAGTCAATAAGACAAAAAGACAGCCAACAGAATGGGAAAAGATCTTCACCAACCCCACATCTGACAGAGGATTTATCTCCACAGTATATAAAGAACTCAAGAAACTAGACATCAAAATACTGAACAGTCCAATTAAAAAATGGGCTAAAGAGCTAAACAGAGAATTCACAAAACAAGAACTACAAATGGCTGAAAGACATTTAAAGAAATGCTCAACATCCTTAATTATCAGAGAAATGCAAATCAAAATGACTCAAAGACTCTGAGATACCACCTTACACCTGTCAGAATGGCTACGATCAAAACCACCAATGACAGCCAGTGTTGGAGAGGATGTGGAGCAAAGGGAACACTCCTCCACTGTTGGTGGGAATGTAAACTTGAACAACCACTGTGGAAATCAGTATGGCGGTTTCTCAGAAAATTAGGAATCGAACTAACTCAAGACCCAGCCACCCCACTCTTGGGCATATACCCAAGGAATGCTGATTCATACCATAAAGATACATGCTCAGCTATGCTCATAGCAGCACTATTTGTAATAGCCAGAACCTGGAAACAACCTAGATGCCCATCAACGAAAGAATGGATGAAAAAAATGTGGTACATATATACAATGGAGTACTACTAGGCAGAGAAAAACAATGAAAGTATGAAATTTGCAGGCAAATGGATGGAACTAGAAAAAAATCATCCTGAGTGAGGTAACCCAAACCCAGAAAGACAGTTATGGTATGTACTCAATCATAAGTGGATTCTAGATATAAAATAAAGAACAATCGGACCACAACCCATAGAACCATGGAGGAGATATATATATATATATATATATATATATATATATATATATATATATATATATAGTATGGAGGTCCCTAGGATGACTGTGGCTCATAATAAATTTCAGTTTTACTCAATTATTGAAAAAAAATAGCCAAATGAATGGAAACACCTGAACTATGAACCAAAGGCTGAGGGGCCCTCAGCTGGATCAGGCCCTTTGAATAGGTGAGACAGTTGATTGGCTTGATCTGTTTGGGAGGCAACTAGGCAGTGGGACCAAGTCCTGTGCTCATTGCATGAGTTGGCTGTTTGAAACCTGGAGCTTATGCAGGGACACTTGGCTCAGTCTGGGAGGAAGGGACTGGACCTGCCTGGACTGAGTCTACCAGGTTAATTGCAGTCCTCAGGGAGGATTTGCCCTGGAGGAGTTGGGAATGGGGGGTAGGTTGGGGGTAAGAGGAGGGTGTGGGAGGGGGGAGAATAGGGGAACCCGTGGCTGAAATGTAGAACTGAATGGTATTGTAAAATAAAAAAATAAAATAAAATAAAATAAAATAAAATAAAAAATATGAATCACTAAATTTTCTAATTGATTTTTACATAAATAATATTAACAAAATAGGAAACTGAGAAATATTAGCTGGGGTTATCCTTGTAGATTCCTGGGAATTTCCCTTGCACCAGGTTCTTACCTGATCCTGAAATGTCCCCATTTCCAGTTTTCCATACAGTATTCTCCCCAATCTCACTCCACCTCATCCCTCATGTTCCCTATCCCCACCTGCCCCAGTCCACTCATGAAATCTCTTCTATTTCTTGTAGACAGAGGCTTTTCTGTCGCACCAGGTCCTGCAGCTTCTTTTAAAATAATCACTCAGCAGCTTAATATTAATTACAAACTGTGTGGCCTATTACTCAGGCTTATTATTAACTAGCTCTTACAACTTAAATTAACCCATGTCTATTAATCTGTTTTTCCAGGTGTCTTATGGTTTTGCCTGTATTCTAATACATCTAGCTTCTCTGGCGGCAGGCTGGAATATGTTCCTGACTCCTCCCTTCTTCCTGCCCTGGTGCTTGGATTTTCTTCCTGCCTCTATTCTGCCTTGCTATAGGCCAAAGCAGCTTCTCTATTAACAAATAGTAATAAAACATATTAACAATGTACAGAAAAACATCCTGCAGCAATTTCTCCTTCTCAGAGAGATCTAAATGTATCCCTTGAGCCCTCCTTTTTACCTAGACTCTGGGTCTGTGGATTATATCATGATTATCCTTACTTTACAGCTATATCCACTTATAAGTGAGTTCACACCATGTTTATCTTTCTGGGTCAGGGTTACCTCACTCAGAATGATTTTATTCTAGTTCCATCCATTTGTTTTTCAATTTTATGATGTCAGTTTAACAGCTGATTAATATTCATTGTATAAAATAGGCAAAGCTTGGGGAGTCCTGCATATGGTTGGGGGAAGGAAAGATAAGAGTAACTAGAGGGTACAGGGACACCACAAGAACACCACCTACAAAATCATGTGACTGGAACTCATGAGGGCTCTGGGAGATCAGGGGGCCTATAGCAGTCTGACCAAGGTCTTCTACATATATGTTATGGCTGAGTAGCTAGGGAATCCTAAAGTGGGAATGGGGGCTGTATCTGACTGTTTTGCCTGTTTGTGGGATCCTTTTCTTCCTATAGGGCCTACCTTGTCCAGCTTTGATATGATGGTATATGTCTGGTATTGTTGTAACCAATTTGTCATGTTTAATTGATGTCCCTGGGACACATGTTCTTTTCTGAGGGGAGATAGAGGAGGTGGATCTGGGGTAAAGAGGAGGCAGGAAGAGAGACTAGGGGAAGGAAGGGTGTGGAAATTGCAGTCAGGATGTAGTATATGTGAGAAAAATAAAAAAAAAACCAACAATAATAAAAGAAAAAAAAATCTTGAAGGAGTTGATTTTCCTCCTCTAACATGTAGATTTTGGCATTGAATTGGGGTCATTAGGCTTGGCAGCAAGCTCCTTTACCTGATAAGTTGTTCCACTGGCCTCCCCTGTACTTCTTCTTGATACACCAATTGTATAGAAACAATTTCACTGAATTGCTAAAAGTTAATTAAAATCATCTTAGAAATCACTTGGGCAATAAAAAATCATTTTCCATTCTAATTATAGTTTATCAAGAAGTCCTCATGGTGTTCTATTTTTATAATATGCCTGTGTGCAGGTGAAAGTAACTTGTTTGTAGGTTTGAAATCAGTGTTACTTTATAAATAAGGAAGAGTGTCAGAGTAAAGACATGCAAGATTTATGTAACAGTGAGAAGCATTGTGAAATGCAATCTAGTGGGCCTGTAACAGTCAATGCAGTCATGATTCCAAGTCTGCCTACTGTGGACCCCATATAGATAACTGTCAATAGTCAGTCATAGATCAGATTGTGATGTATGCTGTGCTCACCTCCTTACGGAAGTGTGAGCTCCTAATGATTCTGGGGCAGGGCCAGACATTTTCTTCCTCTATAACCCACTGAAGAGCTCACCATTCCCCAGGGGTGATTCCAGACCAATGGACACACACATGACTCTTGTAATCCAAGTGGGCCACAAAGTAAAAATGAAACAAAACAATACAAAAAGAACATAAATGTAGAAAGGGACTAGTGTGCATGTGGCTGGGGAAGTGGAAAATAGGAGTGGGAGGGAAATAAAGGTCAGGGACATTAGTCAAATGCAATCAGCTTATTGCAGATATTGTCAAAGAACAAATTTCAGAAAAGGAAAAATGGTGACTTTAAATTTTAGATAGTGAAATCTATCTGAGAAAATATTTTAAGAAAAAGGTACCAAAACATCCTAATATATTTTGCATATGCTCAAGGTATGTAGTGAGCTTTTCTTATACCTAATTTGATTTTAGGAAAACATGATACAGGTATCTGCATGGTTTTTATTAGTTTATGTTATAAGAACATCTTTACTTTATTAGAATACACATACAGATTGATTGCAACCATAGTTCATGAAATATTAGGACAGGATTTTCAAGAAATTATGATGTATATATCTTTTCAGGGATACACTAGATATCAAACTATTGTAAATGTGTATACATATAGTTTTATCCAGCAAATGGCATACATTATCAATGGTAACTAACATGAACAATCTCACTCTCTCTATGTAAATATATGTATATTAATATATCTATTATATATGTAATGTTTTCAAAAGCATAAAAATTTTTACCACACTGTCCTACTTTCATAATATAAAGTAAAATTAAGGTCATAAAAATAATTTGTGGACTGAGGGAAATGTATTCTAATATTATGAAAGATGCCATTTTAGTTATAGAGTGAAAAAAGCGAAAAAAGATTTCATTTGAATAGATACAAATTGGTACATGACACAGAATATGTCAATATGAGGCAACCAGCATTATCATTTGATTTGTAAGTCATTTTGTTCTGTAAGAGAATGTAGACCTCAAAAATATCTTCAGTATCTCCTGTAGTGAAGTTACAATTAAGGTTAGAATATAATGATAGGTTTTTAAATGATAATTTTGTTAAGTAATTCAATGAAAACTTTGCAAATAATAATCCTGTTAAAGTGACTTGCACAGTGTTATGACCATGGGTAATGATTAGTAAATTTTAGTGATTATTATTTTATAACATTATCTTCATCCTCTACTCTTCAGACACAAATAGGTATACGATGCAGTTATTACTGGAAGTGGTAAAAAATCTAAGTATTAGACTTTCAAATTACTTTCATAATAGTTGTTTTCATAACAATATATTCATGCAAATAATATCGTGAAGAAGTGAGTCATATATGCAATCTTTGTTATTGTAAAAATACAGTTAATATAGTATACACACAATGAATTTTCTGATTAGGTGTCTAAAATTTATCCCCAAATTTACCTGTGATTTCTCAGCTTTTTTATGGCATTTTTAATATCCTTATTTCTCAGTGTATAGATGGCTGGATTCAGGAGAGGTGTGATGACTGTATAAAACACAGCAAGAAACTTATCGACCCAAGTGATATTAACTGGCCACAGATAGATGAAAATGCAGGGCCCAAAAAACAGCACAACCACTATGATGTGGGATGTACAGGTAGAGAGTGCCTTTGATGAGCCATCTTTAGAGCGGAGCTGAACAGTTAACAGAATGTAAGTGTAAGATATCAGCAAGAGAATGAAACAGGTTGTTGCTAAAACACCACTGTCAGCATTTATCACGATTCCCAGAGTATCAGTATCTGTGCAGGCTAATTTCATCACCAAAGGAATATCACAGAAAAAACTGTCTACCACTCTAGGTCCACAGAAAGGTAGTTCCAAAATCAGGATCAGCTGACTCATGGCATGCACAAATCCAATGATCCATGATATTAAAACAAGCCAGATGCACTTCTGTCTGTCCATGATGCTGGTGTAGTGGAGTGGCCTGCAGATGGCCACATATCGGTCATAGGCCATTGTTACAAGAAGTACCATCTCACCCCCTCCAAAGAAATGCACACAGAGGATCTGGCTCATGCAGCCCCCAAAGGAAATGGTTTTATTTTCTTTTACGAGGTCTGTGGTCAGTTTGGGGGTAGTAACTGAAGAAAGGCAGAAGTCAATAAATGAGAGATTAGCTAACAGAAAGTACATGGGAGAATGGAGATGATGATCAGTGATGATTAATATTACAACAAAGAGATTGCCTATCACAGTCATCAGGTAGAGGGAGGCAAATGGCAGCAAGAGGAAGATCTGTATTTCTTTTGAAGTACAAAGTCCCTGAAAAATAAACTCAGACACAACAGACTGGTTTGCTTCTTCCATTTAGTATAATGTGCTCCAATGGATTGAGAGAGACAGAGCCTAACTAAGAATTCCTGAAATAGAAACAATAACTTAATGTTTAGGGTCAAGTAAGCAGAAAAATATTCAAATTGAAATTTTAGCATTATATCCAACTCAAATTTTAAATAAATCTTTCTTGTATTTGTGCATATTTTATAATCAGAAAAGGATTCTAAATGTAGAATGATGGGTTAAAATCTTTGCATATCCAAAAGACAATATTTATAGGTATGGATATGAGTATATTGTTTATTAATATTAGTAGCACATATTTTATTTGTATTTTCCAAGCTTTAATCTGCTCTTTCTGAATGGAATCAGAAATAATTTTCTTCAATGAATATAGAGATAAAGCTACAGCCCATTTACTTGTCCATCATAATTCCAAAATGAAAATCTATTGACATATTTCCAACATAAACAGAAAATTCTCATTCACAAATCTACCATTGACTATGAACATACAGAATGAAACCAAGTTTACTAAAAAATATAAGAAAAAATGTTCATCAAATTAATTGTGAAACCAGGTGCCTAAGACATATTTCCAATATTTTGTCTTTCCTTGATTTCTGACTTATCCATTAGAGTGTATCTGTGAAAAATCATATATTCATAGGCCAAGAGAATAGTACTTATTGTCCTATATTGACTGGCTTTCATTTCTAAATGGTGAGATTTCATATGCTATTCTGAATAATTGATAAGTGAAAGAAACTTTCCCTGCCTCTCTACCTTTTTTCTCCTTCCTTCTTTCCTTATATAAAATGTCATTTTCATATAACTTATATTGAATTGAAGAATTTGCTGTGAACTATTATTAATTAAACCTCTAGCAATCTCATCTCCTTCCCATTCTTTTTACCTGATTCTCTACTCTATTGTCTGTAGAAAACAAATATTTAAAATGTTCTAAGATGATAAGCTAATTTTAGAGTAAAGTAAGTGGTCCTTCAGCAGCATGCTTTTTCAACAGAAAGTCTTATAACTTGTTATGTTACATAAAGAGTTTATTTATGTGGACATATAAAACTACTTAAAATTTCCAGAAGTCTCAAATGCTTTATATGATGTTTTTGGAAAATAGAACAATGAAAAATGCAGATATAGGATTCTCTGAAAATTCCTAGTGATAAAAACTGTGCTTCTAATGCAGAAAAAAACTTTAAATGATTATTTGTGATGAAATATGACAGTAAAACAATCACTTTGGTATGTACTTACACTACAGGAATTACTTCGTCAACCAGCTCATACCAAATTGTTAATGCTCCCTCTAAATGCTGCTTGAATCTGAAACTGTGCCACATTGTAATAATGTGATTTCTGCTGTGTTGAATGTTGGCAAGAATTTCATCTCAGTGTGGCTTATATACACAAAGTCATGTGTGCTTTGGAAACTTTCCTGTTCTGTACATTAAATGGGTCCAAGTCCTTGGGGATCCTGAATTCAAGACATCTTTCAGCAATTCCCCATTTTCAATACTAGGTTCAAGTTAAAATTGTAAAATGCAAGAAAAAAGTTTAAACAAAATATAAATATGTTGCCTTAGGTGTGGAAAAACAGAACTCTTATATAAAGCTGTTGATAGTATACAGTAATATAGCACCTAAAAATGACGAAAGGTTTAACATAACTTAAAAATAAAACTAATCTATTTATCAAGGAATGCTGAATTCCCATGGTCTTATATGTATTTTTATTATATATTATTTACTGAAGTGCTGAGGGACAGATGAACTAATAGAGAAAGTTATATGTCTGTATCATAAATATATATGGTATATACATATATGCATGTTCATGTGCACATGTGTATGCACACACATACATATATTACTATGAATTATTATTAATAATAACATTATTAATAATAATTATAATTAATAATATGTTAATAACACAATGCTGTTATTTGTGGCAATGTGGACGAATGTTCAGGACATTCTGTCATAGAAGAATAAATGTTGTATAGTTTCTACATAAGTAAGGAATTTAAAACAAGCAGAACCTTAGAAGCAGAGAATACAATAGTGTTTTTTTAGGGCTAGAGTAGAAAGAAAATAAGGACACATTTAGTAAGCATAAAATTATTTTACATGAATTAAGTTCTAGACATCTGTTTCACAGCATAGTGGCAATGGCTTATTGAGACCTCACTATAGAGGGGATCTATATAGGGATGTGTAGAGGGTTTAAGGACTAAAGTAGTTTCTACTCAACCATGAAGAATTCACATTACAGAATATATGTATACTGGCAACATTTCTGTGGCAAAATGGGAGTTGAGAACAAGGGGATCTTGAGAAGCTAGGGCCAGATATATGAGTTAAGAACCCTGTCTCAAACAAGTTGGAAGGAATGAGTGATACCTAATATTTTCCTCTGTTCTTTACAGAAATATACTTTTTCTCTCTCTTAAAAATGATAAAAAAGTAAATAGAAAATGGAAACTCAGGGAAGGAAGATGGAATTGTAGATGTGGAGCAATACCATTGTATACATTAAATGAATGCTTATTGAGTATCAGGTTTACTGAACAATGCTGTTATGTTTAGCAAAGCTGTTAAATATAAAATGTGTTATAATAGATTCTATGGAAGAATTGATGCCGTTCTCCTAGATTTAAAAGTTTTACATTATAAAATTATATATCAAGATGTTATATCTGTCTCAGCAGAAGTTATTTGTTATGTACATATGGAAGTAGCAGCCAGATCAGTATTGGCACACTGCCATTTTCATTATGACTGAAGAGCTTATATCAACTTTTTCTTCCTTTGATTCAGAAGAAGACTGGGGGTCACTTTGTGCTTAGTGCATCCTTTAGTTGAGTTCAGATGTGGAAGCCCACACAGATTTCCTAGTGAGATCTGAGCTTGCTTTTTTAGAGGATTGCTCGACCACATGCATGGTTACCAGGTGATTGGAAGGGTCTTCACTTGGCTGTGCTAGCAGGAGATCTTTTAATCTACCCCTTGGCATTCCTTTAAAAGGCCCTTTAGAAGATATAGGAGTGGCCAGTGGATATTGATCCAGGCCTTCTCAATGATATCCTGTGTTTCTATCTGTTTCTCTCCCCCTCTATCTTTCTACCTGATATCCCTTATCCCTCATTTCTCAAGAGTACCCTGAGGAAAAAGTGGTGGCAGGTTCTCCCACAGGTGGAACAGGGACAGTGGACTTGGTGAAGGCAAAGAAGAGGCATCACCGGTGAAAGGGGGCATACCTAACAATGGATGAAGAATAAAGATGATGGTATTTTATTCTCAGGAGGGAAAGTGAAGTGGCTGAAAGAAATGCCAAAGTGAAAAGTGAGGCTGCAGAAAGTCTCTCTCTATCTCTAGATTTCTTTCTCTCTCTCTTAATATCTATCTACAAAAAATAAGGAAATATATAAGGTAGAATATAGGAATATAGGGTAAGGTAGAATATAGAAACATTGGGTAAGAAGGAATTTAGAGTACAATTTTCTTAGCATTGAAATAGGGCACAAAAATTGTAAGCAAATCTTGAAAGAGTCACTTGTAGGAAAATTGAAAAATAGAGGGGTTAAGGTAGAATTATAACAAGTATGGAGATTTTTGGAATTTATAGAGGAACTGTGTCCTTGGTTCTATCATTATGGGACTTTGAACATAGAATATTGGAAGAGAACAGGCACAGAAATGAAAAAATTCTATGAGGAAAACAGGCCAGAAAAGATTCCTGTAGAAGTTTTTGGCTTGTGGGCATTAATTCGAGACAGCTTAGAATCAAGTCCTGGGACAAAGAGGGGAATTTTCCCTGAGGTGGATATAAATGAAACAAAGCCTCTACTCAGCCTGCAGACACTATTACAATACCATACAATCAAAGTCAGTTTTCATTTGATCATGAAGCTTATTTAAGGGAACAGAAGTCTTGGAATGAGAGTAAAAAGGTCCTGAAGGGGTAAATAAACTTATTAATTTTTCTCTAAAAAACTGAAAACTTTTCAGGTCTTTTCTTCTCAGATTTTTTTTCTCTTTCTCTAAGGGTAAAAATTAAATTCACCTGGAAGAAACATTTATCAGAATGGAAGAGTCACGCATAACTGTCCCAGCATAGAAAAACATCACCTGGACCGTTGCAAATCTTTGTTGATAGCGTTTTATCTCCACTTGTAACCAGCAATCAGAAAGCAATTAGTGGAGGGCTAGGGAGCAAGCACCTATGAGTTTGATTGCGTTCCAGGGATAAAGGGGTCTCTGCAGTTGCCAAGCACTTTCCTCAAGGGTGGAGCTATGGCAGAAGCAGTGTGGGAACCACCCACCTTGCCAAGAGCCCTGACTCAGTAGGTGGGGCTATGCATCATCCACAGCTATGAAAGAAGCTATTTGAAAAAAATCTTTTTTTAATATCAGGGGAAAATATCTTTCTGAAAAAGCTCTTTTTTCAACTATTCTCATTTAATTTTACTGACCCAGTGAGGTGGGGGAGCAAAGTTGCTTCTGGCAAGAAGTGTCTGTCTGAGCACTTGCTGATGGATGTAACCCACTCTGGGGACAGTGTCAGGTGAAGAATCTGACTAGAAAGGTACACCAGTCAAAAGATAATGCAGGCATCCTAATGCAAGTTTTGGAAAGACAAAAACCTCCCAGGGTAAAAGCCGAAGCTTGATTTTGACTTCAGCTTGAATTCCGACCTTGTGAATTGAAGTTTTCTCTTGAACCCAGAAAGACAGCTTGGGAAATGTAGTTCATAAAAGCAAGGAGGCATAGGCAAGTAGGCCTGGAGAAAATGAAGATAGACTGGGATAAAAACATCGTGATGGGGAAACCTGCAGAGATGATCAAACCAAACTAGTAGGAATTCATGAAAGCTAGATCAATGGCTGTGGAGTCTGCATGGGACTGGGCTGGGCCCTCTCCATGGCAAGACAGTTGTGTAGCTGGATCTGCTTGGGAGGCCCCCCTGGTGGTAGGATCTAAATCCATCCCTGGTGCATGAGCAGACTTTTTGGAACCCACTACCTATGATAGGACAACTCGAGCAGCCTTGAGGCTAGGGAAAGGGCTTGGACTTGCCTCTACTGAATGTGCCTCCTCATGGGTGAACTGCCAGAGCTGTTGCCAGGGGCCAGGTCTAGGTCCATGACCCTATAGCAGTCAGGGACTGTGTTGTCCCTGTCTTCAGTAACCGTTTAAGGCCATGCTGATGACTGGGGTCTGGTCAGACACCAGAGTCCTTGTTGGTATTTGAAGTCTACTCTGCCCCTGGGGCCATGGTAATCTGAATGGCCTGTGCTGCCACCCAGGGCTATGGTGATGTCCTGGTCTGGGGCTATATCTGGGTCTGTGGCCCTGCTGTAGCTAGGATCTGGGTTGATATCCATGATTCCTGATACCATGGAAAGACATGTAAATGCCCAGGTTCTAGGCTATCATGTGAAACCATGTGAGTATCTCAAGGTCATGCTGCAGCTGGGACCATAAAGATACAAGTAGCCTGCACTGTCTCAAGGTGCCATGGTGATTTTAGGGCCAGGGATGCTTCTGAGAGTCATGTCTGTGTCGATGGCCTTACCACAGCCAGGGTCTGATTTGATATCTGTGGCCCATGGTGCCACCAAAGGCTACATGGACGATTGGGATCTAGGCCACATCCTGTGGCAATGTTGGTGTCCAAGGGCTATGCTTCTGTTGGGACCATGTTAAATCTGGGCAGCCTACACTGTTACCTGGGGCCAGAGTGTTGTCTGGACAAGGGCTACTGCTGAGGGACATGTTTGGGTCTGTGACCCTGCTGCAACCAGGGTCTTTGCTGATGTACATGGCTCCTGACACCATCAAATGCCATGCTGATACCAGGGGTCTGGGCTGCCACCTGGAACTATGTAGGTTTCCAAGGATGATGTTGCCATGAGGGCCATGACAATCTGAGTGGCCTGTGCTTCTGCCTGTGGCTGTGGTGACATCCAGGCACAGGCTGTTACCAGGAACGATGTCTGAGTCCTTGGGCCTAACAGAGGTGAGGCCTGTGTTGATGTCTATGGCTCATGGTAACACAAAGGCCACACAGATGCCTGGGGTCTAGGCCACAACCTGTTGGTGTCTGAGGTCCATTTTGCCACTGGGACCATGCTTATTTGGGTGGCCTCTGCTGCCCCACAAGTCTATGGTGTTGTCTGGGCCCAGGCTGCTGCACAGGGCAATGTCTGGGCCATCTGGGTCTGTGGCCAAGGAGCAACCTGGGTCTAAGTAATATTTCTTCTAAGTATCTAATACCTTGTCTGATGATGTGTCTTTTAATTTTGTGTTAGAGAAAGTTAAGGGTCTTTTTGCACATTTCAAAAAATATTTGCCTAATCGTCACATGGCTGAATTTTAGGTCCATAACTGAGGTAGTCAGTGAAAGGCTTCTACATGGATTAATGATAGCACAGTAGTCTCTGGACTGGTAACATTCAAGCTCTCCAGACTCATGGGAGTTCTAGTCAATCAATCATCTTTGAAGAATATGGTTTTCAGATTCATTTGATTTTAATGTGTGTGTGTGTGTACAAGTGTCCTAGGTCTGGAGTTAAAGAGTTCTGTGAGGAACTCAATGTGAATTCTTGGTGCTGAGGTTTTCTTAACCACAATGTCATCTCTTCGTCTCATAGTCTTAAAGAGTCTTTAATGTGCATGTTGTTATTTTTTCTCTTTTTCTGGGCCATTTAGTTCAGAATAGTGGCATTTCAAACACAGCAGAGCTGGCAGGTGGTGTCTTTGAAACATGAAAATGAAGAAAGACCATTCCAGATATTGGAAGATACAGGCTGTAGGCACAAAGCATAGATCACATATTAACCAAGAATTGTTTTGTGGTTCAGACTGTCTCTCCCCCTCAGAAATCTGCAGCCTACACAGGGCCTCCAAGTAGATACAGCCACCATCCATAACCCTAAAGAGATCTTGATTTGGTAACCACTTGTAATTGAAAAATTAGCTTTTTCCAAGGGTGTCACACTGGGGAAACACACTATTCTTAAGGGTATGCCAAATGCCCAGCAGTCAATGGACAACAGGAAATGAACTCATTTGCATCATTGGATGTGTTTTGTCTCATAATGTCATCTCTGGCATATTTTTTATTTATCCATTCATTTATTATTTTTCCCTTTTATTTTATTTTACAATACCATTCAGTTCTACATAACAACCACAGATTCCCTTGTTCTCCCCACTCCTGCTCCCCTCTCCTTGCCCCCAGGCTCCCCCCTTTTCCTACCTCCTCCAGGGCAAAGCCTCCCCGGAGGACTGAGATCAACCTGGTAGACTCAGTCCAGGCAGGTCCAGTCCCCTCCTCCCAGACTGAGCCAAGCGGCCCTGCCTAAGCCCCAGGTTTCAGACAGCCAGCTCATGCACTGAGCAGAGGACTCGGTCCCACTGCCTGGATGCCTCCCAAACAGATCAAGCCAATCAACTGTCTCACCTATTCAGAGGGCCTGATCCAGATGGGGGCCCCTCAGCCTTTGGTTCATAATTCATGTGTTTCCATTCATTTGGCTATTTGTCCCTGTGTTTTATCCAACCTTGGTTTCAACAATTCTCGCTCATATAAACCCTCCTCTTTCTCACTAATTAGACTCCCGGTGCTCCATCCAGGGCCTAGCCATGGATCTCTGCATCCAGATTCCTCAGTCATTGGATGGGGTTTCTAGCACGACTATTAGGGTGTTTGGCCATCCCATCACCAGAGTAGGTCAGTTCTGGCTGTCTCTCGAGTCCTACCAACAGTCCATTTTGGGGGTATCTTTGTGGATTTCTGTGGGGCTCTCTAGCACTTTGTTTCTTCCTTTTCTCATGTGGTCTTCATTTACCATGGTCTCCTATTTCTTGTTCTCCCTCTCTGTTCTTGATCCAGCTGGGATTTCCTGCTCCCAATGGCTCTCTTTCCCTCCACCCTCACCCTTCATTACTCCCACTCATGTCCAGGCTGTTCATGTCTGTCTCAACCATTTCTCCCTCAATGGGCAATTCCCGTGTCTTGCTTGGGGTCCTGTTTTCCAGGTAGCCTACCTGGTGATGTGAGTAGCAGTTCAGTCATCCTTGTTCCACATCTAGTATCCTCTTATGAGTGAGTACATACCATATTTGTCTTTCTGAGTCTGGGATACCTCACTCAGGATGAATTTTTCTAGATACATCCATTTGCCTGCAAACCTCATGATGTCATTGTTTTTTCTCTGCTGAGTAGTATTCCATTGTGTATATGTACCACCTTGTACTTATCCATTCTTCAGTTGAAGGGCATCTAGGTAGTTTCCAGGTTTTGGCTACTACAAACAATGCTGATATGAACATGCCTGAGCAAGTGCTCTTGTATGATTGAGCATTCCTTGGGTATATGCCCAAGAGTGGTAGAGCTGGATCTTGGGGGAGTCTGGGCTGACATCCATGGTCTTTTAGTGTCTGCACTATATCTGTCCATGTCTTACTGGCTTTCAAAGTCTCCATTGACAAATTGGGTGTTATTCTGATGGGTTTGCCTTTATAAGTCACTTGGCATTTTTCCTTTGCTGCTCTTAATATTCTTTCTTTATTCTGTATATTTAGTTGTTTAATTATTATGTGGCGAGGGGACTTTTTTGGCTAGAAGGGAACCTGCCAGGTGGCCAGAACCTGGGCCAAGTTGGGCAGGTATTCCCCGTAGTTCCGGGTGCCAAGGGATGGTGTCCGGGCTGAGCCAGGACACTCACCTCTGGTCCAGAAGGGAAGTCCAGGGCAGGATGGGCCATTCATTTATTTTTATCCTATAGGTTTTATATATATTAGTGACTTCCAGGGTTGTGCTTTTATGGGAATCCTGAATGTGCATATCAGTGTTCTCTGCATCTGTATCTGTTTTTTGTATCTTTTCTTGGGGTCTTTTTCTTCTGTTGGTTTTGCCCTATTCCAATTTGTACATGTTTGTTTTACCTTATTTTATTTTATTCTTATCCCTTAGGTGCCTGTTCATTTTCTAATGTGAGACAGAAAGGGAGTGGATCCTGATGGGAGGGGAGGTGGAGAGGAACTTGGAGAAGTAGAAGGAAGGGAAACTATAATTGAGTATATTATATTAAAAAAATCTATTTTCAATAAAATCAAAAAACAAAACAAAACAAAACAACAACAACAAAACACCTCCAACCAGATATCCTGTTTTCCCCAGTAAGAAGAAACCTCCTCTTTCAGACTCCTGCTAAATTGTTTGCAGTGTTAATAGCTAATATCATTCTTTCAAATGAAGACATTCAGTCTCAGTGCCCTTTTCTGAAATACACTTCTTCCCCCTTGTTCCTCTTTTTACTCTGTGGATCACTTTATTGGTGCATATGTGTATAAAGACATTATTTTGGGCTGTATCTAGAACTTTAATTCAAACTCAGATGTCAATTATTGACCCAGTAGAAGTCAGATGATTTTAGTTTATAGGGGATGGTATCTAAATCTGGTTCTTAGAATACTTTACTGGCTTTTTCCTTGCTGGGCCATGCTCATGAATGAAAGGCCACCATCAGTCAGTAGTTTTTAGGGACTCATACAAAGTATAGAACCAGATATTTTTTAGAGGATAGAATTTTCCATGCCTGTATATCAGTTAGTGCCACAAGATTAAAGTGGAAAAACTTAACATGTAATCCTGTAAGTTATATAGCCTTTAGATGAATACCTTCTAATTACTTGATGCTTAGCTTATTTTAGTGTATTTATCACTAACTATGCTTGACCACTTATCTAGATTTCTAAAGTGCACATAGAAAATTTTCTAGGAGACAGATTGGACATGTCAAAGAAATAATGTGCATTTACAAACTGAAGAACCACTCTGGACACCTTATCTTACAACTGAAACAATTCTCTCTTACATCATCTATATGGCCACCTTTAGGGCAGACAAGCAGAAGCTACCCAAGTGTTATTTCCCCTTTGATGACTCTGAAACCTCTTCCGAATAAGTTATTAACACTCTAATCTAAACTCTGTGTCCTTTTTGAGACAACACAACCCAAATAACTAGAGACACTAGTCTCAAATATAGAAACTCTCATTGTGATGATTCATTAATTTACCCATTTTTTTAACATCATAGACTGCCATTGTGTTCAGATTATCACAAAGTCAAGTAAAACCCACATTTATTTATCCATAGTGCTTTTTTTAAAAAGTACATAGTGATGTATTCTAATTTCTCAAAGGAAGAGAAGCAAGGCATTAATTGTGTGGGAATGGATATATGTTGTGAGGTAGATAACATGTGCAGTTGGCAAGGTTAACTAGCATGTGCCTCAGTGGAACCTTCCAATATACAGTTGGATGTACAATTTTAGAGCTCCCACACCAGATTTAATCAACAATATCTGTCAAAACTAACTCTTTTGCATAATCTTTTGATTGCTACCCTTATATCTTTATTCCTCAATGTATAGATGACAGGATTCAGGGTAGGGGTGATAGCAAAGTCAGCAATAAAGAGGTATTTGTCAACAGAGGATGTGGGGAAAGGCCACACTTAGAGAAACATGCACGGAGTGAAAAAAAGAACAACCAGAGTGATGTGTGCAGACAGAGTGACAAGTGCCTTTGACAAGTCCCCTGAAGACCTCTTCCAGACTGTGACTAAAATGAAGACATAGGAGAGGAGAAGCAGGAAGAAGGTTCCCATGCTCATGAAGCCACTGTTGGCCGCAACAACAAACTCAAACTTGTCTCCATCAGTGCATGCGAGTTGTAGGGAAGGGAAGTCACAGTAAAAGCTGTCTACTTTGTTAGGTCCACAAAAAGGTAGGTTTATCACAAAAGAGAACTGGAACAGGACATGGATCACACCAGTGACCCAGCCAGTAATTACAAATGAAATGCATATTTTAGGGTTCATGATACTCAAGTAGTGCAGAGGCTTAAGATGGCTGTGTACCTGTCAAATGCCATGGCTATGAGGAGCACCATCTCCACTCCTCCCATAATGTGAATAAAACAGATCTGAGTCATGCAACTGTGGAAAGAAATTACTTTGCATTCTTTCAGAAGATCTGAGATCATCTTGGGAACAGTGGTGAAGGGAACCCACACATCATTCAAAGGCAGGTTGGCCAACAGGAAGTACATAGGAGAATGTAAGTGAGAGTCAGCAATTACTAAATTGACAATGAAGAGATTTCCCAGAATGATTCCTAAGTAGAGCATAGAGAATGTCAGTATGAGAAAAACTTTAGTTTCCCAAGAACTAGAGAGTCCTAGAAGCACAAATTCAGAAACCATGGAGTCATTTAGTCGATCCATTGGTGTGAGCACTTTCAAATCACTTGATGTTAGGAAATGATGAAAAATTGCAGCCAATGCTACAATTGCATATTTTCTACTTATGGGGCTCCTTTATTCTCTGAATTTTAAATCAAGAGAAAAAACTCTGAGTCAGATAGCAAAAGGATAAGTAAATGAAAAATACAAACATAAATATAATATAGAGAGACAAACGGGGTTCATCCTTTTTATTCTAGGACCAGACATTTTGTTGTAGTAGATTTGCCTTGCAGTATATCTAAATATGTTCTCTGAACTCTTCCCTAGATATTTTCAATGTCTAATTACTTCAAGTGTCAGGGAATATTCATATAGTATGCTCTTGGACTATTTTTCAAATTATTCTTTTGTGCATTTGTTTCACTGGTGAAATGGAGATTTAGGCTCAAAATTATATTTAATCACATTTCATCTGTATTTGTTTTTGTAAAATTACTGCCATATTTTGGTTGACATGCATTAGTTATATTCATTTGTAGGCACATTGTGTTTGAATACATTCAGGTGAGGTGCACAGGTATTAGATCTACCTTTTCAGCATTTTCTACCCAGGCACATGCCCATTTCCAAACCACTATTGATCAGTCACTATGCAGTCATGTTGAGTTTGTTAACATTTTCCACCATGGCAAGAACTTGGACATGTTTTCTCTCTCTGACATTTCCTTTAACACAGTGCCTTGCACTTGTATCTATTGTGCTGCGAATGACATTATTCCTTTCTTCGTATGGCTAATATTTATTTATATGTTGTTTTTTTCAATGTGCAGGCTACTATAAATAGTACAGTCATAAGTATGGACAAGCATGTATCTCTTTGGTATGCTGAAATTATATCCTTAATATACAACTCATGGTAAAACAGAGGATAAATATGTCAACTCAATTATAACTTTTTGAGAAACTTCTATGATTCCATATAACTGCTACATGAACATTCCCATCAAGAGTGAATAAACCTGAACTTTTACCCTGTTTTAATGAACATTAGTTTCTTTTGTGTTTTAGTAGTAGCTTTTCTAATAGATGATACTGTGATTTTATTGTAGTTTTGATTTGTATTTCTCTTCTGGCTTACAATCTTAACACAGAATTTTAAATATTTATTTCCTTTTTCATGAGTATGAGTTTTTTTGCCTGCATATCTATATGGGCACCATGTATTTGCAACTCACATTGTGATCAGAAGAGGACATTGAATCCTCTGGGACTGGAGTTACTGCAGTCTTTGAGCTACTTTGTGAATGCTGGGAATTAAATTTGGGTTCTATGTAAAAACAGTAGATAGTCTTTTCCATTGGACCATCTCTCCATCCCCAATAGTGAATATTTTTCTGTAGATCATTTGGGGATCTATATTGATTTTCTTCAGAAATGACATTCATTCTCATTGCCCATTGATTTTTAAATTGGTTTGCTTCTTTTGTCAGGGGTGGATTTAGCATTTTGATTTTCTTAAAACTTACAGATGAATGTTTATATCATTCCACTGTTTGTCTTTCTGTTTGGCTATTTTTCTTTTTGCTTTGTCCTATATAAGCTTTTCATTTACCTCTCTTTCATCAGTTTTTTTTCACTGCAGAGCAGTTTTGGAATCCTATCCAAATTTATGCCTGTGCCAATGGCATAAATTGTATGACTGTTTTCTTGTAGTTTATTATGTTTTTTTTATAATTCATGACCTACATGTGTATGTTTTGCTTTTTCTATACAACTTATTGTGGAGGTTACCCACTAACATTGAGATGATTTTTAAAATGTTTAGCTCATGACAGTTTTGTCATGACTCTGCTTAAACATCGACATTCAGTGGCTGTAAAAGTAAACATATTATTAGTTTAAAATTTACATGTCAATACATAGCATTTATTATGTATTTTTTTGTGCAGAGATATTTAGCAAGCCCATCAATTCTCTATACCATGTAAAATCCTGTATATGTTCTACACTCTTTATCCAGATTTGTATGTTACGAACAATTCCCAGGGTTGCAGAAGGATAGAGTCAGGTCCAGGACTTACATTTAGTAATTTGAGACACTTATTCATGTTTTTGACTACAGTACTATGCTATTCTGATTTGATACTTTGAAATATACTGCAGGTTTCCCCAAATCCTCCAATCAAACATCCTTCAACTTCTGTGTCCTATAGCTATTATAAACCCATTTAAAATAAAAATATCTGAACTGGTGTCCCCTATAATTACACTTCTCTCTTGTCAGCCATCCCTTACCAACTCTAGCTGTTCAGTCAGTCCTACCACCCCACTTGCCATAGGTACCTTGTTACTTGAGAGAAACTCTATTCTGGATATTTTCTATAGCAATCGGTTTTCACTTACTGTTTTACTGTATATCTCTACAGGATTCAGTCCTGATTTTATTAATTTGTTTTTGTATATTTCTAAGCCTTTGGCTTATTGGCTTCATGAAGTTCTTATTACCACTTGATTTCTATCATGTTATGATCCCCAACCCCAGTTTTTAAATGATTATAGCCTTATCTCACATAAGGAACCTGAGCTCTGCCTTTTTTTTAACATGTAATGATATTTCTATTGTTCATTGAAAATTGGGCATGCAATGTTAAGTCAGCATATTTCCTGAAAGTCATTCCCTCTCAATAGGGAAAAAGACCTTCATATGGACAAAGTGTTACTTTGCTCATAGTCTTATTTGTGTAGTTAGTGTTTTTGCTATTAAGAGTGCAGTAGCTATAATGCACAAAGCCCATGTCTTACATGCAGCTCAGTGGAAACTTGAACAATCCCAGTACTCAGTGTGCATGTTGAACAACTTCACCAAAGCCATCAGTTCTTTATGGAGGTTTCTTCTAGTGATGTGTGAAAATGAAACTCTACTCTTTATGATTTGTTACAAACAGAGCTTTCTGTTAATGGCAACTAAATTCATTCTGACATTTTCTTTTTATTTTATTTTATTTTTTTTTTGGTTTTTCAAGACAGGGTTTCTCTGTGTAGCTTTGTGCCTTTCCTGGAACTCACTTGGTAGCCCAGGCTGGCCTCGAACTCACAGAGATCTGCCTGGCTCTGCCTCCCGAGTGCTGGGATTAAAGGCGTGCGCCACCACCATCCGGCCCTCATTCTGACATTTTCTTGATCTGTTTTCCCCAAAGTTGCCTACAACATTTCTCCATACTTTTTATTTTGTATAGTGATGGATTCTCCTATGCTAACCCTTAATATTTGATATAACTCATGCACATTAAGTCCTGTTTAGTATTTTCAGCATCATGATACACAGTTTAGTTAGTAACTAACTATTAAATTATTTAACTGTAGAGGTAGTTTTGGATCCCAGAGTAAAATGTCCAAAGTCAAATATGGTATACTCATGAACAAGTCTTTTTTCAGCTTTAAGTTAATCTGAAAACATGAACTTATTGTCATGTAATCCTACCAGATCTATTAATATATATCTTCACCATTCTCCAAGACACACAAAACAGTCATACCACAGGTTTCTGCTCTTGACATACGTTTTCCAATTCACAGGTTTTACTACCAAGCAATTTCTACTGTTTAATTTGTGTACCTACTGTTGCTGCTTTTGGTTTCCTGTCTTCATATTTTCCCATGTTGAAAATGAAAAGTGATTGCATTGTTTCCCCCATGTTCTGATTAATTGTAATGTGTTTCCAATGAACATCAAATAGCATTGCTTAGCTCTCCTACTGAAAGTCTTGATGAATTAAGTCCTAGAGCATATCACATAGAACCCTGAAAGACATAAGCACAATGTGATTTAAGATATTACTTCAATAAATTTTATTGACTATTTAACTCATTTATTTATTGTAATTATTTTTGCAGACCACAGATTGAGCACAGAGCTTTGAACAAGTTATGCAAGGGTTCTAACATTGCTGGACACCAGCTCAACCACAACTCACAAATGAGTTAGTTTGCTAAACAATTGCTACTATATAAATCCAAATATCGATTATTTATAAAATATTGTTACAGAATTACTATACTTTAATCCAATAACTTCAGATTATACATGAAATATTAAAGATTAATAAAAGGAAGGAAACCTACAAATGCTATGGTCCAACAACATTTGGTAAGTAGAGATGATTTAATCCAGCAATAATGTTTGGAAGAAAGTAACAAAGAAAGAATCATTTGAAGACCATAGATATGTCTGCCTCAAGAAATTTAAGTCCAGTAAAGAAATATATTTAGTCTATCATTGTCACTTAAAAACATACACAATATAATTAAAATATAATAAAAGCATGACATTTATGAAAATAAAATACAATATATGCATTCACTTGAAAAATACAAACTTCTTAAATATATTTAAACATTGAACAAAATGTGAAATCCAACCATGCCTATGGGTAAAATGACTGAAAGTCATAAAGTAATAATTACTTCATAAAAAATGAATGCAACCACTGCATATGTGTATGACATTTTCTGGAATGGGCCCTCTGTGGTCTTATTGGAAGATTCAATTTGCTATTTGAGCCATAGAGATCACAAAATTATATAAATATGCTGTGATTAATTAAACTAAAATTAAAATGAAAAGTGGAATGAACACAGTAAAAATTAAATAGTTATGAGTTTATTTAAATATGCTAAGTGATTTATTACAAATATGTTGGAACATGAATGAGTAATGAAAATCATATCTTTTGCTGGTTGACATAAATGCAGACCAATATGGAGACTGTGGATTTCTGATAATCTTATTAAATGTCTCATAAAAAATCTTTGGGTGACTAGAAGTCTCTAAATGATTACATTCTACAGAAAAGACATAGACTAACATTAAGATTTATGTGTGTGTGTCTGTGTGTGTGTCTCTGTGTGTGTGTGTCTGTGTGTGATTGTGTGTATGATAAATGTGTGCAGATATGCAGAGAAGCTAGAAGAGGTCATTGAATACATATTCTGATCCTCTTCAAGGGCAGAAAATTTTTCTTAACCACTGAATCATCTTTCCAACTCTGGAAATTATTTTTAAACTTTAGGTTAAGATTTTCTTTAAGGTCAAAAGTTTCAGAAACCATTTCCAAGTCCTATGATACTTCCTGAGACTATGGTAACCCTGTGGCGGATGTGGACTGAAATGCTTCTCAGCCTCAGTGATGGGACCGTGAGTCACAGTAACTTCACAGGGCAAAGGGATCATTGCAAAATAAACCTTTTTAACTCTGACCCTGTCATGCTATTTCATGCATCTATATTTAAAGTAAACAGGAAGGCAAAAGTTAGAATGGATTTCTTTTACATTATTTTAAATTACTATATATTTGTGAAAGTATAAATTAATTGGAAATAGACTGGTTTCCCAAGAATAGAGGATGGTCAAATAAAATTTATTATATAAAGTAGGTTTGTACATTGTTAAATCTGTAGTAATTAGAAAAAAGTTTCATTTGTAGAATTACAGAATGAACTTAATATTGTATTCTGGGAGGGGAATATAAGCTACCATTTACCTTATTACTATTTTTATTAAGGAATAAGTTCTATGTTTATTGTAAAGCTCAGGTAAGCTTTAACAAAGCTTAAATATATTATCTATATTAATCTCAGTGGGTACTAGATAAAATAGTGGTGGAGGTACGGGTCAGGGAAAGTTAATACAGAAACCCATAGATGGCTAAAGTACTACAAAGAAGTGATTGTAGAATGCTTAGTCCTATATGTAACACCCACATATCCCTCTCCAAACATCAGGGAGCAGTGCAGAAAAGGGGGCAGAAAGAATGAAGTCAGAAGATCGGGAGGTGTGCAACACACAGGCATATCTGAACATGGCACAGCTCTTGCACTCATGAACTCACTGCAGTTGTGGTTATCTGCATAAGAACTGCACGGCGCTGGGGCCACCAACATCAAGTATTGTGGAAGTGGCCTCACAGACAGACTATTGGAGGCTAGTGGTTTCTGGAGGAGGGGATGCAATCTTCTTTAGTGTGCGGATTATAAAGCATTAGGGATTAGATCTGAGATGCCAAAAATGCATCAGTGTTGTTTTAAGGAAAGAAATAAAAGTATTTCATTTTAGAGTTAAACAAAAATGAGTCCAGAGTTGAATTCTCTATTGTATGTTCTCTGAGTTTTTTGTCCTCTGTCATCTGAGTCTGATTCTGTGCCTGCATAAAAGCTTTCTTGTAGCATCTTTGTCACTGTATCTTGGTGTCTACCCTGTGTGTGTGTGTGTGTGTGTGTGTGTGTGTGTGTGTGTGTGTGTGTGTGTGTGTGTGTGTTATGAGCTATGTGTATGAGTGGTATCTGTCTGTGTGTGATGTTATTGTCATATGTAACAAAAGACCTCGCTGTCTATTTATGAACAACAGAGAAACCACCACACTGTTGTCATATGTAACAAAAAGAACTTGCTGTCTATTTATGAACAGCAGAGAAACCATCACACGGCGAAGGAATGGAATAGTTTACAGTATTTTTTAACAGAGTTTTACAAGGGATTAAGTCACTGGCTCCAACTGATCCCAACTCACCCAGAAAACAAACATCATTGATTATCAATCAATAACCATAAATGGTTGCTTTCAGCCTTTATGGTTAATTTTTAGGAAGGTACTTTACACTTCTTATTTGTTGCTTTCAGCAAGTAATACACATATTTGGGCCAGGGGCTTGGAAAAACACACAGTTTGAGATTGCAGCTTAGGTTACAAAAGTTGTTTACATGGAAGCGCAAGGTAAGTAAGGATGATTATCACAATGTTCTCTTAAATCCAGGTTAAACAGTTTGAGTACACAGTAGATTAGAGGTCACAAATTAAGTGACTTCAAGGTGTACTATGAACTTTGGCTGTGAAGTCCAGCAAAAGCTCCAATTTCTTAGAATATAAGATATTTTCAGAATTTATTCAACACATTACATTTCTTTCAAACTGATAGTATAATGTAAAAAAAAGTACTAACCATTCTGAATCAGCATATAAAGTGAACATACTTTGCTTGGCAAAATATAAATGTTATGAGATATAAATTTCTTTTTTTCCTCAAGAAAGATAGGAAGATATCAACTACGGGTGGAAATTTATTAGTTTCTTTTTAGCTTTTCTATGGATAATAAAAGTATAGTCAGCACAAAATGAATAATCAACTCGAATTAAGTATGCCATTATTGTTGGTTAACTTGAAATAAACTATCTAATAGTTTTAAACTGCTGAATAAAGGAAAATAAATTGTCTCAACATAGCAGTCTTCAGCTATGCTTATAGGAGAGTAGTCAAAGATGCATTTTGTACTTCTGTAGATTAGGATATTTTCCTCAGATTGAATAGCTGAGTAATCATTCTCCTCATTGTCACCTTCATGTCTTTGTTCCTCAGTGTGTAAATTGCAGGGTTCAGGATGGGTGTAATCAGGAAGTCCAAAATGGCAAGAAATTTATCCACTGGAAACGTAGGAAATGGCCACATGTACACAATGATGCATGGCCCAAAGAACAGAACCACCACAGAGATGTGAGCAGAAAGTGTAGAGAGGGCCTTGGACAAATCACCTGATGAATGTTTCCTTACAGTGAGAAGGATAGCAATGTAGGAGATAATCAATAAGAAGAAGGTGCCTACGGAAATAAACCCACTATTGGCAGTAACCATGAACTGCATTTTGTGGGGCTCTGTGCAGGCCAGTTTGATAAACTGAGGAAGATCACAGTAAAAACTATCTATCTTATTAGGACCACAAAATCTCAAATGGACAACAAAAGCTACCTGGGCCACTGAATGCAGGAACCCAATGATCCAAGCACCAGAAAGAAGCAATAGGCAAGTCCGTGGGCTCATGATGGTCAGGTAGTGGAGGGGCTTGCATATGGCCACATATCTGTCCCAGGCCATGGCTATCAGCAACACCATCTCAGATCCCCCTAGAACATGAAGGACAAATATCTGGAAGACACAGCCCTGGAATGAGATGGTATTGTGCCCAGAGTACAGGTCAGAAATCATTTTGGGAACAGTTAAGGTGGAAAGACATAAATCAATGAATGAGAGGTTTCCCAAAAGAAAGTACATAGGGGAATGTAAATGTGGGTCAAAGGCCACTGTAAGCACAACAAGGGTGTTTCCCAGGACAATGGCTACATAAAACACCATAGAGAAGGCAAGGAAGAACTGTTGTATTGGTCTAGATGTTGAAAGTCCCAGAAACACAAATTCAGACACCTCTGTGTAATTTATTTTAAGCATTTACTCTTTTTGCTGTTACCTAAGAAACAGAAAACCAAGGTGTTTTAAAAAGAATTTGTTATCAATATATAGTTTAAAAAACAATTCAGAGTGTTTTCTGACTGAACTAAATCTAAATAAGTTTTTATTATCACCAGAAAGCATTTTGAAAATTCCTTAAATCATTTTTCTGTCCAACAAATAGTCGATAGTTATCTGCCAGAACTAGGTCAAATTCATGTGAAAAATGGACTGTTAGTTCCTCGGGAGCTAAGTAAATTGCAACATCTACTCTGACAATACATTGTAGGAAGAGGATTGTAGTATCTCAGCTATGTGACTCATCACAATGGTATTCACTTACTGATAATAGCCTTGCTACTACTCAAGAGAATGTGGAGAACTCCAATCTTTGGAACTGGTTCACACAAAGAATCCCAGATAGGTAGACAAATAGGTGAGGAGAATAGTGATGGAGATCAGAATGGAGGGCAGGCTAGACATAATCTTAGATCTATGATTAGAATTTTATTTTTCACTGAAACCCATGATAAGCTTGGGAAGTTTACTAAGCAGTAGCCTGATCATAATTACTACTTTCAAATGGTCATATACAAAAATAGAAAGGAGGACTCCAAGTAATCTGCTGTAGCACAAGTGGAGAAATATACAGTGTTTGGGAGCTGATGAATTATTCACACCAAGCTGTAACAAATGAAACCTGCAAACCATATTTGCTACCCATCGTGAATTTTAGTTGACCCCAAACAATCATTCAGATATGAAACAGAAATAGGGCTGCAGCGATGACTCACTGAGCAAGAGGCTTGCCGTGCAACCGTCACAACCTAAGTTTAGATACCCAGCACCTGTTTGAAAGTCGAGTGTGGTGGCACATGCTTGTATCAGTGCAGGGAGAAGCAGATCCTGGAGGTGCCAGCCTCCAGTTCAGCTGGAACAGTAAGCTCAAGTTGCAGTGAGTTTGCATGTGTCAGACTAATAGATAACTGACCATCCTATATCTGCACTCCCCACTTTACAGACACCAGCAAGGTCACCTCCAGTCTCTGCATGACTGTTATTTCCATATCATCACTCTACTTCATGCCTGGCTCCCTGCATTAAGATACTCTAAGAATGGGGCTGGAGGGGTAGCTCAGCTGTTAAAGGCTAGGCTCACAACCAAGATACTCTAAGAATGAACTGAGGCAGTCAGGATGGACACACTGTTCATTGTAGATATCTGGTAAGTACCATAACCAAAGGGCAACACTGCAGAGGTGATGTGAGGAGGCCCTGCCATGTGGACACAGATGGAAATTTATACGGTAAACACCAGGTGAAATATAGCAAGACTGAGCAAAATACTAGGACAATCACTGAGGTGAATGGGAAGAGATTTTTTTTTGGTATAAAACCTATAATCAATACTCTAAAGGAATTAAATGCCATTTAAAAATTTAAAATACTGATATTCTTGACTATAAAATACATACATAAGCAATATGTTTTAATCGTGTGGATGAATCAAATGTTCTATTAAACCACAAAGGTTTCAGTTTACAAAAAGAAGCCCTAACAAAGGGGAATCCATGGCTGATATGTAAAATTAAATTAAATTATGAAATTTAAAAAAGTAAGCCAAGTACTGTTAAAAAATTGTGTATTTCTTTTCTCCCTTGTTTTTATTTTCTAAATATTTAAATTTTTCTTACTGACAATATTTTCTTCATATGTATAAAAAATATAGTCATCATTCATTCTGAATATAAATACTCATAAGATTGTCAACATATTACCAAAAAGGTGTCTGCTTGGGAAAATAGTACCATTTGTATAGGGAACTCATAACAAAATCAACACATACAGCGAACAAGTCAAACAGCTCTTATATCCACCATTCATCATTCTCTTCCTGTCTTGCCAATCAATATGGAAAGAATAGGAGAGATTTGGAAGGGCAGAGGAGATAGATCAGCAAAAGATCCCCAATATTTTTAAGCCTTCAAGATGAAATCTCATTTTGTACATTGCATATGTATTATAAATTGACATTTAGTAGTTTTTAAAATGTAGGCATTATTATAAGAGTGAATTTTAGCCATGTGGCAAATATATTCACAGATAGAATATAGTTTAAAAGTGTAAATAATGAATGTATTCATCTCATATATATATATACAAGGAAAGAATATTAAAACTCACCTGAATAGTTCTACATATACAAGTCTAGAGGGACTTCTACTTAACTGAAAAACAAGAGAAAGTATAAAAATAGTAACATGGCTACTTGTAAACATGTTTGAATTTAAATATTCTTCAAGAAGAAACACCAAATAACACCATCAATGGTGAGGGCTCAATGGTGGGATTTCATGTGGCTTTCACTTCTTTCTATTTTATTGTATTGTTTAAATGGTCTAAAAGAATCTTATATCAGTGTTAATCAAAAGTGGATTTGTAAATACAAAATACTAGGTTCAAGAAAAGCAGACCTGTAAATTCAATGGAGCGATTTCAGATTTATCCAAACTAGCATTTAAATTTATAATAAAGTTTTAAAATGCGAGAAAATATATACCACTCTACAAAGAGTATCCTCAATAACAGATTCATGCAGAACATAAAAACGCACATTTATGAGCAGTCCTTTGCTACTTTCTTTAAAATGTATCAGTTATTTGACTGATACTAAAGGAGAAGAGGTGAGGGGAAGGGACATGGACAAAGAAAGGAAATGGTAGAGAAGGTAGAATAAAGCAAGACAACACTATAGAGGCTACAATAGAAGTAATTAAAATAAAAAGGCTTGGTATGTTGCTGCATTCAAATTGACCTACTACTCTAAGACTATGATGAAGGACCAGGCTCAGGTACACAACAAGCAAAACAAGAGAATCAAAGATAGCACCTGAAGGGAGTATTTCTTGAGTCTTCTTATACCTGCTCACTGTTTGAAACCCCCAGCAGTCACTACGTTCAGAGCATCTCTCTCTGTGAGGTGGTCAAGTCTTTAGAATCTGTGTATTGGTACTTTTCCTGCTTTAATCTGGACTTTCCAAGATATTTTTTTAATATTTTCATTTGTTTCTAAGAAAATATGATACAGACCCTAAAATTGTTTTGAAAATCAAAATGAAACCTAGGGTTATCTAGTGCATGCAACTTCTATATTTGCTTTGGGAACGCCACCATGAATGGATGCTTGTTTAGTGTTTAGTAACTTTAGTGTGCTATCAATGTCTACTTGCCAGTATTCTCTAATAATAGAAAGCAGTATTTCCACTATTACTTTACCTGTTAGAAAGTATCTTCCTCTTGGATACTGCGTGTTTAATGCTTCTTACCAATGCTCTAGCTACCTATAACCTGACAACAGCAATTGGTGACCACCTGATGGCTGGCGACCTAAGTCTCCAGACCATTTACCATGGGAATTGTACTTCAAAATCCCATGGCCTTAAAGAGGGAAATACTAGTTGTTTTAATAAGTGTTTGCTGAGAAAGGAAAGAAAACCAAAGTATTTTTAAAGAAAAGCAACACTTGACATTTTATTGCATAGTATAATTTTTATATGATTTTGACCACTAATTGTTGAAAACCATGTAGCTACTAATTCATTATCATTAAATTATTTATGTCAACATATTAACTGTATAAAACAATGGACTAAATAATGACATTTTCATATACACACAATATTAAATTCCTTTATTAAGCTCTCTCATATATTTCCTCTACTATTTTCCCCTTCCATATTGCTAATTTTCCTCTTTTTATTGTCATGTCATTATACCTAATCTCAAATGTCACAAACTTTATGAGTCAGCTTTACGTCTTCTGACATGATAGCCAATTCCACTAGAAATATATTCAAGGAGTATTCTAGGGAACATCTGACACCAAGTTTTAGGTTAATTTATGCAATTAGTGTTTCCATTTTAAAATCATCAATATTAATTGATAATTATATTCTATATGTAACTATACATTTCGTATATAGACAAAGATTATCAAGGTAATATTACCTAATATTCAAACCCAGTTGTCTCTTGACAGTTCATCTTTCCTTTGTATCATTGTTTTAACATGAAAGTAAGAATTTATGCCTATTTTATTTTTAACTTTCTCAGCTCTTATAGATCTATTTTTCTATAATAGACTTATTAGATAAATGTGTAATGTTATTCTTTATCATGTGAATAAACAAGATTGAAACTCATCTTCAAATGATTGGGTTAGAGCTCTTGTTTCTATTGAAGAATTCAGTCCAATGGTATTTATTCATTGGTTAATGCGAGGTTTACTGAATGGCAGAAATTCTGCTCAGCAAAATCATATGTGCAAGCAGAACAAATGCTACCCATCTTTAGCCACAAATGCTAATTAATATGTATTATAAACAATGTACTGTTTATTGTCCCCACTTTACTATTTTGTAGCCTAAATAACACCTAACTTGGATGATTTTAAAATCAATATTTAGTTTATTAATTACAACATTGTTCTGAATCAAAACGTATATTTACCTAGTATTAAGTGAAGAAAAAGGAAAAGATGAGCATACCCAAAGGATAATTATACACCTATTCTTAGACAAAATGACAGGAATCAGTAGTCAAGAAATCATTTTGAAAAATACATTTTAAATCCAAACTGATTTGAGTATGATCAGATAATGTACCTAATATATTCTCATTTATCTTTTATAAGTTTTTTTTTAATTGGAGTAAAAATTAAACTCAAGGCTTCATGCAGGCTATATGTTTAGCTCTTTATTTTTTAAATTTTAATATATACTATTTTATGTGTATATGTCTGTGTGAGTTAATGTGCATGATGTGAGTACAAATGTCCACAGAGGCCAGAAGAGAATGACAGATCCTCTAGAGCAGTGGTTCTTAACTTTCCTAGTGCTCAAACCCTTTAATACAGTTTCTCATATTTGTTGACCATCAGCCATAAAATTATTTCATTGTTAATCCATATCTATAATTTCGTTACTGTTATGGATTATAATGTAAACATCTGATCTGCATGATATCTGATCTGCAGCTCATGTTGGGGCTGTGACCCACAGGCTGAGAACCATTGCTCTGTAGGCAGTTGTCAAGCACCATATATGTCCTGGGAGACAAACCTGGGATATCTGAGGGATCAGTAAGCATTCTCAGCTGCTGGAACACCTCTCCAGGTTTTCCTAGTTGTTTATTAGAAAATTTAATTTTCATTTCATTGTTATAAAATTAACATAACATAAAAGCACTCTTTTTGCTATACAATTCAGTTGCAACTAACACATTTACCATGTTGTCCCCCTCAAATACAAATGTACTTCCACCTCCTAAAAAGAAATTTGGTTTCCATCAAGCACCCACTTTTGAGAACCCTCCTCCTAGCACTTGCAAAATTCTATTTTACTTTCTGTTTTACATATCTATACATAGTGACTATTTTATATCAATGCAATCAAGACAGCATGTAAATTTCTGTGTCTGGTATCTTTGACTTAGCAAAATGCATGCAAGGTTCAGTTATAGTGAGGCATATATCAACATAGTCCCTTTGCATCTTAGAATATTATTTCATTGCATGTACATATATCTACATATTTATCCACTCATCATCTCATAAAAATGATAGTTATTCCATTTTTGGTTGCTATGTATTGTTGCTGTGATGATTCACCTACTTTTCTGTCTGTTGGTCTATCTGTATTGGATGATGAGTATGGTGGCCCATGCCTGTAGTCTCAGCACTTGGGAAGTAGAGGGAGGAAGTATGGTGATATTTTATTTGTATTAAAATGTTATTTGTATGTTAATAAATAAAGTTGCCTGGGGGTCAGAGCTATTAGCAAACCATAGGAAAGCAGAGCAGTGGTGGCGTATGCTGTAATCCCAGCACTTGGTAGGCAGAGCTAGGTAAGTCTCTCTGTGTTCAGGGATACAGCCAGTATTGGATAAGACAGAAACACAGAAAGTAGCTCTGGTTCAGAGAGGTAGGACCATTACAGGAGGAAGGGTAAGGTTTTAGCTCTTAGCTCTGACCTCTTGGCTTTCTTCTTTGCATTGGTTCTGTGTTTCTTATTTAATGAGATGGTTGGTTACATCTACAAGAAAGTGTCAGTATGAGGGTAGTCTGGTGACATAATAAATTGGAGCCATCCTGTGTTACATGCCAAGTCTGTCTCCTAAACTATAGCCCAAACCCACGCCAACCAACAAACCAAAGAAGCAAAAAAGTCAGTGGTTTTGAATATTTATTTTCAATAGTTTAATATTTATTTTAAATAGTGTTTGATTAAAATATTATTTTCAAAATGGATAGATCTTAACTGGAAAATTGTTTTAAACCTTCTTTTTTCTTCTACAGAGGGAATAAATTATATAATCTGTTGGGTGTAAGTAAGTACAACAGAAAATAAGGCAAAGCAAGAGAAGGAATGGGGCAGGTATGTGGAAGAATAGTGTTTTTGTTTGCTTGTTTTTGTTTATGGAGGCAGAGTTTTGCTATGCTTATTCACCCCAGCCTAGCCTTTAGTTTCTGGTCCAGCTTTAGCTGTGAGTGCTGTGATCAAAGTCCTATGCCTCCATGCCTGAGAAGGCTGCAGTTTTGATTGAATCATTACTAACTTTGTGATACTGAGGATGAAACTGAACTCCTCACATGTGTTAGTGAAACATTCTGCCACTGAGCTACAACCTCAGCACTAAGGCCCCATTTTATTTATTTAGTATTTGATATTTATTTTCATTTTTAAATTCTTTGGCAATTTCATACATGTATATAATCTTTTTTTGATTACATTAACTGTCTTATCACACCTTTGCTCATACTGGAAGAGCAATTTAGTTCCCAATTTCTTGGTTTTGTTTCATTTTTTATGCTACTCTGCATTTAATTAGGGTTGCTTGCATACATATGGGTATGAAGTTTTTTACTGCATTGTGAGTAACATCAATAGTTACACCACTCAAGAAAAATGACTTCTCCTCCAGAGCTTCCACTAACTACCCAAAGCTCCTCAAATAGGCATGGGACCTCATGAGTCCCTCCATTGTTTATAGTGGAATATTGACTGGCTTTGTAGATCTTGATGCTTAAGTTTATCAGTGTGAGTTCATAAGGGCAACAATCGTGTAATGTCCAAAAGATGGTGTTTCACAGTATTTCTATCCATATTTTGGCTCTTCTGTTTTTATGTCCCCTGTTCTACAACACTCCAAGAGCCTTGGTAGGAGTTAGATATCCAATTTACAGCAGAACACTCAACAAAAACTTATTCTTAATTGTAGTGGGTAGCTGTTCCAGCTTTGACCTGGAAGTAATACCCCCATTGAGGCTTCAGGTAACTGTCACGTCTATGAGGCAGGGCCAAGAGAGGAGCCCTTAAGACCCGAGATCTGGATGTGCAGGCTCTCTTGGTTTGTGGATCCTGGATGCTGGAGGTAGACTGAGAAGAGTTCTCTAGAAAACACCGCTGGACAGCACTTCACCTTTCCCAGACTCTGTAACCAATCTCTTTACTTGTGAGTTACCCCACAAAATAAACCTCCCTTTTAACTACGTGGAGTTGCCTTAATACTTAATACTTTGTGTCTGCTTCCCACTGCAAAAAGAAGTTTCTCTAAGCAAAATTGAGAGCAGCACTAATCTATGGTAGATTCAAATATTTAGATATTTAGTTTGACAACATGACCATGTAGCAAACCTGCAACAGTAGGATCCCCAGTGGGGTGTATGACCCCTCCAATCACATGACTTTTAGAACAGATTTCCAGTAACTTCTGAGTAGAGCACCTAGAATCTAATCAGAAAGCAGTTACACTCTCACAACCATTGGATAAAGTGCTCAGTTTTCCCCATATCTTTGCTGGCGTTTGTTGTCATTTTTTTTTTATAGTCGTCCAGACTGGTGTGATACAGAATCTTCAAGTAGTTTCAATTTGCTTTTCCCTGGTAGATAACAATGTTCAACACATTTCCGGTGTCTATGAGCCATTTGTTTTTCTTCTTTTGAGATATCTGTTTGGTTCCACAGCTAAATCTTTTTATTGTATTGTTTGTTTCCTTGGTGTTTAATTTCTTCAGTGTATATTCTAGACACTTGAAGATTTCACCCATTCTTCCGTGTGTGTCTTCACTTGATGGACAGATTTCTTTACCGCACCAAAGGCTTTTATTTACATGAAGTCTTAGGTTTTCTTTGACCTGATTATCTGATTGTCCCAAGCCTTGTTGAGATATGCATTTCTACTACTACATCTTGACATGTACTCCTTACTTTTTCCTCTACAAGTTTCAGAGTTGAGATACTTGATTCATTTGGTGTTAATCTCAGTGCAAGATGAGAGATAAGATCTAATTTCAGTCTTCAACATGAAGTTAACCCCTTATAATGCTATCTCTTCTCCAGTATGTATTTTTGACACCTTTGTAGTTGTCTGAAATGATATGTACGTCCTCTGTTCGAGTTCCTCAATCTACCTGTCTATTTTTGGGCCAGTATCATGCTTTTTATAATTACTAGGACCCTTTAGCAAATTGAAATCTGTAATGCGATACCTATACCAGGGATTTTGTGGTTCCATATGAACTTCAATTTTTTTTAAACAAAACTCAGAGACATGAATGCAGAAGGGATATTAGTAGAGAAGAAAAAGAGGCTCATAGAGAAGAATAATTAAGAGAAGAGTGAGTAACTGGATATTGAATCCAGACATAATTGTAACTCTAGACACACAATCACAATACACTGTATGTATGCATGCATAAAGTTGTTACTATATATGTGTATAGTATACACACACACATATATATATATAATATATATATACAATTGTCAAACTATATATTATAAAGATCTTTTTTTATTTTTCTGACGAATATTGCTAGAGATTTGATTAAGATTGGGTTAGATATGTAACTGGCACTGGTAGCATGATCATCTTATTTTTGGTTAATTTAAGTTTTTGAGATTTCATTATTGGTGCTATATTTATAATGTTTTACTCCAGCTCCTCTTGATTTCTCCTATTTACTCTCAAATTTATGACCTCTTCTTTCATTATTCTTGTTACACACATACACACAACATATGTACACACACATACATACAACCTGGTGAGTCCCCTTAATATTTCATATAAATATACCTGTTTATGTATATGGTATACACACACACACACACACACACACACACACACACACACACACACACACATATATATATATGACCAATTTGGATTGAAAACCTATTCCAGGGCCTGTTCCTGTATAAGACTGAATCTCCTTCCTACAGCAGCCATTCATTGCCAGTAACTGTTCATCTAGGGGTGGAGATTATGAGACTTTTCTAGTCCACACTAGTATGTTAACTGGTATCCTTATGTATGTCTTCTTTGGATGATCATATTGTTGAGATTTAATGGTTACTGATCCCTTGTTATATACAGATGACACTACTCACAGCAGGAGTCCTAGACTTCTCTTTCTTAAAATCTTTCTGCTCAGTCTTCCTTGATGTTATTTGAGGCTTTGGTGTAGTAATTATTTTGGGCACCTCATGGTGTGTTGTTCTCTGTATTTTGACCAATTGCTCTTTATCTGCCACCAAAAGAAGTGTATTTGATAAGGAGTTGGAATTACACTTATCTCTGGATACAAGGGTGAGTATTTAGAATGAAGTTAGAAATTACATTGGTTTTGGAAAGTGCTAGTAGTAGGTTCTTCTCTAGTGTCCAGGACCTTACTGACCATTGGTAGCTGGCTAGACTTATAGTACCAGTCCTGAATTCCATCCTATGTCTTGCTTTCTGTAGGTACTACAGGCTATATAATCATATATAAAGATTCATAAATATGACCAAGAATTAAGAAATAATACATAGTGTTACCCAGACTCAGAAATATTTAACATTTAAAAATATTATTTTATTTGTTTGTTTTTAATGACATGACCCAAGTGGTGGCCCAGTGATAAGAATATGTGCTGCTCTTACATATCATTATCATTCTTTGTTATTTAGGACAGTATTAATAATTTAGTTGTTCTTTTTACAATTATTTTTGTGGAGCTGGTATTTAAACAACTGCTTTACTGTTGAGCTATATATCCAGCTCACACAGATTTTTAAAGCTGTATATATTATACACAGTACATTGTTCATATCAGCACAGAAACTTTTGAGATGGGAACAGGTTTTTCTGCTTCTCTATGGCTGTTTTCATATAAGCATGATGGAAAACATTGATGACCAATTAAAAGATAGTCATCCACTCCTTTTGACAAAAATCATGTAGTATCTACAGAGAAATAACACTTCAGTCCTTTAATATATTAGCTTTTGAGAAATGATTAGGAAAGAAATATTTTAATCATTGTCATCTAAAGCTTTGCATCATATCCCCACTTTACTCTCCTTGACTTTAACAACAGACTTTACCAATGAGCATTGCCTGCTCGTACTCTCAATTCTGAAATTGCGAGGTCTCAAAGGAACATGATATAGATAGAAAAAAATTTCTTTCCCAAGAGGCTACTCAGCACTAAATATATACCTTAAACTTTTCCATGAACCCTTGGCACAGTAGCAAATGTGTTGTTTTGCCTCACTTTGCTACTATTTTGGAGTTCTATTACAACTATGGACCATGACTTATCCATGGAAATACATTTGATCAGGTATTGTTTCTCTGATAAAATGTGATCTATATACAGTTGTTTACTTCTTCTTAATCCCCATCTCTAGGATATTTAAGGTAATTCTACAATTATTAATACCATCTTATCACAAATATTAATAGGCAGAATTTGGAACTCCCACAGATATTTCAGAAATATCAAGATTTTGTCAAGCTTTCTTGAGATGTGTGTTCTCCATAAGCATCAAGAAGATAAGTATCAAGAAGAATATTTTGCCTTAGGTAAGACTATCCTCTGGGCAACTTGGTTGAAGAAAATCCATTCTGAACCATTGGGATACATAGTTTTCATGGAGTAAGGTATTTCTTGCATACACTGAAAGGTGACTAAAATAATAAATTTCCGGAGGAGAAACAACTGATTATTAATTAATTATATGAGAAAGAGAGAGTGCGTGTGTGTGTTATTTTATAGTTTACCTGCTGACTTTTTTCAGCTGTGAAATGAATGTAGATCTTACCATTATTATGAAGTTGTGGTTAAAAATGTTTTAGCACATTCTTAATTTACAAATGAAATTCTAAGATATCTCCTAATTTTGATAGAAGATAATGAACTAACATCAATTTTAAGGAAACAGAGATTGTCATTGGGAGTTATTTGATGAAGTCTGTCAAATCTATTGAAATTGGGATATATCAAAAGGAGGCAGAGAAAGTAAAGAGGAAGAAGAAAGAGAAGCAAAATGGCAAGAAAGAAAGAGAAGGAAAGTGGAAGGGGCAGAGTTGGGAGGTATGAAAATGTAGAGGAAGAGGAAAAACAAGAAGAAATAAATTTTCTACTTTCTGACTTGATTGAAATATGTTTAAAGCATTTAATTCAAAATGATTTGTGATAAAAATTCTCTAGTTTGCTCATAAGGAATATCATAAACTTGTATATGTCTTTTACCCTCACTAGCCCAAAATATCTTCCATTGGTGAATATAGAGAACATACACCTCTTTTAAAAGTTATGGCCTTTCAGTCCAAGGCATGTGAAAGTCAGCAGGAACACTGCAAACATGTTAGAAATGAGGGAGCCATCCTATTCTGTGACTACATAGCCATATTGTCCCAGTTTCAGACACTTAGTGTCTTCTAACTCAGAAATAACTTGACACCCACCTATCCATGTTATTTACCACAATCTGTTTTCATTTAACTTCTTATTGACTTCCAGATTTCATTTTCTCGGAGGCTATTTTGTTTTTTATGAAAACTTAATGTCAAATAGTGTATTTCCTGTTTAAATCACATTTGGCCAAATGAACTTTTTTGTTGTTGCTGTTCTTCTGTTCTGTCTTGTTTTGTTTTATTTTTTCAAGACAGGGTTTCTCTGTGTAACAGCCCTGGCTCTCCTGAAACTCACTCTGTAGACTAGGTTGGCCTTAAACTCACAGAGATCCACCCACCTCGGCCTCACAAATGTTGAGATTAAAGGCGTGTGTCACCACTGCTCAGCTTTTTTTTTTTAATTTTATTTTATGTTCTTTGGTATGTTCCCTATATGTATGTCTGTGCAGCTCATGTGTGCCTGGTAGGCCAGAAGAGGGCATTGGATACTTTGGAATTAGAGTTAAAGATGATTATAAGCTGTCATATGGGTGCTGAGAATTGAAACCAGGTCCTCTGTTCTGAAATAACATCCAGTGCTTTTAGCCATTGAGCCCTCTCTCCAATCCCCAAATAAACTTTAAAAATAGATCTTTTTCTTTCTGAATACTAGGCCTCCTGGTTCACTGTAATTAGGTATACGTTAGGATTTGAGTAATTTTTACAGAGTCCATAATCTTTGAAATTCATTATCATCGAATGTTTCTTTCCAACAGTCATAACTTTTTCTTTATCACAGATGGCTAAATGTCTTACTTTTTACTGGGTTTTCAACTCTCATATGCAATTAACTATTGTTATTATGAAGCAATGTTGACAGTGTTATTGGAACTAGTATTACTACTTCCATTTTTTATTAAATTATTTATTCATGCATTCATTAATCATATAATTATTAAGATTCACTAAAGAGCTATTCTTCTAATATTTTAAATTTATATAGAACTTTATTTTCCTATCATGTAGCTCCTAAAGATTTTTTTCAAAAATTCACATTTATTTTAAGTATGTAGTATTGATTTGATTATAGTTTCTCATTCAGATCACATTCTTTTTAATGTTTCTATTGCCATTCATAACTATTTACTTAATGATAAGATTATACAAATGTGATATGATAAAATTCAAGAAAGAAAAAAGTTAAGTACATTTTAATATACTTATGTGCTCAGCTTCATTCCTACCTTTGGCCTCACCTGACTTTGTTTCTTTTCTCTTAAGTATTTCTTTTCATTTCATATATAGTTTTTAATCACATCCTTACAAAGTATGGTTATTTTCCACTGTGTTTCATCTTCTAAAAACTATGTCAAAAATCTATTTTGAAAATGTTAATTACTGTATTTACTAAAATAGTTCTACATTTTACATAGTTATATTTCACTTGTGTTTCAGAACAATATGTCATTGTTTTGTCAATGGCCATTTTCATTAGCATACATTTCTTCTTATAACCTTATACAAGAATTAATTCATGTAAATAAATGAAAGTAAAGTTTCTAAGACACAATATATATGAATGCTACAGGGAATGTTATATTCAAAAGCCAAGATCTTTTCCAATATTAGTAAGTTAAATCACACCCATCAGAAGAATTTAAGAAGTCCTTTTAATTCATATCCTTTGATATTCACAGAATCTAATACTGTGTATTTTCCTTTAGATTAATTTGGAACTGAACTAAATGGAGGAAGTAAACCAGTCTGAGGTGTCTGAATTCATTATTCTTGGGCTTTGTGACTCTTGGGAGCTCCAGGCCTTCTTCTTAGTGATATTTTCCTCACTTTATTTAATCACCATTTTGGGCAACATATTTATTGTACTCATAATCATCATTGACCTTCATCTTCATTCCCCTATGTACTTCCTGTTGGCCAATCTCTCATTCATTGACTTCTGTCTTTCCTCAGTCACCACACCTAAGATGATCACAGACTTCCTCAAGGAAAAAAAGACTATCTCCTTTGGAGGGTGCATGTGTCAGATTTTCTTTGGACACTTCTTTGGAGGGGGTGAGATGGTACTGCTTGTGTCAATGGCTTATGACCGTTACGTGGCCATTTGTAAGCCACTCCATTACTCCAGCATCATGAACAGACATATGTGCATTGGATTAGTGATGACATCATGGATCATTGGCTTTGTGCATTCAATCAGCCAACTGGTTATAATTATAAATCTGCCCTTCTGTGGATCCCGGGAATTAGACAGTTTTTTCTGTGATATTCCATTGGTCCTCAAGTTAGCCTGCATGGATATCTATGTTCTAGAAATTTTGATAAATGCTGACAGTGGAGTACTAGCTGCTCTATGCTTCATTCTGTTGCTGATCTCCTATTCTCATATCCTGATTACTGTCTGCCATCATTCTAAGGATGGGGCATCCAAAGCTCTCTCTACTTGCACTGCTCATATCACAGTGGTGGTATTATTTTTTGGGCCCTGTATCTTCATCTATCTGTGGCCAGTTAGCATAACATGGGTGGACAAGTTTCTTGCTGTGTTTTATGCAGTCATCACACCTCTCCTGAATCCAGCAATTTACACTTTAAGAAACAAAGAAATTAAAAATGCTATGAAGAGATTACAATGCTAGTATATGAATTTCAGTAGGTATTTTAGAATTTTTACATTATTAGAATGTTAATTTATAGGGTACTAAACTAATCACACTGATCTAACTAATTTTCTTGACTATAAACATTCTACAATTCATGGAAGTTGTATATATTGCTAGTTAAAAGATCTATGTCACTTCAATTTTACAAATTTCATTGATCATTAGGTAGAAAATAACCTTCTGTTTATAGGATGGTACTAATCTTTTAAATTATGATTTTGGTTATTTCTAGTGAAACTGCAGGTTAATGACAAATTAGCAGTTCCTATGACAGTTGCTGCTGCTATTTCATTCTTCATTATCCCATCATAAAATCAGTTATCAAAGCATGTGACACAAATCTCTAACCACCTCCCCCATTAAGCCACCAGACTGAACCTCTGAGTCTTGTCTTGCCTAGAGTGTTCCTAAGTCTGGAATAGTATTTATTTATTAAATTTATTTTTGTTTTTTTGAGACAGGGTTTTTCTGTGTAGCTTTGCACCTTTCTTGGAACTCACTCTGTAGTACAGGTTGGCCTCGAACTCACAGAGATCCACCTGCCTCTGCCTCCCGAGTGCTGGGATTAAAGGCGTGTGCCACCACTGCCCAGCTTCCTTGGGATCTTAATTGGTAAAGTACCAGAACTCTCATGAAGTCATTCTATCTGCTTACCAGTAAAGGAATTATTCAGGATATAATCCCCTGCTTAAGCTGCCTGGCCTAAGGGAAGGGCCTCCCAAAGACCCACTCTTGACAGTTTTAGTTATCTACCCAAAACATTAAAGAGATATTTATAATAAAGATTTAACAAAAGTTCAACACAGAAAATGGTATTAGCACTTAATAGTAATCATAATATTTAATAACTATTTATTTATTTTTCATTTGGCATACCAACCTCAGTTCCCCCTCCCTCTCTTCTCCCATCCCCCACCTCCTCCCCATCCCACCCCATCCCCATCCACTCCTCAGAGGGGGAAAGGCCTCCCTTGGGTAGGCAACAACTCTTAACACAGTTCTGGAGATGGCTCAACAATTAAAGAGTGCAACCCAAATTTAGTGTCCAGAACTTACATTGTATGGCTCACAATTACCTGTAACTCCAATTCTAGGAGACTTAACACCTTTGGACTACGCAGGCACCTATACTTACACATTCATGTATACAAAATACACACACACACACACACACACACACACACACACACACACATACACACAAATAAATAAATAAAAATTACAAAAAGAAAGATGGCTAACAGTATTGAGCTACTGCCCCCATGTTCCAGGGAGGGTTGTACCTCTCTGATCTGTCCAGTATTGTGCCTTCTGCAGGGCAGAAGTCTCCAGTCCTTTATAACATGATCTGTAGATGAATTTCTAAATGGTCTTATTAAATAAAAAGCACAGAGTCAGATATAAGGGTGAAAGACCTGAGAGAGATTCAGGGAAATAGGGAAAGTCACAATTAACCTTACCTCACAAACTCTGCAGCTTCCAAATGCAAGTTACTTCTTGTCTACCCACGCCTATATGCCTTGCTGTTCTGCCATCTGATTTGCTCTGTCCAGCTACTTTACTCCCTCTTCCTGCCTAGGTCTGTCTCTTTCTGTCTGTACAGACCTCCAGAACTCCATGGTTAACTAGCGTTGGAATTTAAGGCATGTGCCACCACACCTGGTTCTGTTTCCAGTGTGGCCTTGAACACACAGAGATCCAGGCAGATTCTTGCCTGCCATGTGATAGGATTAAAGGCATGTGCTACCATTGCCTAACTTCTTTGTTTATTTATAATGGCTGTTCCTATTCCTCTGATCTCCAGGCAAACTGTATTTATTAAAGCACAAATAAAATATCACCTCATTTCAGCATAAATAAAATACCACCACAATGATCATTGTCCTGATGACTTCTGGTTTTCATTTATGGAGCTTGATAAGAGATGTAATGGAGTTCTCTGTGCTAGATTGCTGTGAAGGTGGATTGCTGTCCAACCAAATCCCTGAACTCATCTCAGATCCTGAGTGGACCATGGAATTATTCCTACAGACAGAAATATAGTCAACTGCTAATATCAGGGGATCAACTGTATTCTTATCCAACTGTACTCTTTAATTGTACTTTCTTTTAATTTAACTCTCTATCAATTATACTCTTATCTAAGAGTAAGTAAGAAAGCTTGCTTTTTACTGCAGGTTCAATTGCCTCAATCAGAAAGCTGACTTCAACCTACAAAATATTTTTCACTATTTCCTTTTGTACTTTTCCAATTAATCATATGTGCTGTTTTAAGCTTTTAGTTACTTTTTATTAATTCCCAGTGTCCGTCTTACATTCTTCCCATATTATATACTTTCTTTGCCATTTGGTTTTTCTTGACTGAAGAATTAAATAAAGTCTACATTTTATTCCTTAAAGTATTTCAATTAGAATTTTTGAGGCCATACTACAACTACATCCTTTCTCTCCTTTCTTAATTTCCCTCCAGCCCTTCAGATGTACCAACATTCTTGTTTTCTTTCAAACTGATGGTCTTGTTTCTTTATTTATTATCACACACACACACATACACACACACACATACACACACACACACACACACTTCTAAATATATAAATACAACCTGCTCAGTTCATTGACTACTTGTTACTACTTGTATGCTTATTTTCTAGACTGACAATCTTTGATTGGATAACCAATGAGTATGCTCTTTCATGGAGAAGACTGTTTCTTCAGTTCTCAGCATTCCTTAACTGTTCTTTGTCTAGAGTTGACACTTCATGTGCTTTCCCCCTTCCATATTAGCATGTCTGTTTGTATTGTTCTTGTTCAGGTCCAGTTTGTCAGCCATTTTGGTAATATTTAATGAGTGCAGATTCTCTGAAATTAAAAATGCAAATATGGTACAGAGACACAATCTCAGAAAACTTCCTGTTCCTCTGCTCTTATGCTCTTCATGTCTCTTCTGCTGCTATTATACCTGAGTGCTAGTTACAGGAGTTATATTGATGATGTATCAGCTGGGAATGGGTTTCCCAGCACTGTTTTGGGCCAATTGTTTTCTGTAATGGTCTCTATCTGTTGCAAAGAGAAAATTTCTTGATGAAGGTTAAAACTACACTTCTCTGTGTTTATAAGGATACATATTTAGAGAACAATTAACGATTATGCTGGTTTAGTAAAGTAGTGGTTGCATGTTCTCCCCAAAGATCCATGACTTCACAAAGCCTGGGTAATGTTCTAGGTTTCCAGCACCAGATGTAATTTCTCTCTTGTTGAGTGGGCCATAAGTTGATTAAAGAGGTATTGGTTACTACCCAGATAACTGTGCCATTATTGTACCCTTAAGATTATTATGCCGTGCTGGTTGTTGTAGTTCATAGCATAGCACTATTGATTGCTTCCCTCCTATGGAAGTTTACACTGCTTTTTCCTTCTGGTATGATGAGTACTAGTCTTCAGTGTAGCAAGAAGGTTTCTCTGGTTTCGCCCAGCCCCAAGGTCCCACAGCCGCTTATAAAATAATCATTAAGAAGCTTAATATTAATTATGAATTCCATGGATTATGGCAGGCTTCTTGCTAACTAGCTCTTTAACTTGACCCATTTCTATTAATCTATAAGTTGCCACATGGCTGGCCATGGATGACTTACCAATAATTTTACAACTTGATTCCCCTGGTGGTGCTGGCATCTCTCTCCCCTCTGCCTTTCTTCTTTCTCTCTTTCTTTCTTCAATTTCCTGCCTAGCTATAACCTGACTTGCCATAAGCCTAATGGCTTTATTTACCAACCAATCAGAGCAACACATATTCATAGCATACATAAAGACATCCCACAGCACTTCTTGTTTGTCTAATCAAAAAGGAAGGTTTTAACTTTAACATAGTAAAATTACATGTAATAGATAAGTTATCAAGCAAGAATTACAGTTATAATATCTAGTCTATTTGTATTTGGCAAAATTAAAGAAAATATTCTATCTATCCTATATTTGTGAGTGTAAGTTTCATATCGAATTTATCTTTTATCATGACTAAAGAAAACCATAATTATAACTTCTAGTCTTCAACTACATCAAAGACCCCAGAAGGATACAATATTACCCAAGTAAACAGGAAATATAAGCAACTTCCAAAATTCTGGAAATGACAAAGACAGCTGCCTGCTGGGACAGTCATCCAAAGTTCCTCCGTAACATTGGGGCATCCATCTTCAGTCAATAGGCCTACAGTATTTTAGTGGCTTCTCCCTGTGTCCTGTAGAATATTTGGCAGTCTCTTCTGCAAAACAGGAATCTGAAGAACCATTTTGCCCCACTTTCAAAATCAGTGGTCATTTTCCTATGGATCCTGTATGTCAAGTTTATACAATATGTTATCAGCAGTTCAGACAACAGCAGCCTCTTGCCCAAATGGCTATTTTGCCAAGAAGAAAATAAAGTCCACATGGAGTGTCTTTGATGCCTGTGGTGGTATTGTGTTCCCCAAAATATTGTGTACCCTAATAAATTTATCTGAGTTCAGAGAACAGACAGCCACTAGATACAGAGGCTAGAAAATGGTGGCACTCGCGCCTTTAATCCTAGCATTCCAGAGGCAGAAATCCATATGTTCAAGGATACAGACAGGCATGGTGACTCACCATGCCTTTAATCCCAGAAAGCAAGCCTTTAATCCCAGGGAGTGGTGGTAGAAAGCAGAAAGGTATATAAGGCGGGAGGACCAGAAACTAGAAGCATTTGGCTGGTTAAGCACTTGGCCTGGTTAAGCATTCAGGCTTTTGATCAGCAATTCAGCTGAGACCCATTCTGGATGAGAACTCAGAAGCCACCAGTCTGAGGAAACAAGACCAGCTGAGGATCCGGCAAGGTGAGGTAGCTGTGGCTTGTTCTGCATCTCTGATCTTCCAGCTTCACCCCAATACCTGGCTCTCAGGTTTGATTTTATTAATAAGAACTTTTAAGATTCATGCTACAGATGCCCTCTCATTTCGGAAGTAAATTGATGCTGCCAGGAGAAGATGTGTCTCACTATCCAGAAAGTTGAAGTTTTTAAAACATTTTAAATGCCATATTCTGTAGATCTTTGAAGTGTTTGAAGATTACCTATCTATCTGAAATATATCTTTGTATGCCTAAAAAAGAACTAATATGTTTATAAGGTTGATTATCATAGGTGATTAACTATTAATCTGTATTTCTTAATTATACATTACAATTCAAATGAGCTGCACAAACATATCTTAAACAATCATAGAAATATATATACAGTATAACAAAATTAACTTCAAATTCATGTCAATAAACTAAAATCCATAGCAATGTAAAACATTTTAAACAAGTTCTTGCTCTTTAAAAGTAGACTCAATAATCTATCTTTTCATCCTATTATATCTATATCCTACATTTCTATATCATATCCTCCTTTCTTCTTTTAGAAAGAGATTCATCTTATACCTTTTGAGGAGATTTTCAGGTCAGTTCTAGCTCAGATCCTCTTGATTGTAGCCAGAGGCCTTTTTGTGTTCTGCCCAGTCTTGCAGCCACTTATAAAATAATCATTCAGAGGCTTAATATTAATTATAATTATTTAGCCAATGACTTGGGCTTATTACTGGCTAACTCTTACATTTAAATTAACCAATTTCTATTAATCTAAGTACTTACACATGGCCATGACAATATCAGTCTGCTGGCATAATGCTCCTTAGACTCCACCCTTCTCCTCTATCTCTGTTTGGATTTCTTGCTTGCCTCTATCCTGCCTAGCTATAGGCAAAAGCAGCTTTATTTATTAACCAATGGGAGCAAAACATATTCACAGCATACAGAAAGACATCCTAGCTAGTCAGTGCAAGAGCTAGTCAGTAATAAGCCTGAGCTAATTGCCAAGCAGTTATAATTAATGTAAGCTTCTGAGTGATTATTTTATAAATGTGCTGAGGCCTGTGGGGGCTTGGTAGAACTGAAGAAACTTCCAACTAAGTTTGGCACTCAACGTGGGGGAAATCAGAGGAAAAAGCCAGCCACTATATAGAAGTCAGACAATAGTAGCACACACCTTCAATCCTATCACTTGGCAGGCAGGGATCTGTCTGGATCTATGTGAGTTCAAGTCCACACTGGGAACAGAGCCAGGTGTGGTGACACATGCCTTAAATTCCAACACTAGTTACCATGAAAGTTTGCAGGTCTGTACAGACAAACAGGAAGTGACAGAGCTGGGCAGGAAGAGGAAGTGATGTAGCTGAACAGAGAGGGCAAATCAGATGGCAGAAAAGCAAGGCATATAGGCACGGGTAGATAGAAAGTAGTTCACTTTTTGAAGTGGTGGAGTTGATGAGGTAAGGTTAGCTGTGGTTTTCCCTATTTCCCTGATCTCTCAGGTTTTCATCCCTATATCTGGCTCCATGTTTTTTTTTATTTAATAAAACCATTTAGAAATTTAAATACAATTGGTGTTCAACATGGGGCATTGATCCACATAGACCTATGCTTAATGATTCTGAATGCACAGAAATGGAGCCACACTAGGTTTCCTAGTTTCACAGTCTCATGCCAGTAGCAATGTAGAGACTTGTCTCCCAACAGCTGCCTGTGAGATGGAGCTGGCCACCAGCCACCATAAGCTAAGCAGCATGGTGGATTCCTGCTACAGTATACTTATTGTCTCCAAGCCGCACAGAGCACTGCATGGTGGATTTAGCTTTTGCTACTACAGAAAAGAAGAAGAAGAAGGAGGAGGAGGAGAGGGGGGGAAGAGGAGGAGGAGGGGGGAGGAGGAGGAGGTTTCTGTGCTATACATTGCTAGATAGAGGCATGGACCCACTGCCTCCCAGAGTCAGAAAAAACCACAGCTCCCAGAGCTGGCAGTGAATTACCTCTGCCATATTGTGAAGCTGAAATGGGCAGAGTCAGCAGCCAAGGCTGCAGTTTAAAGCACTAGATTCACAATAAGGCGAATTCAGATGGAATAAGACTTTGAAAGATTTACAGTGTGTGTAAAAATGTACATAGGCTTGGAAGAGAGAAAAAAATGAATATAGACAGTTATATAAAGAAATAAATAGTTTTAAAAAATAAAGTCTTCAAAGAGACAGTAAACATAATATAAAAAATGAGCCATATAAAGATGGAAATTACACAGAGTCTAGATTATATTGTTTTGGGGATTTTTAACTGGAGACACACATTTGATTGTAAAGGCTATGAAGTTAAACATATATATAATAGGTATCTTGACTTCAAAATTTGTGTCTAAGGATATGTTGCTTTAGAAAAGAAGTTCTACTTTTGTTTGCACAGAAGATGAGAACCTGTGGATTGCTTCCAGGCTAATATGGTTTGACCAGCCAAGACCCCCTGAGATGTCTCCAGATGATTCAACATCCAAAACAGCTTCAAAGCAACTAACTGAGACCATGCAGCCTCACAGTCAACTCCAGTCAGGACTTGACCACAATTCTTAATTTTCTCAAGATCTACCATAAAATTGCAGTGCCCCCAACCAACAGAAAGTAGTATAAGAAGCTATTCCCAAATTCCCAAAATATTGTTTATGAATGTTTATTTTTATTTAAAGCAGGTTGGTTATAAATAAAATGTCTTTCTAAAAGAAGGGGGGATATGATATAGAAATATAGGATAAATATTTTTCATTGCTATAGATTTTATTTTAGTGATACAAATTTAAAGTTAATTTTGCCAAATACAAATAGAGTAGATATTGTAACTGTAATTCTTGTTTAATAACAATTTGTTATATGTAATTTTACTATGTTAGAGTTAAAAACCTTCCTTTTTGATTAGACAGAAATGGGGAAATTCTGTGGGATAATGCTTTTGTACACTGGTTTAATAAAAAGTTGATTGGTCAGTATCCAGGCAGGAAGTATAGGCAGGATAAGCAGACAAGAATTCTGGGAAGAGGAAGAGCTGAGTCAGGAGTCACCAGTCAGACACAGAGGAAGTAAGATGACAAGACAGAACTGAGAAAATGTACCAAGCCACATGGCTAAACATAGATAAGAATTATGGGTTAATTTAAGTGTAAGAGCTAGTCAGTAATAAACATGAGCTAAAGGTCAAGCAGTTATAATTAATATAAGCTTCTGAATGAATATTTTATATGCAGGCCATGGGACTGTGGGGCTTGGTGGGACCAGAGAAACCTACCTACTACATTTGACTGCCCACATGGATTCAGAGAAAAAAAATATGTTAAAAAGCCTTTGATAAAATCCAACATTACCCTCAGATAAAAACTATGAAAATATCAGAAATTGAGGGGTATACATCAATAAAATAAAGGCGATATATATATATATACACACACACATATATACACATATACACACTCATATATGTTATATACACATATATAATATATATGTTTTATATATGTATTTATATGTGAATATATATACACATACATATAATTTGTAACCAACATCAAGTTAAATGGAGAAAAAACACGAAGTATTTCTATAAAGCTCAGAAACAAGAGAAGGATGCCACCGGTGGTGACGGCAGCGGTGCACGCCTTTAATCCCAGCACTCGGAAGGCAGAGCCAGGCAGATCTCTGTGAGTTCGAGAACAGCTTGGTCTACAGAGTGAGATCCAGGAGAGGCACTAAAACTACACAGAGAAAGCCTGTCTTGAAAAACCAAAAAAAAAGGATGTTTGCTTGCTCTCTCCATGACTTCAAAATTGTTCTTGAAGTCTTACCTAGAGCAATACGATGAGAGAGAGAGAGAGAGAGAGAGAGAGAGAGAGAGAGAGAGAGAGAGAGACAGAGAGAGAGAGAGAGAGAGAGAGAGAGAGAGAGAGAGAGAGAGAGAGAGAGAGAGATGTAAAAGAAATGACATGCTCCACAGAAATGGAAATAATATTCTAAACTTTATAAAAGCACACAAGACTCCCAATACTCAAGCAATCCAGAGCAAAACCAAACAATGCTGCAGGGTTTACCCACCAGATTTCATGTTATATTACAGAGGTATAATAATAAAAACAGCATGGTAGTGGCACAAAAGCAGACACATAGATCTATGGAGCAAAATAGAAGACACACATGTGAGTACATATGATTACAGCCACCTGATACTTCCCAAAAACACAAATTTGAGAACATACAACATCTTTAACATGTGATCCTGGGAGTACACATGTAGAATAATGGAATTAGACTTATCTATCATCCTGTACAAAATAAACTCTAAACAGGTCAAAGACATCAATGGCAGCATATTTGCTATCAAGGACATGCAAATTAGATCTACTTTTAGATTCTATCTCATTATGGTTGGAATAGCTGTCATCAGCAAAACATATGACAACAAATTCTGGTCTGGCAAGGATGTGGAGAAAGGGAATCTTTATTGATGGTGAGAGTAAAACTGGTACATAAATCACAGAAAGCCTTGCAAAGAATTCTCAAAATAAATATAAAAGTAGGCTTTAATCCCAGCATTTGGCAGGCAGGGCCAGGCAGATCTCTGTGAGTCTGAGGCCACCCTGGTCTACAGAGCAAGATCCAGAACGGGCACCAAAAACTTCATGGAGAAATCCTGTCTCTCGAAAAGCAAACAAACAAACAAACAAACAAAGAAAAAAACTACAACTTTCATCCATATTATTTCTGATCATGTACATAAAGGATTCTTTAGAGTTAACTGCACAACTATATTTATTTCTACTATATTTAAAATAGCAGGGAAATAGAGTCAGCAAAGGTATTCATCTACTGGTGAATAAAAACTTATAAATTGGTACATATACACTATGGAATTTTACTGTCATAAGGAATAAAATTATGAAATTTATAAGAAAAATTTTAACACTGGAAATATATCAAGTGAGGAAACTTGGGCTCAAAGAGGAAACCCTTACATTCTCTCTCATATGTGCACCCTGGCCTCTAAGCTTTACATGCATGCATTTTTTTTAATGAGTATGTGAAGAGACTAGGAGACTAGAAAGAGGCCTGTGAGAAAGACTTTGTAAGGGTGGTAGGACATAGCATGCATGTGATATGGAAGTGGAAAGGGGAACACTGAGAGTAGAATGATTTAAACAGTGAGGAAGGGTGGATATTAGGGGGGAGAAGTGGAGTTGGAGGGAGGGTCGACCAACCTAATGATGTTTGACAAAGCTGATACTTCATAAGCTAATGAAAAGAAAAATGGAATAATGAGATCTTGGTAAGAGGCAACTTGTGTGAGTGAATAAAGCTGTTTACAGAAGTCTTCAGGTATTGAATGAAAATTCCAGTGCCAGGTGTAGTGTATTTCTTTGTGAGTTATTGTTCATGAAGTCTTCATAGACTCCCATAATAATACCGTTATTGGTTGACCACTATTACTAGACAGAAAACAAATTGCTGAAGACACCACATGCCTTTGTTAGGACATAGAGAAATTAATCTGGGACTGAGCTGGAAGTTTCCTCCCTGCTAGTTACTCCCTTGTAATACCTGAGTATTTTATGTAGTCTCTTGGGAGATTATCATCAGTTGTCTTACTTAGCTTTGTACTGTGTGCACAACAATATCATTTTTCAGAGATATAGCTCACTTCTACAATAGTGAAAAGTCTGTCATGGGTGTAATTAACCACTTTGTGGTTGTATTTGATGCTTGATAAGTAGAGGAAAATTGATATATGTTTCTTTAACCCTGGTAAAGAGCCTATGTCTGGGGAGGGTTATAGGTCCTATTGGGAAAACAGCTGTTTCTAGCAAATGGACATGATATGCCTGTCAGATTTCCTTTTAAATAATTATGTTGATGTGTATAGAACAATGTATGCTTTCAGCTTATGTTAGAGGAGCTAATTTTTGCAATGAGCAGTGGTGAATGCATAGATGTATAGTTGGTAAAATACTGAGAAAAAAATAAGTGTGATTGACCAGTGGTATAAAGGGATGTATATCACTTCCTCCAAGGCCATTAAAAATCAGGATCCATTAAAGAACAAGGTGGGAATGAATGTAAGAAATTGATAAAGGGTAGAGCTGTGTGAAATGCTGACTTTTTGGCATGACAGGGCTGTTACACTCAGACTCACACAGCTACAATTATCTTTATAAGATCCCTGCTTGACTGGGCCCATCAAGATCTTGTCATGGAAGGGGGTCTTCATAGAGGGGTCACCACCTCCTGAAGATTTATACCATGACAAGTACATATTAGGAAGGGTCTGACATTTTCTTCAGTGGTGTCTCCACTGACAAAATGGTCTGCTCCTGTAAACAATGCTAGTAAAACCCATTGGGTCCCAGAAGAAGTCATGAAAGTAGAAGCGAAGCTAGTTGGGAAGATGAAGGGGTTAGGAGGTGTAGTAGTTTGGCAAGAGACCATTGTAGGGAGTGAATGCAATTTATTCACATGTATTAAAATGAAAATTCACCATTATGCATAATTAATACACACTAATAAAACATTAAAAATAATGTTTGCAAGATGATGGAGAAAAGTGAATTATTCTATACTGTTAGCAGGAATGTTAATTAGTACAGCTATAATAGAAAACATTAAGGAAGCTTCTCAGAAAACTAGTAAATGAAATAATTTGGCTATCACTCTTCTTAATTTATATATGGTATATACACCCACAAAGATATTTGGATTCCCATGTTTATTAAAGTTTAACCACAATATACATTATGTGAATACATGGTAAGTGTATTTTCATTGGTGAATAAAGAAATTGTTCTTTGCAGCTAGAGCAATGACTCACTCAGTGGTTAAGAGCATTTATTGTTGTAGAAGACCTAGGTTTTGGTTTCCAGTACCACATAGTGGTTCCCATGCATAAGTAACTCCAGTTCCAGAGGATCTGATGCCCTCTTCTGGCATCCATAGGCACTGCATGCATGCAATGACTAGCGTATCCAAGACACTGGCAAAACACATATACAAAATAAAAGTAAATTAATCTTTAAAAATTAGTTGATTTCTATAAAATGGGATTTTATCCACCCATAAAGATTAGGATTCTATGTCATTTACAGCATCATAGATAAATCTTGAGGGAATATATTAACTTAAAGAATCAGAATGAAAAATACAGTTGTACAGGATTTTTTACTATTTGAGCGTATTGAACTCACTCTAAGTAACTTGTGTTTATAGGTATTATTCAGGACATTTTCCTAAAATGTAGAAGCTGATCACTTAGTCTCTTCATTGCCACCTTCATGTCTTTGTTCCTCAGTGTGTAAATGGCAGGGTTCAGGATGGGTGTAATCATGAAGTCCAGAATGGCAAGAAACTTATCCACTGGAACAGTAGGAAATGGCCACATGTAGACGAAGATGCATGGTCCAAAGAACAAAACCACCACAGAGATGTGAGCAGAAAGTGTAGAGAGGGCCTTGGACAAATCACCTGATGAATGTTTCCATACAGAGAACAGGATAAGAATGTAGGAAACAATTAATAAAAAGAAGGTGCCAATAGAAATGATGCCACTGTTGGCAGCAACCATGAATTCCATTCTGTAGGTGTCTGTGCAGGCCAGTTTGATGAACCTAGGAAGATCACAGTAAAAACTATCTATCTTATTAGGACCACAAAATCTCAAATGGACAACAAAAGCTAACTGGGCCACTGAATGCAGGAACCCAATGATCCAAGCACCAGAAAGAAGCAAAAGGCAAGTCCGTGGGCTCATGATGGTCAGGTAGTGGAGGGGCTTGCATATGGCCACATATCTGTCCCAGGCCATGGCTATCAGCAACACCATCTCACATCCCCCTAAGACATGAAGGACAAATATCTGGAAGACACAGCCCTGGAATGAGATGATATTGTGCCCAGAGTACAGGTCAGAAATCATTTTGGGAACAGTTAAGGTGGAAAGACATAAATCAATGAATGAGAGGTTTCCCAAAAGAAAGTACATAGGGGAATGTAAATGTGGGTCAAAGGCCACTGTAAGCACAACAAGGGTGTTTCCCAGGACAATGGCTACATAAAACACCATAGAGAAGGCAAGGAAGAAATGTTGTATTGGTCTAGATGTTGAAAGTCCCAGAAACACAAATTCAGACACCTCTGTGTAATTTGTTTCATTCATTAACCTTTGTTATATTTCCTGAAATAAACAGGAAAAATAAAAATTATAAAGGAATGTACCATAATTTTAAAAGAAGCAAGTGCTGATATTAGTGAAAAATCTTCATTCTCATATGGAAAAGTCCTTGGAAAATGTATTTGCTCATTCATTTAACAAGGGTTCAACAACTGGGAAGATAAGTATGTAGAAGTGGATTGTTCTAGTTACTATACCATATGCAATAAACACAGACTCTATCTTCATACAGTGTTCTGTCTAGATGTCAAGTGAGACATGAAATGAGTAATAACATTATGTGTGCTATTATGAGTAAGTTGTATAGACATGAATCAGAAGCTGGGTGATACATTAGCTTACAGCTGTACCACACACCACTCCGGAAGGTGTCTGTTTTAAGAAATAAAGAATCAATAATGTTAGATGAGTGAGTGAGTGAGATCTGTTTATATGTTGAAAATTATTTAGAAATACCCAGGAGTATAACGTAACCAAAAAACTCAGCAACAAGTAAGTAATCAGTAAGTTTCTGATTCAGGTATTTCATGTGTGTGTTAAGAAATAGGTCTACACATATTCATGTGGAGTTGAGGGAGTTGTGTTAAAACTTTAAGAATGATTAGTAGGTATAGTATGAAGAAAGTAGTAGAAGAATGTATGAGAAGGAAATCACACAGATCAGCTGTAAGTTTATCAAGGAATAACGCAAAATAGATATAAAAGGGAGAAATTTCTCATAAAATGGTGCCAAATTAACAAACTTAGGAGGAAAAAAGAATGACTTCTGTGACTACAAGGAGTTTGACTGCTATGTCCATAAAATGTTTTTTAAATATAATATGCATATTTTTAATTAATTGTGTGGAAAGGACCATAGCAAGAATGGACCTACATACAGGTGGGATGCTTACAGAAGAATGGGCACTCTTGCATTCTAAAATTTAAATATTCTATCCAAGCCTTTATATTAAAATGAATTTAAGAGAATAAATGTTAAAATATAGATAAAATGAAATCTATAGCAAATAGATAAAGGCTATGGATGAATTAGGAATTTCATATAATCAGTATATGAACTAAATACATATAATGAAAGATGTGCAAATTAAAAATCTTATGATGCTATTTTGTATATAGAAAACTGTGAACATAAATAAAAATATCACAAGTGGAACTCTGAGAACAGACTTTTTTTTCCACTGAAAGTCAAAATATGAAATCATGCATCAGCTAAAGCAAGACAGTCTTAGACTAATATTCCATTATATGAAACTTTAAGAAGATGCCAGTACCGTGTGCTATTGGGTAAATATTATATCATCAACTACTTTTTAAAAAATAATGTAACTTGAATAAAAAATAGACTAGTCATAATATATTCGGGTGGGTAAAGCTTTAATTCCTTCACAGAAAAATAATATAAAAGAAAACATGCTTGTAATGTATTCTGATTTGTAAGAAAATTAAAAACAACTTAGAAAACATTTTTTAAATTAACACTAGAATACCAAAAGAAATCAGAAGTAATGGTTATTGGTTTTAGACTAGTATTTACTTATTTCTTGAACATAGGAAATTATACTTTCAATACATTTAAATGTAGACAAAGAACAATTTCAATGTGCCCCATCTAAAATTTTAATTTATTCTTCCTTGTAATATGTTGTTAAACTCTTGCATTTTTAAAACTATTTCATCCTTTATAAAACAATACTTTATGATGACTGAACTGAACATCATGCATTCCTCAGCATTAAGCTCATTTTTGGTCCTGTACCTCTGGCTTTCCATGTTGCCACTCAGCACCATGCCAGGCTCCCAAGCTTAGCACTCCAATAACATAGTACAAGTTTCTTGACTACAGAATCTAAATAATGATTTTAGGACTTGAAGGTTGCACAAGACTAGGTAGGCATCCTATGTTTTATGGATGTGATGTGATATTATATTATAGTTGAAAGGAAACATTGTAGTGTCAATGCTCGAGGTCCTAACACAAGGTCACTGGATGGTAAGAATTATATTGATAACAACTGGGATGAAACAGAGCAGGACTTAGGTTGAGCAAATTATACAAGGGTCACTTGATTTATTGTAATCCTTCTTTAATAAGTTCAGGGACTTTTGCTAAGTTCACAATCCTCAAGCCACACAGACTGTCTTCCATTCAAACATGTACATTTCTCTTATAATTCAAAAGTGCTTCCCAATTTTCTTCAAACACTTGAATAATTCTGTTTGTTTTCTTGCTTGCTTGCTATGGTTGAATTACTACAGTCCTGTATTTGTGCAGACTTTTTTTTATCCACGCATCAACTTTATGCCTCATCTTTGCAGGACACTTTCTTCTCCCTTCACAGCCTATGATAGACCTAGACTTTTGAATTCTTGTATCATTTTATACAGTCATCCATCAAAAGACTGTTGACAATTGTGGGTGACATTTGACTATCTTACTGGTTGTTCTTTTCATGTCCTAAAGATAGTACCTTAGTCACAAATTGCAGCCCATACATTTATCCAATAATCATTCACAAGTATTCAGAATCATGGATGATTAGATAGCTGATCTAGTTTCTTGGTACATAATATTTTATTCTATTTTATTCATGCCTATGCAACTGCAGACTATGTTGCCAATTTGTGGGATGAACCAGTCCCTACTCACCTGCTTGTCACCATGTACTAAGTCTAGAAATTGAGTTTAATGAATTAGAGGGAAAATTATCCAAGGAATAGTCTGACTCTATTGATATTTGAAGCGTGCATGAATACATTACTATTTTTTAAACAAAATAATTGATAGAGAAGACTTCCAATGGTAGCAAATACTACAGAATAATAAACAAGATAAGAAGATTTGACACGAATGTGTATCTGTTGAAATCCACTCTGCAAATGCAGGGGACTGTATTCAGGGTCCCCTGTCTAATCCAAATCTTTGAAAGGTTGGGGTGTGTAGCCAATTTAGGGGTACTTTTGAACAGAAATGCTGACATGCCCATGTGATTTCTGCTATGATCTTTGTTGTCTAAATATTCTTTCTTAGATATTTATACCCTCACTTCTTCCTTGGAAAATGTACTCCACTCAGATTCAACTCTGTCCAGAAAAGTTTGCAGAACTCACATTACAATGTAGCTCATATATGTTCCTCTCCTAGTGTCTTTAATTCTCCTTAAAGGAAGAAGGTACTGGAAATGGCAGCAGTGGAAACTGAGGATATTATTTGTGGCAATTTGCTCATGCTATTTCTCAGTTATTATCGATGAAGTAATTTGGCTCAAGCTTCAAATTTCACTGTATTTACTATGGTTTCATCCATATGTCCTTCTATTGGTACCTAAAGTTGTTATCTCAGTGGGTATTTCTTTTACAGTTTGTTTATATCACTGAGTATTTCTACATTTGAAATCATTTTTTCCAACAAAGATGAAATAGTTTTAAAACTAAATATAAATATATTACTATCCAATTGTTTGGAATAATCAATCATGTCTTTTTCACTAATCATATTAATTCAAATATAATTGAAATGTAAATGAAGGTACACAAATTTTGTCTTTCCTAGGTTCTGTAGTGAATCTTTGATATTGCTTATATTTGTTTTGAGTAAAGGTTAGAATTATAAAACATACGATATTTTCAGCTCTGTACTATCACAAATTTGTTAAAATAACTTTAAATATTTACATTAATAACTGTTTGTAATATCTTTTTAATAGAGTCACTATAAAGTGATGTTATTATTAAAGTGTCCCATTTAAAACTTTCACCTCTTATCCCTGATGAAATTCATGAAGTTATTGTGTAATGTGTTCTTAGAGATTATTGTCCAATAATTTTATTTATATATATTTTAGAATTATTTGTAAAAAGATTTATTTTCAATGTTTTATTATCAGAAAAACATGAGTTACCCACTAATAGGTAACAGACTACTCATATCCTTAAGATTTTATAAGTATAAGATAAAATAGAAGAAAAAAGTATAAATGTCAACATCTTCAATGTCTGTTCAAAATAAAACAGTACTTAATCACATGTAAGGAATTTACATGATGCATTTGGTTTTAATTTAAAACATAATCTTATCCAACTTGCCTCTGTGACCTACCAGAAAAGGCTTTGATGTCATATAAAAACCAATCCTTCTGTGAAAAATAGGCATTTTCTAATAATCTTATAGTCACTGTTCTATGAACTTCAAATTACTTTTTTTATAACTACACATAGAGGCTTTAAAGGCATTGAAGTATAATTGACACATCTAAATGTGTATTGCTAGAAAGCAAAGCACATTTGTGTTGCAGAGGCATCCTTGGTAAATTAAAAATGATTACACTCTTTCTCTGCTCCTGCATAGTCTCATCCAGGAACTGTAAGACTTGGGATTCCTAAAGTGTAACATTTTTATTGCTATCCTATTTTGTGAGACACATAAGACAAAACCTGGAATAGATACTGAAGTATTCTGTAAGATTCTCTTGAATAAATATGAGAAACTGAATAGATTCATCTAACCCAACAGTGTGGGGAGTAAAAGGAAAAAAATTACTAGTGAATTTAACACATTTATTAATATCCTTCAGACACAGTTCAAAAAATCACTTAATAAAGTAATGTATGTCTCTTTCTATGCACCATGAATCAAAATCCTTTAGTTTCTATTATGAAACCTTAGCATTTAAAAGACATTTAATAAATGATGGCAAATGGGTCAAAAGGGAGAATGGTTATTCTTCTGATACCTCAAAAGCCCACCCATTTCTCTTTTTTCTTACTTACCTGATCAGAAAAAATGAAGAAGAAAATGTATGTTAGTAAGCAATATTTTTAGTTGTTTTTAATTTTTTTGCTAGTTCCTGTGAGTACTTTTGTTACATAACTAGGACATTAAACCATCACAGCACAAAAAACAGCTCTCAGTGACCACTTGATATTGGTGTCCTAATAGTCCTCAGTCCATTCATCTTGGGAATTCTGCATTGGAATTCCCATGGTAGGAAGAGCAAGCTAATACTAAATGTTTAATTAAAGAATAAGTTTAACTGAGAAAGAACCAGCCATGTATTAAATCACAACCAATAATTTCTTTAAGGAAAATCACTATTCCCAGGCAGTAGACTGTCTTTAAGTTACTTACTTCCTCAGCTAATATTAGTGAGAAGGTTGTAGCTATGAGCATATCAAGTAGACAGTTTATACCATTGCTATAACACACAGATAGGACAAAAATTTAATACAAATTTTACATTTCATGATCAGTATTAAATATATATTATGTCATTTATGACACAATTGCAAAGTAAAAGAGCAGCATTCATTTCACTTAATAGATTAAACTGAGAAATTACACAGCTTGACTTGCTTAAATGTGCAGCAGCTCATTAGACCTCACCTTCCACTGGATGTCATCAGACATTCCAAGGGCCGGTATCCCTGATCAGAAAACATTTTTAAAGGATTTTTTTGTTTTCATAACAGAATTTAAAAGACAAAATAACTGCTTAGTTTCAATAAATATGCTATCACCTAACTGACTTCAAAAATTGCTATTTTTTCAACACAATATTTTTTATCAGTTATTTGGGAATTTCATACAACACACCACCATCACACTGAATTCTCATTCCTGCTATGTCTACCCATCCCCCCCTTGTGTCCTCCCCCCGAAAAAAATAAGAAAAAATACACCATGTACAATTTGTATTGCCTATAAGCTCATTGAAGAGCTACACTTCAGTATCTTTATCACAATTTTAAAATACTCTCCTTTATGGATTCCTGACGCCATGTTGATGTCTGCAGGAGGCCATGGTAATGTGTGTGGCCTGGGCTACTACCTAAGACCCTGTTGATATCTATGATCTGTGCTGCCACCAAGGGCCAGATTAGTGTCCATGGTCCGTGCTGCCTCTAGAGGCCATGTTGATGTCTGTGATCAGGCCTGCCATAGGGGCTATGTTGATTTCTGTGGTCTCTGCTGCTGCAATACAACACTCTGTTGAAGTCTCTGATCCCTGCTGCCTCTGGGAGCTGTTTTGATGTCCAAAGTTGGTGCTGCCAGCAGAAGCCATGATGAGGTCAATGGTCTGTGCTGCTACCAGGGACCATGTTGAGGTCCATCTTTTATAGCGCTGTTGAAGGCTGTGTGAATGTCCATAGTCCATGTGCCACTGGAGACTATGTTGTAGTCCATGATCTATGCTGGGTCCATGTTGATGTCATTGTCCATGTTGTCACAGGAGGCCATAATGAGTTCTCTGTTGCCAATAGATGTCTGTGGTCCATGTAGCCATGAGAAACCACATGTAAATCCATTATCCACACTACCTGTAGCTGTTTTGTGCAGGGAAACTTCTGTTGCAGTGGTGTTAATGACTCCAGGCTCATAACTGAGAACAAGAGACATTGAAGGCTTCTGCAGCAACCCTCCTACCAAAAAAAGAAAAAAAATGAAATTATTATTTTTTAAGTAAGGTGTACCAGTTACTTTTTGTAAGAACAGGTAATATTATATGGACAGAGAAGGTTGTATTCATATATTTAAGAATATATATTAACAGTTAAAGAAAAAGAGAAAAGGAATTTGAGATAGAGCAAAGTAGAAAACATGGTAGATTATAGAAAGGAAAAAGAAAGGGGAAATTTTTGTAATTATTTTGGCTTTTTGATAAGCAGACTTCTCTGCAAAATGAAACCATTTCTGCAGGGTCAGAAGATCACCTATTCCTGTAAAATCAAGTCCCACATCCAAAAAGACAATGAACTATCTGAAAGAATGATGGCTTTGACATTAGTCTTTCCCTGGACATGTAACTTGATTAATTTCACTTCAGGGTTTTCAGTCTACTTCAGAAATTTGCAATGTTTCCCATCATATCTGAATTGGTTCTCAGAGATTGTTGTCATATTTATCTGATTTTCAAAGTTGCCTAACTGTTTTTTAAAAATAATTCCATATTTTCATGATATGTAGTGATTTATGAAACACAGCATTCTTGTACACAAGTGGTAGTTAGAATGTAATTAACCCCCATAAGCTCATAGGGAGTGACACTATTAGGAGGTATGGCTTTGTTGGAGTAGGTATGGCCTTGTTAGAGGAAGTGTGTCATTGTGGAGGCAGGCTTTGAAATCTCATATATGCTCAAGCATGCCCAGTGTCTCAGTTCACTTTCTATTGCCTGTGGATCAAAGATGTAGAATTCTCAGCTCCTTCTTCAGCACCATGTCTGCCTGCATGTTGCCCTGTACCAACATGATGATAATGAACTCAATTGTGAACTGTAAGCCACCCAATTAAATGTTTTTCTTTATAAGAGTTGCCATGGTCATGGTGTCCCTTCACAACAATAGAAACCCCAAGACAACATATCCATAGTGTAAGTTGAACATATTTGCGCTGTAACCTCTTCCCTCCCACATTCCCTCTCATCTTTTCTAACTCTCCTTGTTCCCCTAGACAGTTGGTATCACTTCTACTTTTGTGTCATACATACGTAAGTGATCTTACATGTTTATATAAAACCCAGGAATCACATATGAGAGAAAACATTTATTTCATAGAGACTGCCTTAATCAAGTAAATATGATTACATGTAGATATGTCCAGTTTCCTACAAATGATAAAACTTTGCTCTTCTTTTTGACTGAAAACATTTCCATTATTATGTCAATCACATTTTCTTTATTTGGTTTTCTGTGGTTGGACACCTAGGTTGATCTATTAACACAGCCTCTGTAAATAGGGATGCAATAAACATTTTACGTAAGAATCTCTGTTAAAAGCTGGCTTAGAACTTGTGGGTAAATAAACAGGAGTGGCATAGTTGGCTTATATGGTACATCTCTTATTAGTTTTATTTGTTTATTTAGAAATTTCCATGGAGGGTAGTTGACATTTCCAATAACAGTGTATAACAGTTCCATTTTAGTCATCATATATCCTAGCACTTTTGTTGTTTTCATGACTGCCATTAGCTGGGGTGAAATGGAATCTCAATGTATTTTTAATTTTTCTTTCTCTGATAGATAGTGAGAACAAACATACCTTCATGTTGAAAAGACATTTGTACTTCATGTTTTGAGAACTTTATTCTTTTTATTAACCCATGTATTCATTGCATTGTTTGATTTCTTTTTGTTTAGTTTTAAAATTCTTCATATATTATACATATTAATCCCATCCTAGATACATAGCTAGTAAATGTATGTGACTATTCTGTGGGCTCTTTCTTTACTTGTCTATTTGTTTTCTTTCCTATGTGCAAGCAAGCCTTTAAAATGTATAATATCTACTTTGTCAATTATTGGTATTATTTCATGAGCAAGTAAGTAGAGGTTATATTTATAAATCCCATGCCTATGCTTATATGGTGTTTTTTCCTATAGTGTTTTATCCAAAAGTTTTACATATCAAACTAAGGTATGCTGAAAGTTTACTATTGACTTAAGAATCTAGTTTTATTCTTCTACATGTGGAAATATTGTTTTTCCAGCAATATTTGCAAAAGGGGCTACTTCTTGTGCAATGTGCCATTTTGGTAAAAATAAGCTAACTATAATGGCATTTGTAGGGAGACTTTGTCTTGCCAGCCAGCTCAGAAATTACCCCACAGAGACTTATTATTAATTATGAAGGCTCAGTCAATAGCTTAGGCTTGTTTCTAACTAGTTTTTTAATTTAAATGAACACATTTCTATTAATCTATGGGCTTCCATGTGGTTTGTGGCTGTTACCTATCCTCCTGTATGTCTTGCTTGTTCTTCATCCCTTGTCATCTCACCCTTCTTCATCCCACTATTCTCTCTGCCCTTAAAATCCTGCCTAGCTATTGGACTTTTAGCTTTCTTATTAAACCAATCCAAGTGATACTTCTTCACAGTGTGCAAAAAAAATTATTTCACAACAGGCATTCCTGACTATGACTAACACACACATTTTAATACTAGCTTTAAATACCACATGTTTACTGGATGGATAAGGGAACAAAAATCAATCTATTTGTTGTCTATAAGAAACTTATTTTAACATTAAAGATAGGCACTTACTTAGAATAAAAGGATGGACAAAAATACTCCAGTGAAATTAAATGAGGACACAAGCAGGCATTGCCATCCTAATATCTGACACAACAATCTTAAAAGAAAAAATAATAAGAAGAGTTACAGGCCCCCGGACTTCCCTTCTGGACAAGAGAGACCCCCAGCAGACCCTGCATTTTCCACACCCTGCCCCCACGTCCATCTGCCCAAGACCCCAGCCACTTCCTGAGACTTAGAGACTGGCCCCCAGCTCACATCCTGCCCTGGACTTCCCTCTGGACAAGAGCTCCCATCCTGCCCCGGAGTTCCCATTTGGACAAGAGAGCTCCCATTTGGACAAGAAAGAGAGACTTCCTGAATCTGTTAGCTCTGTCTGAAACAAGTGTGCTGATAAGACCAAGAATGAACCACAAGGAGATGGGCAGACATCAAGGCAGAAATACATACAACAAAATGAAGAACAATACAGCATCACAAGATCCTAGCCCTCCTCCAACATCTAGAACTGAAGATCAAAAATTGGAAGAAGCAGAAGAAAACAGCCTTATGAATAACATCATGAAGAAGGTAGAGGCTTATAAAGAGGAAAAGACAAAAAATGGGAAGAACACTATAAAAAACTAGAGGAAAGGACAAATAAAGTAGAAGAAAACAATTAAGGCCTGGAAGAAAACAATAAAGACCTGAAAGAAAATCATGAAAAAGCAATGAAACAAATGAAGGAAACAGTCCAAGACCTGAAAAGGGAAATAGAAAAAATGAAGAAGACACAAACAGAGGGAATGCTGGAAATAGAAAATCTGAGTAAACGATCGGGAAATTCAGATGCAAGTATAACCAACAGAATGCAAGAGATGGAAGAGAGGATCTCTGGCGTTGAAGATACGATAGAAGAAATAGATTCAACAGTCAAAGAAAACACTAAAGCCAACAAAGTCATGACCCAAAATGTCCAAGAATTTTGGGACACCATGAAAAGAACAAACCTATGAATAATAGGGATAGAAGAAGTAGAAGAATACCAACTCAAAGGCACAGAAAATATATTCAACAAGATCATAGAAGAAAACTTTCCCAACTTAAAGAAGGAAATGCCTATGAAGATACAAGAAGCATATAAACACCAAACAGACTAGACCCCCCAAAAAAGTCCCTTTGCCACATAATAACTAAACAACTAAACATACAGAATAAAGAAAGAATATCAAGAGCAGCTAAGGAAAAAGGCCCAGTGACTTATAAAGGCAAACCCATCAGAATAACACCCGATTTCTCAATGGAGACTTTGAAAGCCAGAAGGACCTGGACAGATGTAATGTAGACAATAAGAGACCATGGATGCCAGCCTAGACTAATATACCCAGAGAAAGTTTCAATCATCATAGACGAAGTGAACAGGACATTCCAAGACAAAGCCAGATTTAAACAATACTTATCCACAAACTCAGCCCTACAGAAAGCACTAGAAGGAAAATTCCAACCTAAGGAAGTCAGATCCACCCTAGAAAACACAGGCAATAGATAATGCCACAGCAGTAAACCCCAAAAAAGAGAAGTAAACACACACTACCACCCCAAAATAACAGGAATGAACAATCACTGGTCATTAATATCCTTTAATATCAATGGATATTCACCAATAAAAAGACATAGGCTAACAGAATGGATATGAAAGCAGGACCCATCTTTCTGCTGCATACAAGAAACACATCTCAAATTCAAAGATAGACACTACCTAAGAATAAAAGGCTGGGAAAAGACTCCAATCAAACGGTCTTAAGAAACAAGCGGTTGTAGCCACCCTGATATCCAGCAAAATAGACTTCAATCTGAAATCAATCAAAAGCAATCAAGAAGGGCATTAAATCCTGATCACAGGAAAGATCCACCAAGATGAAGTTTCAATTCTGAACATTTATGCCCCAAACACAAGGGCACCCAGTTATGTAAAAGAAACACTACTAAAGCTTAGACCACATATAAAACCCCATATATTAATAGTGGGAGACTTCAACACCCCACGTTCACCACTGGACAGAACTCCCAAATTGAAACTTAACAGAGAAATAAAGGCTTAACTGATGTCATGACTCAATTAGACTTAATATATACAAAACATTCCATCCAAACAAAAAAGAATATACCTTCTTTTCAGCACCCCATGGAACCTTCTCTAAAATCGACCACATACTTGGCCACAAAGCAAATATCAACAGATACAAAACAATTGGAATAACCTCCTGTGTTCTATCAGACCACCATGGTTTAAAGTAAATTTCAACAACAATAAAAACTACAGAAAACCTACAATCTCATGGAAACTGAATAATGCTCAACTGAATCACCAATGGGTTAAGGAAGAAATAAAGAAAGAAATTAAAGACTTCCTAGAGATCAGCGAAAATGAAGACACCACATACCCAAACTTATGGGACACTATGAAAGCAGTACAAAGAGGGAAATTCATAGCACTAAATGCCCACATAAAGAAGTTGGAGAAATCTCACACTAGTGACTTAACAGTACACCTGAAGCTCTAGAATAAGAAGAAGCAAAGTCTCTCAGGAAGAATAGATGCCAGGAAATTATCAAAGTTAGAGGTGAAATCAATAAAATAGAAACTAAGAGAACAATACAAAAAAATTAATGAAACAAAGAGTTGGTTCTTTGAGAAAATCAACAAAATAGACAAGGCCTTATCCAAAATAACCAAAACACAGAGAGAGTGCATCCAAATCAACAAAATCAGAAATGAAAAGGGGGACATAACAACAGACATTGAGCAAATCCAGAGAATCATCAGGTCATACTTCAAAAAACTCTACTCCACAAAACTGGAAAACCTAAAAGAAATGGATAATTTTCTGGATAGGTACCACATAACTAAGTTAAATCAAGATCAGATAAACTATTTAAATAGTCCAATAACCCCTAAGGAAATAGAAACAGTCATTAAAAGTCTCCCAACCAAAAAAAGGCCAGGAACAGATGGTTTCAGTGCATAATTCTACAGATCTTCAAAGAAGAGTTAATACCAATACTCTCTAAATTGTTCCACACAATAGAAACAGAAGGAACATTACCAAACTCCTTCTATGAGGCTACAATTACCTTGATTCCTAAACCAAACAAGGATACAACAAAGAAAGAGAACTTCAGACCGATCTCCCTCATGAACATTGATGCAAAAATACTCAGTAAAAAACTGGCAAACAGACTCCAAGAATACATCAAAACAATTATCCACCATGATCAAGTAGGCTTCATCCCAGGGATGCAAGGGTAGTTCAACATACAAAAGTCTGTCAATGTAATACACCAATATAAACAAACTCAAAGAAAAAAACCACATGATCATCTCACTAGATGCAGAAAAGGCATTTGACAAAATTCAACATCCCTCCATGATAAAGGTCTTGGAGCAATCAGGAATACAGGGAACATACCTAAACATAATTAAGACAATTTATAGCAAGCCAACAGGCAACATCAAATTAAATGGAGAGAAACTCAAAACAATTCCACTAAAATCAGAAATGGGGCAAGGCTGTCCACTCTCCCCATATTTATTCAATATAGTACTTGAAGTTCTAGCCAGAGCAATAAGACAACATAAGGAAATTAAGGGGATACAATTCGGAAAGGAAGAATTCAAACTTTCCCTATTTGCAAATGACATGATAGTATACTTGAGTGATGCCAAAGATTCAACCAAAGAACTAACACAGCTTATAAACACCTTCAGCAACATAGCAGGATACAAGATCAACTCAAAAAAATCAGTAGCCCTCCTATATACAATTGATAAACAGGCTGAGAAGGAAATCAGAGATACATCACCCTTTACAATAGCCACAAATGACATAAAATACCTTGGGGTAACACTAAACAAGCAAGTGAAGGACCTACATATGACAAGAACTTTAAGTCCCTGAAAAAAAAAATTGAAAATATCAGAAAATGGAAAGATCTCCCATGCTCATGGATAGGCAGGACTAACAGTAAAATGGCAATTTTACCAAAAGCAATCTACAGATTCAATGCAATCCCAGTCAAAATACCAACACAATTCTTCACAGACCTAGAAAGAATAATACTCAACTTCATATGGAAAAACAAAAATCCCAGGATAGCCAAAAGAATCCTGTACAATAAAACAACCTCTGGAGGCATCACAATCCCTGACTTCAAGCTCTACCATAGAGCTACAATTAATAAAAACAGCTTGGTACTGGTATAAAAACTGACATGTGGACCAATGGAATCAAATTGAAGACCCTGATATTAATCCACACACCTATGAACATATAATTTTTGATAAAGAAGCCAAAAGTGTACAATGGAAAAATTAAAGCAACTTCAACAAATGGTGCTGGCATAACTGGATATCAACATGTAGAAGGCTGCAAATAGATCCATATCTGTCACCGTGCACAAAACAAGTCCAAGTGGATCAAGGACCTCAACATAAATCCAGTTACTCTGAACCTGCTAGAAGAGAAAGTAGGAAGTAGTCTTGAACGCATTGGCATAGGAGATCACTTCCTAAATATAACACCAGTAGCACAGACACTGAAAGAAACAATCAATCAATGGGACCTCTTGAAACTGAGACGCTTTTTGTAGAGCAAAGGATACGGTCAACAAGGCAAAGCGACAGCCTACAGAATGGGAAAATATCTTCACCAACCCCACATTTGACAGAGGACTGATATCCAGAATATATAAGGAACTCAAGAGATTAGACATCAAAATGCCCAACAGTCCAATTAAGAAATGGGTTATAGAATAAACAGAGAATTCTCAACAGAGGAAACTCAAATGGCTGAAAGACATTTAAGGAATTGCTCAACATCCCTAATTATCAGGGAAATGCAAATCAAAACTCTGAGATACCACCTTATGCCTATCAGAATGGCTAAGATCAAAAACATTGAAGACACCTTATGCTGGAGAGGATGTGGAACTAGGGGACCTCTCCTCCACTGCTGGTGGGAATGCAAGCTTGTACAACCACTTTGGAAATCAATATGGTGCTTTCTTAGAAAATTGGGAATCAATCTCCTCCAAGATCTAGCTATACCACTCTTGGGTATATACCCAAGAAATGCTCAAGCATACCACAAGAGCACTTGCTCAGCTATGTTCATACCAGCATTGTTTGTTATAGCCAGAACCTGGAAACAACCTAGATGCCCTTCAACTGAAGAATGGATAAATAAAACGTCGTACATATACACAATGGAATACTACTCAGCAGAGAAAAGCAATGACATCGTGAGGTTTCAGACAAATGAATGGATCTAGAAAAAAAATTATCCTGCGTGAGGTAACCCAGAATCAGAAAGACAAACATGATATGTACTCCCTCATAGGAGGATACTAGATGTGGAACAAGGATGACTGGACTGCTACTCACATCACCATGGAGGCTACCTGGAAAATAGTACCCCACAAAAGACACGGGGATCACCCAATGACAGAGAAAATGATGAGATCTACATGAACAGCCTGGACATGAGTGGGGGTAATGAAGGGCAAGGGTCGAGGGAAAGAGAGCTTGAGGGAGCAGATTCCAGCTGTTTCAAGAAGAGAGAGCGAGAACAAGGAATAGGAGACCATGATAAATGAAGACCCCATGGGAATAGGAAGAACCAAAGTGCTAGAGAGGCCCACAGAAATCCACAAAGATACCTCTACAATAGACTGCTGACAATGATCGAGATACAGCCCGAAATGACCTAGTCTGGTGATGGGATGGCCAAACACCCTAATTATAGTGCTAGAAACCCCATCCAATGACTGAGGGAACTGGATGCAGAGATCCAATGCTAGGCCCTGGGTGGAGCTCCGGGAGTTCAATTAGCGAGAAAGAGGAGGGTTTATATGAGCAAGAATTGTTGAGACCAAGGTTGGATAAAGCTCAGGGACAAATAGCCAAATGAATGCAAACGTATGAACTATGAACCAATGGTTGCGGGGGCCCCCAACTGGATCAGGCCCTTTGAATGGGTGAGAGTTGATTGACCATTTAGAATTTCATCTACAATATTATTCAATCATTTGGGGAGTTTGGTGATCCTCTTTCTTCTGAAAGACCTATCATCACAAATTATAAAGAAACAGATACAGAGATGGCTATCAGCCTATCTGGCTCCATGATATATTCTCCTTCCTCCTTCCTATATTTACCTTAGTACTAGCATCAAGATGCAGGTCATATGAGGGCAATTAAGAAGGTCATATTTAGTACTATTTTAACCCATGTATCAAATAAAATTCTGCTTAGAGGACCAAATATATACCAGTATTTAGCTATTACCATACTTTTATCATGAAATGAGGTAAAGGAGAGTTCACTTACACATGTCTTAGAACCAGAATCTTAATATATGTAACCTAAGACGATTCCATGAAAACAATTAATATACCAGAAACGAATATTTTTTAGACCTTCCATTTGTTGTAATTAATATCCATTTAAAGAACTTTTTTTGAGGAGAATATCCCTGACTGGCCTGGTATAACAAGTTGGCCACAAACACCCAGAGGTCCATTTGCCTCTTCCTCTTGACTGCTGAGATTAAAGTGCAACCCCACACCCAAGCTTGATGGTATTTTGATAAATATCTCTATGGAGATTTCTATTTGGTATTCCTTTCTAACAATTTCCCTTGTCTTTTTCCTTGTGGCTTGATCCAGTGCTTGTTTTTTTTTTTCTGTAAATTTTTTTTTTGCTAACATTTACTATCTTTACTGCTTTCCATTTGGTTCTTTCTGAACATTATTTATGTTGACTAAATATTTTCTGTTTTCATGTGAAAGTAGCAAAACCACAAAGGATTTCAGGATTCCATAGATTCTTAAAGACTAGTCAAATTGCTATTCACTTCATAATTTAATATCCTCATATTTAATATCCTGGGTAAAATAGTAGTTTTATATAAAATATTAAACTCAAAATTTTAATGGGCCTCTGTGAGCATAGTAGACATATATGAGGTTTACTCTAACATCCCTAATACAGGACATATTTATCTGGGTGATTTAATAAGAAATTGAAAGATTGATCTATGTATTGTAATGAGAAAAATATCAGAATGTGTTTAGCAAGTGAACCCAATGGTACAGGGTTAAAATGAATTATCATGAAAAGGGGGGATTTAAAAAACAACACTGGATTGGATATAGACATTTTTGGAAGGAAACTTGGAAATGTAGAGAAGATGTTTATATGCAATATATAAAATAAGGACTCAAGATATTGAAGCTTTCCTGTAAGTGAATATTAAATTGGTGAGACTTTATAAACATCATCATCATCATCATCATCATCATTATTATTTTGGTTTTTTGAGAAAGGGTTTCTCTGTGTAGTTTTGGTGCCTCTTCTGGATCTCACTCTGTAGACCAGGCTGGCCTGGAACTCAAAGCCATTCCAGCTTTGTTCTGGAAGTTCCAACACCCACTGAGGCTTAGGTAACTATCACGCCTACAAGGTGGGGCCAAGAGAGGGCCCTGAAGACCCGAGATCCAGACGTGCTGCCTTCTCTTATTTCCTGGACCCTGGACGCTGGAGGTAGACCAAGCAGAGTTCTCCAGAGAACACCTCTGGACTGCACTGTGTCTCTCCCAGACCCTGCAACCTACCTATCCCTTCATTTGTAAGTTATGCCACTAAATAAATCTCCTTTTTAACTATGGGGAGTGACCTTAATAATTTCACCAATAGCATGCATCACCACTGCCAGGCATGAGCCCTATTATTGGCACTGGTTTTTACAAAGTATCCTTGAACATCTTTGAAAGAACCACATTGGACCTTATTGCAGTTTGAGATCCTGAGAAGATTAACTGGCAAATCGAGAATAAAATACAGGAACTGTGCTTAAGAAAATGTCACTCTCCACCTAATATTTGACTATGTGTATCTACCTCTACTCACATCAGCTGCCAGTGGATGCTAATTGGGCTAGCTACTGATTTATGAGTATATAAGGATAACATTAGAAATCATTTTATTGCTTTTTTCTTTCATAGGCCTCTGGGCTACCCAACTTCTTATTCCTTGTCATCCAGACAATATCGGTCATGGGCTCCCTCTCCTGGCATGTGTCTCAAATTAGACCCATCATTGGTTGGTCACTATTATGAGAAAAGATATCAATTAGAACATGTTTCTCTAGACTAACAACTGTAGAGCAAAGCAGATAATTTTTTTGTACAAAAAGACAGAGTTCTTTATTTGAAATGACTGGTAAAGCTAAAACTACATTCGATTGATATTATATATAGCAGATCAATAGTTTCTTATAAAACTGGAAGTTTTTAAAATTTGAAGATAATTTAAATATTGAAAACTATTCATAACAATTTCTCAGCTACATGTCATAGAACTTCTCATAGATGTATGTTAAGAAATTCTAAGATATGCAATCCAAACTGAGAAGAAGCATGCAATATTTTGTTTCTTAACATACTAAATATGCAATCATTATTCCAGAATCTTACATTTTCAATAATTTTTATTAAGAATTTTTTTATTCATTTTACATACCAATCACAGATACCCCTCTCATCCCTCCTCCCACCCCCACCAGACTTCAAGCCTCAACCCACCCCCCATTCCCTTCTCCAAAAAGGTAAGGCCTACCATGGGTAGTCAGAAGAGCCTGGTACATTCAACTGAGGCAGATCCAAGCTCCCCCCGCTGCCTGCATCAAGGCTGTACAAGATGTCCCACCACAGGTAGTGGGCTCCAAAAAGCCAACTCATGCACAAGAATAGATCCTAATCCTACTGCCAGGGGGCCCGCTAAGCAGATCAAGCTGCACAACTGTCTTGCTTATGGAGAGGGCCTAATACAGTCCCATGTAGGCTCCAAAGCTGTTGGTCTAAAGGTTGTAAGTTCCCACTAGCATGGTTTGGTTGTCTCAGTAGGTTTCCCCATTATGATCTTGATACCTCTTGCTCATAGAATCCCTCTTCCCTCTCTTCGACTGGACAATTTTTAATTGCAAAAATCCATTAGATGATTTAAAATATAAGAATTTGGACTATAAATGTAGGGATTATTTTGGAAAGACAAGCAATTTCTGCAAGAAAGAGGAAAAATGTAGAAAAATTAACTAAGAATTGTTAAAAAATGTAAAGAATGTTTAGAGACTGCATTGAACACAAAGACTGGTTCAATGTGTTCACTTAACTAGAAGTGAGAGGAAATAGTAGAATTGGTACAAACAGTAGCCCATCATTGTTGCACATTAGTCTGTGGCTTGGAGACATAGTTCATGATCATCCAGGGAGTTGATGAAGTTAATATGAATACAGAATACAGACACACTTGTTAACTTCTAACATACCACCTTTAATTATTTGGTTGTTTTATAAAAGTTTTTGATGATGAACATTGTATATAAAAGCAATGAAATTTTAGAGCAAAGGTAAAATCATTTGTGAATGGCAGCTCATAATCACATGCAAAGGTTCCTGAAATATTTGAGTGCTCAATACATATTTTCTTTATATAGTCATGTTTCACTACTAAAATTGTGTTTTACATTATTTTACACATGTGATTTATCTAACTTCTCACATCACTGGATTAAAAATACTTAAACATTTCTAAAATAGAGGGAAGAGAGGTATGATAGTAGCTTGCATGGGTATCACAAAATTAACATTTTATAAACATTGTTCTGTAAGTGTATTTCAAAGCTAAGCACATCAGAATGTACAATACATTTTTTTGGAATGGTACAAATGGTTAAGAGTGTTCCATTTAAACTAATGCTTTTTATTCCCTATGAATATATTCAGCAATCTAAATGCCTTCACAAGACCATGATTTCCCCGCCCGCCACCGCTTAGAGACAGTTTTTTGTCCTTCAGACAGCAAGTTCAACACCAATATATGTTTATTTTCTGTTATTATTTTTATTACAATGATAATATCCTTTCAAAACCTTTACTTGGTGCCTTTCACTTGATATGTCATTCTTTGTTGTAACCCATAGGATGCATGCCTCTTTCTGAGCAGAATCAGAGGAAGAGTAGAGTCTGGGGGAGAGAGGAGATGGGGAGAAAGGGTGGGATGAGTGGTTGAAGGGGAAACCGAGGTCAGTATGTAAAATTAATGAATAGATTTAATTAATAAAGATTCATTTTCTTATTTTCTTCAGTTTGTCTTTTTAATATCATGCCTTAACCAGAATGCAGTAAGACAAGCAAATGAAAAACCACCCAAACCTAAGTCTAAAATAATCATTTCCAAAGCTAAGCATGGAAAGTCTAGTCTATACTATTTTTTCTTAAAAGTACAGTTCACTTTTTTTTTTTCTTTTTTTTCTTCGAGACAGGGTTTCTCTGTGTAGCTTTGTGCCTTTCCTGGGACTCACTTGGCCTTGAACTCACAGAGATCCGCCTGGCTCTGCCTCCTGAGTGCTGGGATTAAAGGCGTGCGCTACCACCACCCTGCAGCTAATGATATTTTAAGAGAAGAATAAACTAAAGAAATTAATGACCAAAAATCTAGCTCTATATTATAGTTATGGAATAAGGAAGTGCTTTCTGATGGTTCTGAGGTCTGTTCCACAAGAGGAAATTTCTTCTTGGTACTGAGGACATAATGTTTGAAGCCTGGCTATGAAGTCAGAGACATTGGCTGGAACCTATTTATGATATTTATTTTATTTATTCCCATAGAATAATGCTACTCTCATCCTTCATCGTAGACACTTCTACTTCTTTCTGCAGTTATGGCAATGACTGTTGAGGGACCAACTTCAAACCAGACATCTATATCACCCTCCCCAGGATTTAGGAGACATTGTCTAAGACGGGGTGGAAAGCATGTACATATTAAAGGGTGTGAAGGGGGGTCGTTAGTAAAAGTTTAATTATATTATTATATATTATGTTATTGTGTCACTATACATGATATACACACACGTGTGTGTGTGTGTGTGTGTGTGTGTGTGTGTGAGAGAGAGAGAGAGAGAGAGAGTGTGAGAGAGAGAGAGAGAGAGAGAGAGAGAGAGAGAGAGAGAGAGAGAGAGAGAGAGAGATGGAAGCAGACAAAGGCACTATAAGGGGAATGAAGGGGGCCAGCAAAGGGAATGGGTGATAGGAGAGAAGTGGTTCAGGAGAGAAATATCATAGTTTGTATGTATTAATATCACAATGAAACCCAACTGTGTATGTTACTTAAAATGTTAAATGTATTCCATGAAACTTGAACTCTAAATATGATTATATTTTTAGCATCGCATTTCCAACAGGCAGGAAGGTCATTGGTAACAAAGCATTCTATTCTTTAATGACAACACAAGAGTAAGCAATATATGTTGAGAATTAAAATACTGTAGAGTTCTCACCATCCACCTAAACATGTCATTCTCCTACTAGCATTGTCAAAAAGCACTCAGCCATTCTGAAGAGTCTCTATCAATCTTTGCTAGATTGATAGTAGAACCACTACTACTTGTGTAGAAGTTGACACATGATGTGAAGGTTAATCTTGATTGGCAACTTGGTTAGATTGAAAATTCCTGAGATATCAGTAAAGCACACTTCTTGATAAACCTTTGATATTATCTCAAGAGAAATAAAGACTTTCACCTATTCACGGGATTAATCACTTAATGGACTTTTGGTATGATAACATTACTTGGAGATGGGGACTCATAAGAAACATGATCTAGGATATAGGTAATAGGATATTTCTTTTTCTACTATGGTATTCTGAAAAAAATCAATGTATTGACTATTATCTTCCATGCTTATTTTTAACCATGAGTTGAACAGTTAAACTCCATGCTACACAATGTTCTACCTAATCTGTAATGAGTCTTTCTCTGTCCCACCAGCCAGCTCCCAAATAATGACATGCAGACTTATTATGAAATTTCAGACTATAACTTAGGCTTGTTCTCCACCAGCTCTTAAAACTTAAATTAATCCATTTCTATTAATCTACATTTTGCCATATGGCTTTTTATCTTTCATTCATTGTATGTCCAACTGCCTCCATATCTTGTTGGCATCTCTGCAACTTGATTATCTCCTCCCACTTCCTCTTTCTAACAGGAAGTTCCACCTATACCTTCTGCCTAGCTATTGGCCATTCAGCTTTTTCTTAAACCAATCACAACAATATATGTTTACGTAGTGTACAAATATCAAAAAAACCCTCATATAAAAGATAATCATTGTAGCCAAAACTCACAGATTGAAATATATAAAGGATTTGTGTAAAATGAATCCTTCCTGAAGTTTTTTTTCTGTCAGTGTTTTGGTCAAAATGATATGAAAAAATCCAATTCTGAGGATATATTCCATTCTGCCTCCAGGAATTGCATGTATGCTATGAATATGTGTTGCTCTGATTGGTTGATAAATAAAATGTTGATTTGTCAGTAGTCAGGCAGGCAGTATAGGTGGGGCAAGCAGTGAGGAGAATTCTGGGAAGAGGAAGGCTGAATCCAGAGAGGCCAGCCTGCCATCCATGAAGCAACATATAATGGCAAACAGTAAAGCCAGAAAATGTGACATACAGATTAACAGAAGTGGGTTAGTTTAAATGTAAGAGCTAGTCAGTAGTAGGCCTGAGCTAATGGCTGAGCAGTTTTAATTAATATAAGCCTCTGTGTGTTTACTTGGGTCTGAGCAGCCATGAGTCAGATGGGACCAGGAAAACTTTAGCCACAATTTCATATATATTTCATAGGTTTTTTTTGGGGGGGGATGGAAATGACATTTTACTGATATGAGTTAATTGCATTTACAGAATCTGTTCACAAAGAGATGCGAGCTAAGGTTATGTGCAGTTAACCCGAGTAAGGAACATAAATACAAAAATCTGAGCAATGATAAAAACTGACTAGCAACATGATACACTTGCACCAGGCCACATCAAAACCCGTCAAATGGTTAAAATCTAGCTGGAGGAAACAAGCCAATATCATGAAACATTTAACATTAGTACTTAGTTAACATTAGACTAGGTCTTGTAATGCATGCATATGGCATAGATAATTGTGACTATTTGAGTATGTATTTTGTAGAAATTCTCAGATTCTGCCCATATGGAGTGATTTGTGCTTGATGTATTCCAAGGCCATTTTCATCTCCTTGATACTGAATAGTTCATGAATATTTATCATCAAAATAAAGACTGACATCAGAGCTGTGTTTTCTTTCTTTCCTTGACTTTGACTATTTTTTTTAAAGTTATTGAAAAGCTGCAAAATGACATACTGTCAGTCAGTGGGCACAGCAGATGAGCCACTGTGCTGAATTTTAACAATATACCAGAGCAATAAGAAAACAGGTTTTAATTCAGCACACAAAGAAAACTGGCCCTGTGGCATTATTGAACATTGGCAGAAGTTTTCTCTAATGGAGATTAAACATGAAACTATATTTAGATAAACTCTTTCTGAATGTCAAAAACATGAGAAAGGCATCAGCATTGGGAAAAAAGCAATGGCATGAGTAAAGAAGAGGGAAGCCTGAATCTGAAAGTCATCTTAGTCTTGATAACCCAACATGGACAAGTCAGCAGGAATTCAGAAAACCAAGCCCCAACACAGTTTTATTCTTGTTTTTTTTCTTTATTCTTCTCTCATATATTTTATCCACACTGTAGTTTCCCCTCCCTCCTCTCTTCCCAGTTCATCCCCCATCTTCTCTCTCTCCCATATCCGGCCCTCCTTCCTTTCCTTAGGAAAAAAAGCAGGGATAAAAACCAAACATGGCATAACAAGATACAATAAGACTAGGCACATACCATCATGTCAAGGCTGGACTAGGCAATCCAGTAGGAGGAAACTGGTCCACAAAGCAAGCAAAAGAGTCAGAGACAGCCTCCACTGGCAGTTAGGAGTCCCACAAGAACACCACCAAGCTATATAACATATATATATATATATATATATGACATAGGACAGACCCATACAGGCTCTGTGAATGCTGCTTCAATTTCTGTGAGCCCCTGTGAGTCTTGCTTAGTTGGTTCTGTGGGCCGATTTCTTGTGGTGTCCTTGACCCCTGTGGCTTCTACAATCCTTCCTCCTCTTCCACAGGATTCCCCAAGCTCCGTCTGGCTGTGGGTCTTTGTTTCTGCTCGTTTTTTTTTTTTTTTGGAAAAACAATTTGTCTTGGATATTTTATTTTACAACTATAATATATATTTTTTCAATTGGGTAAGATAATATATATATATTTATCATATAAAACATATTTTGAAGCATATATATGAGACTAAATCTTACATCATTATCACTAGATTTTTGCTCTGTATTCTTTCTGTTGCTAAAATTATTTTTAATTCTTCACTACTTTTGCAAACATATTTTATTTTTTATGGTATATTATTATGTGAGTACACCAGAGTGAAGTTACTGATTCAATTATTGAACTTTTATTTTTCCCCATTCTGCTATTTTCATAATGTAATATAAAAGTAAACATCTGGATAAATTCAGACACACAAAAACATCTTGTTTCCTTTCCTATTATGACTTGTGCTCATCTTTATATTTGTAGCAGCAAGACTTCTATAACATAATTTCTACGTTTTTATATAAACCAAACCAACATGTTATTATTTTATTTTATTATTTCATTAAATTAGTTTTATTCTTAGCTACTACTTTGTGGAAAACATTTTGCACTTTAAACCAAACTAAACATCTGATTTGTTCTGTTTATATTTGCTAATATTCTATGAAGAATGTTTCAGCATGCATCTTTAAAATATGTAAAATTAATACATTTGAAAAAATTCTCAAAATATACTGAAAATGGCACAGACCACAAATTATCTAAATGGCATGAATTTGGTATTGTGTAAAATACCATTTTTCAGTATTTCAGTAGTGAGAATGCTAATTTTTGCATGAAAATCTCTTAAATCTGTAAGTAAAATGAGGTTCTCCCTGGCTTTTCTCTCTTTAAAACTTTAAATTTCTCTTTACAAGAAATTCATCTAACTGTGTATGTTGAACACATCCCTCATGCTCCGTGAAATCTTCTTTTCTTTCAGATCTCTTTTTAGCTTCCCTCCCCTTTTTTCAAAATACAATGTCCTTTTTAACTTTCATGTCCTATATGCAAATGTGATTTGGACCTAGGATGGAGAAGGAAGAGCTGGAGTGATTCAGATGCAGTACTCTCATGATGCTAGAAAAAAAATGTACAGTGAAATTTTTTAAAAAAGAATAAAAAAATTAAATAGCAACAACTTGTGCTTTTCTGATTAAAAACATTAATTTACACCCTCCCACCAAAGAATCGAGGAATACAAAATGAGAGAAAATCCATGACCTGTATCTTTCTAAGACTTGATTAAATTTCTACGCATGGTTACCTATAGTTACTTTTCTTTTTTTTTTTTTACAAAAATTTATTTATTCATTTATTTATTTATTTATTTATTTATTTATTTATTTATTTATTTATTTATTTATTTATGGTGTTTTCATTTTTTAATTAATTTTAAATTCATTTTACATACCAACCACAGTTCCCCCTCCCTCCCCTCCTCCCACTCCCTTCAGAGGCAGGACAAAGTCTCCCTCTCTGTCCCCCCCATCCAGGCTGAGCAAGGCATCACTCCAATATGGAATGGGCTTCAAAAAGCCAGCTCATGCACCAGTTATAGATCATGGTCCCACGCTAAGTCCCCCAAACAGACCAGGCTACAAAACTGATGCCCACATACAGAGATCTTGTTGGTCCCATGCAGGCTCTCCAGCTGTTGGTCTAGTGTCCACGTACTCCTACAAGTTCGGGACATCTGTCTCTTTTGGGTTCCCCATCATGCTCTTGATCCCCCTTGCTCCTATAATCTCTATTCCCTTGCCACGGACTGGCCCACTCGGGGTACCATGACTGTAGGAGAACCAGGGCTTGGGTAGTCAAGAAGGCAAGGATTCGGTGAATGACAGACAGACAACACACTCAGAAGTGGTTTGAATCTGCTGCAATTTTATTTTTGTAAATCAGTAGTTTATATACAGAAAAGAAAACTAACAAGTCAGACATGGAACAACAAGAACTTGGCAATAATTCAATTACATCATCTTTAAAAAACAGCAAGCACACAATTATTAATCGGCGCTAGACATATCCCTTCACCCATAAGAACTTTATGACCCAAAGAGCAGCCTGTGTTTTTTAAACTTAGTACAGTCCCTAGACTTGTGTAGACTTCTTGTGGTTGTAGCTGTATCCCTTACCTTATCCCAGCAGTTTTTTAGTTTATAATACAGTTTTACTTTTTTGGTTCCCATGGCCCACTTAGCCAATTTGGATGCTGCAAAACCTCTCTAAGTTATTCTTTAGTTCTTTCACCACATATCTCTTCTAATATAAAACCTTTTACCTGCTGAAATATAGACTCTTGTACTTTTACACCTGTAAGGGGAAAGGGTTCTGCTGTAGACTTTAAGTTTCCCATGATGAACTTCCTCAACAGAGGGGCCCACCATCTGCCTCCTATGAGATAATGTTATCTACCATAAATCACTTTAGTTGGGATTCCTAAAGGATTCCTAGTGGGTGAGTGTTCATTCCCTAGAAGTGCCTGAACATTTATACTTTCTTTATCTAGCAGCTTGGGGTCTTTAAGAAATAGCTCATTCTGCTATATCTGATTAAGATCCATGTCCAACTTCTCCTTTCCTCCGTAGTTCACAATGCAAGCATTTATTAATTTTGGCTGTGCTTCATAGATTAATTAGAACATTATCAGAAAAGCAGTTATACAGAATCCATAGCCCAGGGAGCTCATGATCTGTGAAGCACATCTTTGAAAAGAAAACATAATGCAGGGCACTCTGCCAGGGACCTCCAGTGAGCTTAGTCCCATGGGACACGTATCTCCCATCCGCTATTATTGACATAATTGTTCATGACACACAGACGACACTGGAGTTGGTGTGGCATTTCCTCTCTTCAACTGGACTTCTGTAACTAGGCCTGGTGCTTGGATGTGAGTTTCTTCATCTGCTCCCATCAGTTACTGGATGAAGGTTCTATGATGACAGTTAGGGTCCTCACAAGTCTTATTACAGGGGAAGGCAAGTTTAGGTACTCTCTCCACTATTGTTTTGGGTTTTAGGAGTGGTCATCCTTGTGAATTCCTGGGAATTTTCCATAGCATCAGGTTTATTCCTGGCTCCATAATGCTGCCCTCTATCTAGATATCTCTTTCATTGCTTATCCACTCCATCCCTCCCCAAACTCAAGTGTCCCATTCCCTCATGTTCTTATCCCCCATGCCCTCCCCTTTATCACCCATCTACACTCCCAATTTATCCAGAAAATCTCATCTCTTTCCCTTTCCCTTTCCCAGGGTGATCCATGCATTCCTATTAGGGTCCTCCTTGTTACCTAGCTTCTCTGGAGCTATGGATTGTGGTCTGGTTATCTTTTGTTTTACATCTAGTATCCACTTATAAATGAATACATACTGTGTTTGCCTTTCTGGGTCTAGGTTACCTCACTCAGGATGATTTTTTTCTAGTTCTATCCATTTGCCTCCAAATTTCATGATGTCATTGTTTTTTACAGCTGAGTAATACTCAATTGTGTAAATGTACCATATTTTATCTATCCATTCTTTGGTTGAAGGGCATCTAGGTTGTTTCCAGATTCTGGCTATTATGAATAATGTTGCTATGAATGTAGTTGAGCAAGTGTCCTTGTGGTATGATTGAGCATCCTTTGGGTATATGCCCAAGATTGGTATAGCTGGATCTTGAGGTAGATTGATTCCTAATTTTTGGAGAAACTACTGTTCTGATTTCCAGAGTGGCTGTACAGTTTGCAACTCCCACCAGAAGTGGAGAAGTGTTCCCCTTACTCCTAATCCTCGCTAACATAGGCTGTCAGTGTTTTTTTAATCTTAGTCATTCTGACAGGTGTAGGATGGTATCTCAGAATTGTTTTGATTTGCATTTCCCTGGTGACTAAGGATATTGAGCAATTTCTTAAATGCCTTTCAGCCATTTGAGATTCTTCTGTTGAGAATTCTCTGTTTAGAATGGTATCTCATTTTTTATTTGGATTATTGGTATTTTGATATCTAATTTATTGATTTCTTTATAAATTTTGGAGATCAGGCCTCTGTCAGATGTGGGTTTGGTGAAGATCTTTTCCAATTTTGTGGGTTGTCCTATAAGTCAATCTAAGCCAAGACAATGGGGTGACTGAGGTAGGTCAATTGTTAGTTTGATGCCAGTACAGTTTATATGATGAGTCCAAGACCACTGTGAACAATATGCTAAGACCATGTCTCAAGAAATCAAGTCATAGAAATATAGCTCAGTGGTAAAACATTTACCCAGCATGTACAAGACCCTGAGTTCAAGACTCATCACTATAAATGGAGGGTGAGGAAGAGAAAGACAAGAAGGTGGATACAAAAAAAGATGCTGTTATAGAGAAATGATGAATCAAAATGTAGATGAAGTGAAGTTACATAGAGAAGTGACTGGAATAAGAGTCGGGGATGAGGGAAGGTTAGGTTTCAAATTGGCTAGAGAAGAAATTGCAAAAGTTTTGTTTTAGTTACATTCCCACTGCTGTGATACATGACCAAAGCAGCTTGAGGAAAATGTTTATTGGGCTTACATACCTTAGGTCACAGTTGTTTGAGGGAAGCCAAGGCAGGAACTCAAGGCAGAAGCCTGGAGGCAGAAGCCTAATCAAATCAAACAAAAATAAAAACACCCTACTTAATGACAGTGTATGATTTTTTTTATGTGTTCTTGGATTCAGTTTGCCAGTATTGTATTGAGCATTTTTGCATCAATCTTCATGATTTTTTGCAAAGAAGCCAAAATTGTACAATTGGAAAAAGAGAAAGCATCTTTACCAAATGGTGCTCACATAACTGGGTGTCAACATGTAGAAAATTGAAAATAGATCCATACATATTACCATGCACAAAACTCAAGCCCAAATGGATGGAAGACTTCAACATAAATCCAGGTACACTGAACATGACAGAAGAGAAAGTGGGAGATAGCCTTCAACACATTGGCACTGGAGAGCACTTCCTAAATATAACACCAGCAGCACAGACATTGAAAGCAGCAGTCAATTAATGGGACCTCCAGAAACTGAAAAGCTTCTGCAAGGCAAAGAACACTGTAAATAAGACAAGTTTTTAAAAAAATTATAGTAGGATTGTAAATACTTTATTCTGTAGTATTTATTATAATTTCAGTGAAATTATTATGCTCAAATCTGTTTTTAAACATCCTCTCATTAATAAGAACTTTGCAAAAATGATGTTCTGTGTGTCCAGAAGTTAAATCCTATCTAATATTCATATCACTAAATGTTCTGTTTGTTAATATACATGCCCTTTTACTTTCCATTGTGGGTTTACATTGTCAGTTTTCAATGATGTTAAATATATATTTCATTTAGGAAGCATCTGTGTGATAATGTATTCCTATTTTAAAATTTTTAAAAATTTAAAAACTATTTCAAAAATAATTTTGAAATTATTTATTTTCATAACAACAATACTTGCTTTTACATTTTTTAAATGACTACCTTTTTCTATTTAAGTATATGTATGACTGACTGTGTCTCAGGTCTGTATGGGTATGTGCATTTCTGTGCAGGAACCCAGAGAGGCCTGAGGAGTCAGCAAACTGAAGATGGAGTTACAGATGGTTATGAGCCACCTGAGGTGGATGCTGGGACCCAAACACAGGCTCTCTGCAAGAGCAGGCTACCTGCTTAACAACTGGGCCATCTCTTTAGCCCTAGAATATCTTCTTTAAAAATAAAAAAAAAACATAGCTTAAATATTCAAAAGCAATTGAAAATTGATAGATCTATGTAAATATTTTTTTTACCAGCATACCTCTACACATATTTAACCAATATATATGCTTCAGTTATCATTAGGATTAACTCCAACACCCACAAATATTCTAAATAGAGGAAAAGATAAGAATTATGTCACCAGTATGCCATTTTAAAGAATTATTAAAATCAGGGCCAGCATGTATTTTATCAGCCATATGTAGTCTATAAAAATAAGTATGCAGTAAGAAATAAGAAGAATTAGATTGTAATAAGTTATAAGTATCATGAAGCTTCAGTAGTATTTTAAGTTGGGCATGTCAAGAGCTGAATTATAGAACTTGACTCAGTGCTTAAGAGCACATACTATTTTTCCAAAGGACCTGAGTTCAGTTCCCAGCACTCAAATCACGAGGAAAACAACCAACCATAACTCAGCTCCAGAAGGATCCAACTCCTCTGCTTCTGTACACACCTGTGCTCAGTAACAAACATACCCCAAAAAGGACTTGCAGAAATACATGCAATTTAGAGTAACTTAATTTTTACAAATAGGTGACAATTATAAATATATTTTGATATTGTTTATCTGAGGAATTTCAAGCAATAAGAATTTGTAAAGAAGATAGGAAATGTTAAATAGAATGAGTGTAGAGGAAGGGATTTGGGGTAATGTATATTGTGAAGGGTATAAAAAGAATGTCTTTAGGAAATGAAATGAGGAGTTGTACTTATGGGGAAACATGTTGTGAACTACTGGTATGGAAATATAACTGAGAGGAAAAAGAAAAGCGTGCTGTACCTCATGTCTTTATTACTTGTGGAAAGGTGTCAAAGACTGGAACTGGGCCATAATGGAAATTCTTTTAATCTACAGTAGATAATCATAAACATCTGTGTCACCCATGACATATATGGAATGTCTGTGGATTTCTGGGAACTCTAGCATCTGGTTTCTACCTGTCCCTATGATATCTCCTATCATGGTATCTCTTTCATTGCTCTCCCACTCAGTTCCTGTTCCAGCTTGACCATCCTGTTCCCTCACGTTCTTATCCCCCATCTCCTACCTGATATTGTCCCCTCAACTAGGCCTTCTGCATAAGCAGACAGTTGTGTACCTTGATATGCTTAAGGGGCCCTTTAGCAGTAGGATCCATCCCTGGTGCATGAGCCAGCTTTCTGGAGCCCACTACCTATGGCTAGAAACCATGCACATCCTTGATGCAGTGGGGAGGTGCTTGGATCTGCCTTGGCTGAATGTACCAGACTCTGCTGACTCCCCCTGGGAGGCCTGGCCTTGTTAGAGGAGGGGATGGGAGGTGGGTTTGTGGGAAAAACTGGGGAACAGGAGGAGAGGGGGATCTGTGGTTGGTATGTAAAATAAATAAAAAATTCTTATAAAAATATATGTAATGTCCAATGCAGGTTTTTCTGCTTCTCTGGTTCTACGACACAGCCAAAATATCAATGACAGGTAGATAAAATACATGATTCGGAAATGATCAACAGATGATCAGTCTATGTGGTGATCATTGCCTCAGGCTCCTTAGGCAGTGTGTATTGGAACACTGAAAGAACCCTAAGAGTTTGACACCAAAATGTAAAATTCTGTATAACAAAATGTGGATTGAGACTATAATTGAACTAAGGCTTCTCAAATATTTATGGACCATCTTTGGAGAACCATTGTTAAAATTTAATCTCTGATTCAACAGCCCTGGACTTCTACATGTATAAGTCATGTTCAGGTGATGCAGATTTGTCTGGTGATTTAGGCAAATTAAATGCTACTTAGCATTCAGTTGTAGAATAACGGAAGCATGCTTTTATTAGATGTGGCCCTGTGCCCCAAGGCAGGAGAGGGTGGTTTATAATTTTTATTACTTGTGAAAACTCAGGCTATTGTGATTTTATTTCAGTTATAAATGAAATTTACTTTGTATTTAGGTTTCCTTGATTCTAAAGATTCCTTACTACAAAATTCACCTGTAATCTAGAAAGTAACAAGGAATGCATTATTCACAGTTTTAAACGTTTGTTTACAAAGTAATATTTTTATACCTTATTATTCTATGAATGGATATCTTTGCTGATCAGTTCAATCCACATTTTTTTTGTGGAGAAGTGACTGACATTCCTTTCACTGTATTTTGTCAGTGTCTCATGTTTGCCGAATTAATTCAATATGGAAACTTTGAGAGTATATTAGTGTGAATGTCTCTGGAGTGTTTATATGAGATAACACTCTACTTCAGTTTGTATGGTTGGAATTCTACTATGGGTAGCTGGTTTCAACCTGCACTCACTCTGTGATAGGTTATCTTACTGTAATTACAAAGTTCATAGTGGTGTGTATGACTTTTGTATTTAGTTTAGTTATTTTTATTTGGATTGTGATCATGCTTTGGAATTTTTCATTCAATTAAATATTAGACCTTTTTGTTTTACCAACCAGTATCCTATATTTGAGATCTAGAAAGACTAAGCACAACATGCAAAGAGTAAATTTATCAAAATGCTTTCCAAATATCCTTACCCATTCCCCAAATCAGTTGTAATGATTTTTCATTCCAGATCTGTAGGAAATCCAAATTTTTGATGTTTTCATAGTATATGCATGTGGAAAAACAGGCTTCCAAATGGGCAATATGAGCCTCTAGATACATGAAAGTGAAAATTTATTTAAGCATATTTACATATAATTGATTGTATCATTTTAGGTTTTCAAAAGAAATTTCCTGAATGGAAGGCAATAATTTCACATTATTTCCTGAATTATTAGATTCATAAGCTATAGCATGTAGAAGACTCACTAAATATATATTTGAAAACCCATTCAGCCCCCCAAGGAAATGAAAGATTGTGACCCACTAAGATTTCAGCAGTGATGCATGGACAAGGATTCCCAGGAGGTAAACTCTACAAACTACATGTCTTTAGCAATGTCATGTCAGGTTTCTTTTAACTATATAAGTATTGATTTCTTTTAAAAGATGCAGACTTAAAGTATCTCTGTTAAAAGTTGGCTTAGAACTTGTGGGTAAATAATCAGGAGTGGCATAGTTGGCTTATATGGTAGATCTCTTATTAGTTTTACTTGTTTATTTAGAAATTTCCATGGGGGTAGTTGACATTTCCATTAACAGCATGTAAGGGTTCCCTTTTAGTCATCATACATCCTAGCACTTTTTGTTCTTTTCTTAATGACTGCCAATATGGCTGGGGTGAAATGGAATCTCAATGTATTTTTAATCTCTGATGGATAGTGAGACCAAACATACCTTCATGTTGATTAGACATTTATGTTTCATGTTTTGAGAACTTTATTCTTTTTATTAGATCAAATATTTATTGTATTGTTTGATTTCTTGCTGTTTAGTTTTAAAATTAAGAATCTAGTTTTATTCTTTTACCTGTAGAATTCTGTTTTCCAAACAATATTTGCTAAAGAGAATACTTCTTGTGCAATGTGCAATTTTGGTAAAAAAAAAAAAAAGCTAACTATAATGGCATTTGTAGGGAGTCTTTATTTGTCCTAACAGAGAATTCTTTATTTGTCCTAAACAGAGAATTCTTAACAGAGGAAAATCAAATGGCCTAGAAATATTTAAAGAAATGATCACCATCATTAGATATCAGGGAAATACAAATCAAACTATTTCAAGATTCCATCTTACACATGTCAGAATGGCTAAGATCAAAAACACAAGTGACAGCTCTTACTGGAGAGGTTGTGGAACAAGGGAAACCATCATCCATTGCTGGTGGGAGTGAAAACTTATACAGCCACTTTGGAAGTGAGTGTGGTGGTTTCTCAGAAAACCGGGAATCTTTTTTTCAGTTATATCACTCTTGGACATATACCCAAAGGATATCATACCACAAAGAACTTGCTCAACTGTGTTCATAACAACTTTATTTGTAATCGCCAGAACCTGGAAACAACCAAGATGTCCCTCAACTGAGGAATGGATAAAGAAAATGTGGTACATCTACCCAATGTAGTATTACTCAGCTGTTAAAAACAATGACATCATTAAATTTGAAGACAAATGGATGGAACTAGAGAAAAATCATCTTGAGTGAAGTAACCCAGACTGTCTTAGTTAGGGTTTCTATTACTGTGAAGAGACATCATTACCAAGGAAGTTCTCATAAGGATAACATTTAATTGGCTTGAGTTTTAGAGGTTCAGTCCATTATCATCATGGGGGGTGGACCATGGTGGCATGCAGGCAGACATGGTGCTGGCTGCATCTTGATCAGAAGACAACAGGAGAGTAGACTACTACGACATTGGGCATGGCTTGAACACATATGAGACCTTAAAGCCCACACCCCCAGTGACATACTTCATCCAACAAGGCCATATTTACTACAGCAAAGCCACATCTTTTTTTTTTCTTTTTTGGTTTTTTGAGACAGGGTTTCTTTGTGTAGCATTGGAGTTTGTCCTGGAGTTCACTCTGTAGAGCAGGCTGGCCTTGAACTAACAGAGATCCACCTGCCTCTGCCTCCAGATTGCTGGGATTAAAGGTCTCTGCCACCACTGCCTGGCAAAGACACGCCTCTTAATAGTGCCACTCTCTATGTGCTTATGGGAGCCAATTAGACTCAAACTACCACATTCCATTCCGTGGCCTTTGTAAGCTTTTAACAATATCATAATGTCAAATACATTTAGTCCAACTTTAAAAGTCCCCATAGTCTATCACAGTCTCAATAATTTTAAAAGTTCAAAGTGCCAAGTATCTTCTGAGATACATGCAATCTCTTAACTATAATCTACTAAAAATCATAAAACAAAAACAGATCATATACTTCCATCATATAATGGCTCAGAATATAAATTATCATTCCAAAACTTAGGGAAGGGAGCATAGTGAGGAAATACTGGACCAAAGCAAGACCAAAACCTAGCTGGGCAAACTACAAACTCTGTATCTCCATGTCTAATATCAAAACACTCTTCTGATTTCGAACTCTTTTCAGCTTTATTGACTGCAGCACACTTCTTTCTCTTAGGCTGGATCCACTCCCCCTTAGCAGCTTTCCTTGGCAGATATCTCATGGCTTTGGCATCTCCAACATCTTGGGGTCTCCAAGGCAATTAAAGCTTCAACTTTCTTCTCATGTCTTTAAACTTTAACAAAGATGTCAAGATGTATATTAAACCAGACTGAAAAAAGAAGACATCTTTGTCTTATTACTGATTTTAGTATACATTTTAGGAGTCACAAGTTCCTTGTGTTCAAAGATAAGCATGGAGGAAACCAGGAATGTTAAACATGAAGGGTTGTTCCTTCAAAGGAAGAGATGAACAATCTGTTATTTACCCAGTAGGTAGAGAGGAGCCATGGTTAATAGCTCAGTGACCTTTGTACTACCTGTGTGAACAAGACCGCACTAGGTCCTCCTCCAGACCCCTATGATGACCTTATATTTGTCAGTCAATCTATAAAACCCATATTTATGGAAGATTTTAATGTACTTTACAGAGTTTAGATATAGTCATTCATGGTCTTTATTCCATTTATTTGTTCATCAAAGATATTTATATATGCTTTATTATATACACGGGATTGAGGAAATTATTACCAGAATTGTTTTCATCAAATTTTGCTGTTCTTAAATTTGCCTAAAAGAAACTACTTGGGGTCAGACTCCTGGAGTTTGAATCAGTACCTGCTTAGTTCTGCTAAGTTGAACTGCATTCATGCCTCCTGTGGATTGTTACTTTGCTGCTTGTGGTGGTAACAGAGACACCTGCAAAATATGACTGATTCTTCCAATCCCCACTCATTTATCATGATACTGTCAGCAGACTAGCCATATGTAGTTTTTATTATGTTGAGAAATGGTCTTTCTTTCCCTAGTTTCTTCAATGTGTTTTTAAATTTGTAGGAAAAAGGTTTGCCTTTTTACTGATGTTATTTTTTTTCATAAAATATATTCTGAAAATGGTTTCTCCTCTCTCAAACCCTCCCAGATCCTTGCCACTTCCCTTCCCCACCTACTCATATCTACACACTTTCTGTCTCTCTCTATATATAGAATAGGAAATAGGCATTTTAATAATAATAATTAGTAGTAGTAATAATAATATAAACAAAGTAAGACAAAACAAACAGAAGAAGCACAAGAAATGCACATAGATGCAGAGGCACATATAGCTATCTATCTGTTTCCCCTTCTAGGGGATTCAGCCCTGCCCAGTCCCTTTTTCTATTCCTAAGCTCCTTGGTTACATGGATTATAGTCTGCTTATCAAAGGCTTAAGAGCTGATATTCACATATAAGTAATATGTGCTTCAATGCTTTTATCATAAATAGATTATAATAATACAGGATATATTGCATATATTGGCTTGTATATGTTGAATCATCCTTGCGTTTCCAAAATGAGGCCAACTTTTTACTGGTAAATTAAATTTTGTGTGTGTTTCTTTGTGGTCCTTTGTTTTTATTATAGAGGTTCCTTGGGAATTTCATGCAAGATATTTGGTCATATTCACCCTGGTCCTCTGACTCCTCTAAACTTCACCCTTCTCCTCTTCCCACCCAGCTTTGTATATTATTCATTTTTTTAGCCTATCAGATACTGTTTCTGCAGCCCACATATTCTTGAATATGTGGCTTTCAATGAGAGTGTAATTGACCCACCACCTTTAAAGAAAACAGACTCCTCTCAGCAGCCACCAATTTATTGTTAGTAGCTCATCAAGAACAGTTGAGACTTCTTGCCCACTTCTTTTTATGCTTAGATTTGGTCTGGCTTGAGCTAGCACAGTCTCTTGTATGCCACCACTACGTTTCTAAATTCATGTATGTCCCTTCCTGTTTGTGTCCATAAAACAGTTATTCTGTAGTCATTTTCTGCCTCTGGTGTCAAAATCCTTCTATCCACTTTTCTGTAATGATTTCTGAGCCTTGGAACAAGGGTTTGTGATATAGATGTCCCATTATAAGGCTGATAAATATGCAGTTTCTTCCTTATTTCTGCTTCAAGACTAGTTTTGGATCTCTGTGTTAATCTCCATCTACTGCCAATAGATACCTCTTAGAAAAAGATTGAGATTTACACAAATATATAGGTATAATAAAAAGTTTAAATCTGTAACCCTATACTGGAATATATATTAATAGATTTTTCCCTATGACCTATGACCTATTTGGTCATAGGTAGCCACTGGTCATTTTAGAGGATAGCCACACATTCAAGAAATTTTGAACAACACAAATAGATTTGATAAAATTGAAGAAAAAAAGGACACAAAGGTGAGTGTGTAGAGAAAAAGGATGCATCTGGGAAGAGTTGATGGGATCAATATCATCAAATATATTGTGCTACATTATCAAAGATCATGTAAAAAACAAAGAGTTGGGAAGTTTAATGAATAAAAAGTACACATACACACACACACACGAGAGAGAGAGAGAGAGAGAGAGAGAGAGAGAGAGAGAGAGAGAGAGAGAGAGAGAGAGAGAGAGAGAGAGAGAGAGAGCTCTATAAATGTAAGGTTAAGCAAATATCCTTTTGGCCACTGCCCATTCCCAGTTCTCGGAAATACTATATTTTATTTGCTCTTTAATAATCTCTATCTATACTCTGTAGTCTGAACACATGTCATCTGACTTTTTTTGATGGAGCAGAAAGACTGAGGATCTAAGAGGAATCTGGAGCCAGAGCCCAGTGAAACTGAGGTGTTAACTCACAATATCCAAGTTATAGAGCTATCCAAGTGCAGGTGCTTTTCAGATGAATGAAAATGGAGACACACGTATGCACTTAATTGAATAATACTGAGTCATAAAACACTATAAGTAACATTAAGATGAACACAAATAAGTTACATCATTAATTAAGAAAAATATATCAGAAACAGAAAGACAGTGCCACACATTTTCTTTCATATACAAAATTATAACAGCAATAAAAAGATCAGAAAACAGATAAGGGGTTGTAATTCAACAACTAAAATATTTAAAACTAAATTCAAAACAAAACTAGAAGATTATAATTTAAAAACTAAAATTTTGATCTTTCAGACTTATAGAGCAATTCATAGAAGAGAAACAAATTATCAAAAATCATATGAAAGGGAAATAAATTATAAGATTGTATTAGTATCTAATAGCAAAACTTAATCAGAAATTACTAATTTTCTTAAAACATGCAATTGATTTTATTAAACATTATGGAAGAATGGATATCAATTGTTGAAAATTTCTTTCACAAAAGAAGGTACAAGTTGAGACTCTTGACCATTTCAAATGGAGAAATAACTATAGACATTACAAAAATTTGAAACAAATTTTGTCTATTGGCAAAAAATATTTAATAAAGTAATAGCTTAGTAAATTCAGTAAGTATGCAAACTGTAGCCATGGCCCACAGCTAGATTTATTCTAACAATGCAAGGCTGAATTAGTGTTTTCCAATGAATTAATGCAGATCTTTATATCAATATTGTTACATCAATTGATTCATCAAATGATTATGTACATTTTGTTTGTGGTGAAGTTCAACCTCTCATGATAAAAAAAAATGTCCTAGCAAGTTAAAAACAGGGCAAATATAGCTCAATATGTTTCAAGAACTAAGCTCTGACATGTAGTATCATTCAATCTTCTTATAAGTGCCACGACTGTTCAAGGTAGTCTCTAACTAAAGGTGCTGTGTGAACTTGATAATTGCATACAAAGGCAATTACATGAATAAACTTACTAGTAGTTTAAAATAATGATTAGTTAATCATTTTAATATACATCTATTTTTCATCAATGATATTTAATATTTAAGTAAACAATGAAATGTCATTAATTGAAATTACTGAATATTTTGCTGTTATGCTACTAGATGGAATTATCTTTGTTTTTCACTCGATTGTTTTTCAACATTTACCCTTTGAGTCAACAGGGCTATAATAGTGGAATTCCCATGATAAAAGTCTTAGGGACTAAGCTCACCAGCCTTCAAGTGGCCAAAAACTCCACACAGTACCAAAGAGAGGACACTTCTTAAGAGATTCAATAATACTAGAAATAAGGATTTCTATTGCCTTTATTCTCATTAATCAGGTAAGTTGAGATGCTGCAATTAGTCAATAGCCTACTAAAGTTAGCAGTTATTTTTCTGGTGTAAGTAATGGATATGTCTCAGGTCACAACAATAAAACTTTTTATTCTTTGTTATTTTTATTTAAAAGTAAAGCATTTATTGAACCTTTACTTAAACTGGACTTCCACAGAGAAGTCAAAATTTTCACTCCTTACTCTTATCCAGTTTCTATCTTGCTTTACTTGGTATCGATTGTATTTCCACAAAGATTAGCTAAGGTTTTGGAAACTTGCTTTTACTTGACATTCTTCAGTTCTGCCATAGGTATATAATAATATCTAGTGTAGCAATTGATAATTCTTCTGGAATCATTTTTCAGTAGCTTTAGACATGGAAGGCAAATCTTCATCATCAATAAAATAGTATCATCAATGATCCTTATATTTATATAATTGTCTATCTCAAACTCACTTAATTTACCATGGACCTGGATTTATTACTAAGAAACACTCCCTGCTTTTCAGATGCTCATGGACTTAGTATAGCTCCAAGAGAATATTCATTGTAAATTATGCTATGGAATATGAAATATAACATATATACAAACATGATGTTAGGGCATGGAGGAAGGCTATCTAGTCCACAATTAAGTAAAAAGGGTTTCTTGTTGAATTGATGTAGGAGAGAGTTTTTGCAATAAGAAGTAACCAGCTAAATAAAAACATTAAATGATCTTTTAAATAAAACAAGGAAACGTGTACAGTCATAAAGGAGCAAAGGGTGTTTGAGACAAATGAGGCAGAGGCTCAAGGAGGATTACAAGAACTTTTCTGTCACACAAAAAAATGAGAGCAGTAAGTGGGGCAGAGAAGCATCAAGAAAGATTCCACTGGTGTGGTTTCAACTGCTTCTCCTTTAGTGTTTATGGTATTTCTTCTTGCTTGTTTCTACTTTCTCCTGTTTTTTTTTTTCTGCTCAGTGTTCATGTCTCATCTCCTCTCTTCTCCATTTGCTTTTCTTCTACTTCCTTATTAGTATCAGCTAGCTAAGGATAGGTATATTTTAGGGAAAACTAACAATGGATTGCTCACAAACTTGAACTTAATATTAGTGATAAAACTCTTGCTGAGAATTCTCTTTGTTAATGGAATTGTGATATTTTATGAGAGAACTACTGTTTTCATATTGGTAATCTTTGTCATTATTTCTAAAGTTTGTTTGAATGACTCTGACATTATTATATTGTATTTGTAGAGCTGTTTATCTTGATTCTCTTCCATTGTAAAATATTCCACTTTTAACTTGACAGCATATAACTTTGTTTTAGTCATCTGAATAGCACATAAGTATAAATTTGGGAGGTAAAAGCAACATGGGAGCTTACATTTCCAGATTCTTGAATGATGGTACTTAATGTACATTCTTGAATATTATTTCTCTTTCAAATAAAAATTTTCCTATTACTAATATTACTTAATACTCTCCAATCTTCAAATTGGAAATATTTCCAGATTTACATATGTAAAATGACTTAATCCAATAACTTCAAGCTATTCCATTGCATATATGCCCAATTATGTAGCTAATAGGTTTGTACTATTCAATATTAATATTCATGATATAGGGTGTATAATAAACATTACTTAAGAACAAAACTTGCATTGGAATTAGTTTTCTAGAAATCAACTTGGTGTCTCTTCTTAATTAATGTTTTCAACTTATAAATCAAGAGTGTAAGAAAATTTTTGTTCTGAAACATTGATAATACTGAGAATTATTTCTCTCGTGTATGTTTTATCACTCTTTGTTGATCTCTTTCTTGGCTATTTTGATTGTTAAACTAAAAGCTACCAAACTACTCATGACTAATAAGGTTCATTGTTAATAAGCCTACTGGCCATTGCATGCCTGTTTTGTGAGTTCCCTGCACATACTTTCCTTCTCCTTAAAATTAGATCTACTCCTTCCAGCATGATTACTTTGATTCTTCATTACAATATGAGCAAAATTGTGATAGCTTTCCAAGCCATAATTGAAAATTAGTAAAGAACAGTTTGACATAAAAAAGAAAGTCAAAGTAAACTGGTCAGTTGCCCAATCATTTAGAAACAAACAATAAACCTAGTAGTATTGCTTTCTGTTAGTGTTTGTGCATATAGTGGGTGTGTTTGTTCATGTGTGGGTCCACGTTTATATGCATGCAAGAGAACAATGATGTTTGCTGTTCCTCAAATGACACCTACCTTGGTTTTGTTTGAGTATGCATGAGAGACAGGATTTCTCACTGGCCTGAGGCTCACAAACTTTGTTAGACTGGCTTGTGTGCATACTGGAATTACAAACTCACATCACTATGCTTGAATTTTTAACCTGGGTTCCTGGGTGAAATTCAGAACCTCATGCTTGTACAACAAACACTTTACCAACTGAGCCATCTCTGTAGCCCGACTTTTGGTTTTGGTTCTTCTCTATGCCTATTCTTTGAAAATACAAGATGTATAACTTTGCACTTCTAAATGTGCATGCCTTGGGTTCCTCACAATAAATGACCACAAGTTTTAGGCCTAATTAAAGCTCCTTTGATGGGAAAAATATATTGTCATTTACCTCTGTGATTGTGCCTTTACTTCTTGCTTAGATACTGTGAATTTGAATTATAAAGATTTAACTGTTACACAAATATATATATATATATATATGTATGTATATATACTATATATTTTTGAAATGTTTTGACAAAAAGTATATATAATTGTATATTGTGTATTATTCAAATCATGGTTAATATATATATATATATATATATATATGCTCACATATTTGTCATAACTTTGTTGGAAAAATAGTATTTTTCTCTTCTGGGTCAGTATCAAACAGATCACTGAATACAGCTCTAATGTTTCCCAGTGACTATCTGTTTAATCATCACTAAGTGGTCTTTTTTTTTTAACCTCTGCAGTGTTTTGTTTTGCTCTGATATCTACTCCTACATCCTGACCATCATGATACCTCTTCCCATATGGTTTTGCTGTACAGAACTCTATTTCTGACTCCAGTGAGTTCCTGGTGTTTGCATCAGTATATTCTATTTTTTGAGTATGCAGTATGAGGATTTTCATGTGAATACCAGCTTATTAAAAAAATGACACATAGGAGAGGAGGTGGCAGGAAAACTGAAAATAAGTCATTGTCAGTGCCTAGTCTAGAGGGAGCTTGGTAGTTGAATTACAAGGGGGAAACATTGGCAGTCAGTCATGTGTGAGTTAAACATAAATTATTTAATTAAGTTACATAAAAATTAAGTAGTTAATAAGACAGAAAAGTAAATTAATATATTAGGTAATATATATTTTGGAAGATGCAGATATGTGAATTTTGTATGGTTTAAACTATTAAACGCATCTAGGGTAGCATACAAATAAGCAACTAACAGGTAAGCATGACAGAATCATCCTCTGTTTTTTTAGACATTCAGCTCTTAAATACAAGCTTCTTAGGTATTTTGTCTAGTGAGAATTTGTAATAAAATACATGATTCACCTCTTTATGTAATATTGGTTTTCATTTCCTTGTCTTGCTTTAACATTCTTTTGAAGGTGTCTGTTAAAGAAATTATATCAAAGCCGGGCGGTGGTGGCGCACGCCTTTAATCCCAGCACTCGGGAGGCAGAGCCAGGCGGATCTCTGTGAGTTCGAGGCCAGCCTGGGCTACCAAGTGAGCTCCAGGAAAGGCGCAAAGCTATGCAGAGAAACCCTGTCTCGAAAAACCAAAAAAAAAAAAAAAAAAAAAAAGAAATTATATCAAGTTGCATTCCAATTGTCAATGTATGAAACTCTTTCCGCTCACTGTCTTATTTATAGAACTTCATCAGATTATGAAGAAATTGATAGCAAGTGGAAATTAATAACCATTAACCCTTCTGTTTATGTTTCCTCAGATAGCACAAAAGTCGATTTACCATTTGTATGGTGACTAAGATTGTTCTTAGGATAAAACAGCAAAGTTCTTAACACAAGTGCTTACTCGGCCCTTGATGCACTTCCCTTGTCTCAAGGTCATTGCAGAGGACAATTCAATCCTTGGATACTCTAATTCCTCTTCAGGCAGACACCACTGATATAAACCAACGCTTCTCCTTTGGTTTTTCTTCATCTTAGTCATCAAGGTTTTGTTTGTGTTTAAAGTTGTTCACTCTTAAAGTATTCAATGTGCCTGTAATTCTGCCAGAAACAGGGCCACCATTTTACCAAAGGATATAACATAGTATTGGGATATAGTATATACTCATAATGGATATTAGTAGAATAGAGACATTAGTTCTTCAAAATATGGAAGATCATGAAGAATTATTTTTATTAATTTGAAACAATTTATGTGCATTTCTTTCAATAGTTATTTATTTTAAATTATACTTTTTAATATAAAATCATTTTATTGTAATGAGTTCACAAATAAAATATTCCACTGCTAGGTTATTATTTTATTATTTCTGGTAACTGCTTTGCCTGCTTTGTTTGGAGTATTGTAGATAACTCAAGAAAGATCCAATGAATGAAGCAAATTACTCTGAAGTATCTGAGTTTGTATTCCTGGGATTATCAATCTACAGACCAACACAATGTTTCCTCTTTGCATTTTCTACAATATCATATGCAACAATTTTTCTGGGGAATTTCTCAGTTGTGATTACAGTTGTCTTTGACTCTCATTTACATTCACCCATGTACTTTCTTTTAGCCAATCTTTCATTTGTTGACTTTTGTTTTTCTACCTCAACTGTTCCTAAGTTGATTTCTGATCTGTACTCCAGGAATAATACCATTTCATTCCAGGGCTGTATCTTCCAAATATTTGTCCTTCATGTCCTGGGGGCATGTGAGATGGTGTTGCTGGTAGCCATGGCCTGGGACAGATATGTGGCCATATGCAAGCCCCTCTACTACCTGACCATCATGAGCCCACGAATGTGCCTTTTGCTTCTGATTGGTGCATGGATTATTGGTCTCATTCACTCAGTGGCTCAGTTAGCTTTTGTTGTCCATTTGCCTTTTTGTGGTTCGAATGAGATAGATAGTTTTTACTGTGACCTTCCTAGGTTCATCAAACTTGCCTGCACAGACACCTACAGAATGGAGTTCTTGGTTACTGCTGACAGTGGATTAATTTCTGTCACTACCTTTTTCTTATTGATTGTCTCCTACATCTTCATACTGTTCACTGTATGGAAACAATCCTTGGGCAGTTTGTCCAAGGCCCTGTCCACACTTTCTGCTCACATCTCTGTGGTGGTTTTGTTCTTTGGACCATGCATGTTTGTGTACATATGGCCATTTCCTAATGTCCCAGTGGATAAGTTTCTTGCCATTGTGGACTTCATGATTACACCTATCCTGAACCCTGTCATTTACACACTGAGGAACAAAGACATGAAGGTGGCAATGAAGAGACTGAGTAAACAACTCCTGAGTAGGAAAAGTGTCTGCTAAGCTCCTCATGAGAATATACAACCTGAATACTGCATTATAAACACAAATGTTAAGTGATGTCCTCTATTTTGACACGATTTATTATTCCTACTCTAACAGCTTGATAAACTTGAATAATTTATTCCAAATTGATAATGAAATGATCATATCTATTTGTTATTAGCCATATATTATTACATATTTATTGGTTAGTTATTACTTCTATATCTTTTTTGTCTTTCATTGGTTACATATTTACTGGCTATTATGAAATACACATTTTAGACTATATCAAAAGCACAAATGGAAATGGACGTAACAAATTATCCATTGTTTTCATACCTGAACAGTTAAGCACTGCCTTCCAGACATTTCTGGTACTTTTTCTTATTTGGAACTAAGTTTAATCAAAGCTGGCAGCAAACTCAAAATTCTCTTGCATTAGCCTCCTGAGCACTAGGATTAAAATGTGAACCATCACGTCTTGCTTGCTTGCTTTTCATTTTGCGTGTGTGGTGAGTGAGTGAATGGTGAGATTATATGGTGTGGGTGAAGATCAGCAGGAATAGGAGATAGGTGTAATCTGAAAACTTGTGGGAAACCTGGAGTGAAAGGGGTGTGGAAAGAAGGAAGTAAGGTAGGAAGAAAGAGCGGCACTAGGATAGACATTCCAGGGGTGCATTTAGGAACAGGGGGGTGGGCGCTGTTCTTGTGGGAGAAGAATAGAGTTGAAAAGGGAGTAGTGAAAAATGGAAGAGGAAGACAAAGAGCTTAAGATTGTATGAGTAAAGGAGGGAGAGAAGGGGGAGGGAGAAGGGAGGAGGAAAGAAGAGAGAAAAGTGTAGAAGGGGAGTAAAAGGGCTGGGGCATTGAGTGTTAGATGGAAACTGAGGAGGAGCATTGTTTACAGTGAGAGTGATGAGGATATTTAATGGAACACATTTGTTTTCCTGCAGAGAAATGGCCAGAAGTGGCCTGTACATTCACAATGAACATCCTTTAACTCTAGGGATGTTAGCAATGCAGGAGGCCTGCTCTTGCGCATGTGAATAGCACATCAATGTTTACCTGTGTTGCTTGGCAACCTGGAGTCCAGCAACTGTATCTAGGGGTGCCATAAGCTATTTCCCACACCACACAATTTTGGTGGGGGACCTTGTGGGCTTATCTTGATTTTCCATAAGCTGATCTTGAGTGGGAAAATTAGTGGGTCAAAGGACCAATACTAGGGAAAATCCGAAGGTCAGGGCCAGGCTGTGAGACCAGTAAGTATCTTCAGTCATGAAGAACTTGGTTCATGGAATTAAGGAAAAGACACCTATGGGTTTCTGCAATGTCCCAGAAAAAAAACTTGGTGTACTTTTTATGTGATATGAAAAGCATTTTTGCAAATGAAGCCAGATACAAACCTCACAAAAAGATCCACCAAGCTGTGAGTGAAGGTGATGTCAAGAGACTGCAGAGAATGATAAAACTTGGGAAACACAGCATGCATGACAAAGACTTTAAAGAAAGGTAATAGTGCTTATGTGCTGGTAGGAGTGGCCTGCGTGGAGGATGTTATATGGCCCTTGTTATATTCAAAGACCAGCATAGGGGAGCCAGAAGGAGGGGAGGACCACTCTGTGTTCTGTCTTCTCTGGATCCTCAGTACTGTCTCAAGACTTGCACTCCACCTAGAGGTCTCTAGGCCAGATTGTCCAATCCTGCCTACAAATTTATCCTGATAATTCACAAATTTACCAAGTAATTTATTCAACATTGTTAACATGAACATCTATTATGTAGCATTCCTATTGTACTATTCTTAAAATATTGCTGCTTTGTCCCCCTTAAGCAAATTTAGAGACTTTAAATATAATTTAGAACACTTGAAATTAGCAATACTTAAATATATCAGAAGAATTATTATCACATAATTTTGTGTACTTGAAATCTTGTTTGCTGAGCAGAAGGGACAGTGATAATATTAAATTGAGTTGTCAAGTGCAGGGAGCTATTCTAAACATTTTGCATAATTCCCATTGATGAATCACAGTGGTATTCTGTGAAATAACTACTGTTTTTCATCTTAGCTTTACTGATGAGAGAATTGATTCATAGAAAGCCTAAGTAGTTTGTAGCAAAGTTTAAGTTATAATTAAACCTATGATGATTTAACCTTAATGCCATGCTTTTTCTCTAAACCTGCTCCTGGTTAGGGGGTATTGCTCACTGGCAGATTTATTTCTATGCATGGAAGAGGCCATGTGCTCAGTTCATAGCACCACACAAAAGACACCATTGAAAAGGTCTTTTTACCAGTATAGTGAGTAATACAAGTTAATAAATATTTCCATTTTTTACAAGGACTTAAGTATTTGTTCAGAAGGTGGAAGAAACACCTATCATTCAATGTTTAAGAATTATGTGCCATTTAATATTTTATGATTACATGAGTAATTGTAAATTTTAGCATAGTGTTCTAGAATTTCATTAAAAATTTCTCATTTCCATAGGATTGCTCTGCATTTTGCTTGTGTCTATGGCTGGGAACAAGTAGTAAATGTTCTACTGAGAAATAATTGTGACATTAATGCTGTTGACAGGAATTCCATCACACCTCTGATGAAGGTATATATAGCTATTAAAATCTAGCATAACATAACTTAATTTAAATGATTATAAAACAAACTTATCCCATGAACATGTTAGTACTTGGTGAACTCTATGTGCTGTTTATATTGAAGTAATTGAACAAGCAATCTGTTTCTTGGTATAATCCCTAGGCTGTACAAAACTGGTCATATGGATGCACATGTACATTGTTGAAGCTTGGTGCTAATCCCAATCGTATGGACAAAAATGGTAATACTTCTCTTCACTATGCTGTGTCTGAAGATAATCAGAAGCTGGCTGCATATTTGCTTAAATACAATGTAGACATGGAACAAAAGAACAAGGTATAGTTCACAGCACTGTAGTCCCCAAATAATCTGAAATACGTGTGTGTGTGTGTGTGTGTGTGTGTGTGTGTGTGTGTGTGCGCGCGCTCGCGCACTAATAGCAATACACATAGGATTAACTTCCTTGAATGAAAATAATTTGAAATAGCTTAATTGTTTAAGAATATGACTTCAAATAGGGAATGTGACTTGCTTTGAAAGAAGTGTTAGAGTCTAGAACTTTCCTGCATAGAGAAAGAGTATTTGTGAAACATCATGTAAAAGGGTAAATAAAAAGGAAGGCAATAGTGGGTACATTTTAGGGGGCCCTGCCAAGCAAGGTATGCCACTAAGCAAACAAGCCATGCGCAACAGACCTAGTGCAAGGTTTACTGGTGAAGGAGAGAGTGAAGAGTGAAAGGCCATGTCAGCATGGGGACTTGAAAGAAGCGGACAGACCAGAGGAAGAAGAAAAGCAAGGGAGAAAAGAAAAGTCAAGAGAGGAAAGAAGAATCAAAGAGGAGCAAGAAGCAAGAGAGATGAGAGACAAGGAAAGTGAAGAGTCAAAGAGAGTGAGCTGCGCCTGGCAGGCACTTTTAAGGGGTGAACACGTCACTTAGTTGATGGGGAAAGGCACCTGGAGACAGGTGATAACACAACTCCTTTTGTGACAGAGGCAGGCTGCTGCTGGGGCAGAAACTATGTCTGCTATATTTATTCAAGTTAAAGCTTCTCTTTTTATTATTTTTCCACTAAAAATTGTTTCTAACTTGTGTAAGGCAACAGAATTGAAGAGCAAAAGTTCCCTTGCTAAATAAGCCATTTTAAATCTCAAGTAAAACAAAAGAATTTGTGGCAAATTTTAAATCTTATTGCTGTTGCTAACAAAAAAATTATCAAATGATATATTTCTCTGAGTTAAGACTAAATCAAAGAATACGGTTACCGGAACCTGATCCGAAATATGAACGCCCACCTGGAACTTAGGCAATTGAAGGAATATATGAAGAATTATTGTTGTTTTCATTTATTTTGATCACATTCTTTACCATCACCCAGCTCCTCCCATATCCCCACCAAAACTCCTTCTTAACTGTTCAACCTCATGACCCCTATCACAAAAAAGCATGGCCAACACCAACAGTAACAAAAAAAATATCAAAACTAACAGAATTATTTTAGTATGAGTTTACATGTATTGCTACTATGCTTTCTGTTTGAGGAGTATTCACTCTTCATTTGCTGAAGTTACTGAGCTACAAATAAACATGCCTGTAGTTCAATCTGAGGAATAGGTAGTAAGTAGGTGGTGGATATATGTAAAAACAGAGGAAAGATCACAGAATCTGCTGGCATATTCCCCCCCCCTTTTTTTGAAGAAATGTGCAGAGGAATGATCTGTATGCTGTGAATGTGTTGCTCTGATAGGTTAATAAATAAAGTGCTGACTGGCTAGTAGCCAGGGAGGAAGTATAGGCAGGACAAAGAGAAAGAAGAACAGGAAGGCTGAGGTGGGGAGACACTGCCACTGCCACCATGAGAAGCAACATGTAAAGATACTGGTAAGCCATGAACCATGTGGCAAGGTATATTTGCATAGAAATGGGTTAATTTAAGATATAAGAACAGTTAGCAAGAAGCCTGCCATGGCTATACAGTTTATAAGTAATATAAGTCTCTGTGTGTTTTCTTGGGTCTGAGCAACTGCGGGCGCAAGCAGGACTGGAGAAAACTCTAACTACAGATATGACCACCACTTAGGTCAAAACTTAACCTCTGTTTTCAAATCTAGGATGCCTAGATTAGGAGGAGGAGGAGATGGAACTGACATTTTTCCATATTGAAATGAAATGCAATTCTAGATGTTTGTTCCCTGGCTGTTCCCATCAAGGGAAACTAAGAAGTTTTCAGTGACTGAGTCCTTTCTCTTTTCAGTTATAAGAACAAACAGTGAAGGTAATTAGACATGTGGGTTAGAAATGAGACTGAAATTATAGGTAGCACCTAGTTCTGGATTGTGTATCCCAATGACCTCAGGAGAAGTTTGGACATTTGTATTACAAGTAGAATTTTCTATGTAGAGTTGAATCTTTAAATCTAATTAGTTGCAGACAAAGGTATTTTCACCTTGAAATTCTGAAAGAGTTCCTGGATAAACATTGAATGTGTATATGTTAGATCTCAAAATCCAAAGGAACTCTGGAATAGCCATTGTTTGACTCCAATAATCTTAGTCCTACTTTCTCCTTTTACTATTTTTATGTTTGGGAAAAAAACAGTAACAATGGTGAAGATTGTTTATAACTCTCCTTGCTTTAAGACAACAATAATTCATTACTTTTAAAAGATCTTGAAATTGATAAGAAGCTAGAATTTTAAGAATCCTATGTATTATTAGTATACAAATAAACAGATCCCAGACTAGTAATTGCAAGTTTTTTTTTCTATATTGAAAAAGTAGCAGCAAATCACAACCTAGACAGTTGAGCTGTTACCGTGTGACATGATAAGCTCACAAAGCCTGGGTGTCATATCCTAGCAGTTGTAAATATTGCAAAAAGAGTGAGTTAAGGACAGTGTTGAAAAACAACTGAATGATTTTTCTTATGCTTCATTTAATCAACATTAGGGGAAAACAGAATGCAAGTGAAGTGTAAATTAACAAAAGTTTGAAAATTTCTGGGTTGATGTTATGTTATATTTCCTTTGGGGTAAATATCATTTTTTATAAACTATGTTAGATGATTTCACAAGTCAAAATTGGTTTATACAAACTCATTGGAGGAAACACTCACTGGAAAGATAAAAACTCAGGAGCTATGTACTCGGTATGGTCCATAGATACCAGTAGTTTCCTTTAAGAACTGAGCACACTGCTAAGCCTCAAGATACTCATGCAGAAAACTGCTTATCAAATTGCTCTTAGAGAGGAGAGGAGTGCAATTACATGACTCCATATATTCAATGCTAAGGTAGAAGGGAATATTTGTAGAACGAACACAGTCTCAAAGTCATATTTGGGAGGGAGTGCAAAGGTTTCATGTGTCACATGTAGACAGTTGTAGGGCATTTCAAGGAGAAGGAATGTGCAGGGGCCTGCAAGGGAAGAAGCTGCTTATTCATTCTAGCAAGGCTTTATATTCTCATAGGACTGTCTCAGGTTCCATTATGTTGAAGATTACAGTGATTTTGGATTGCAGATTTTTTTGTTTTGTTTTGCAGGATGGCTTTACACCACTTTTACTGGCTCTCAAAGAAAACAAAATAGAGATGGCAAAATTTTTAGTAAAGAAGGGGGCAAATATACATGTATTTGATAAGATGAAAAGGTACTGTTGTTTGAATTTTAAAAAAAAATGTTACATATTGAAATAAGAATCTCACAACCAAGAAATATCAAATTGATGGAAAGAAGACTAACTTACAGGGATTCAGTGATCAGGTATCAATTAGTCATCAGTCTAATTAGTTGGGTAAGCAAAGCAGTAAGTTGAGGTGAGCAAAACAAATCATTTATAAGTTTCATATCCCCTTATTATATTGATTGATGCTTCCTATTTGATATTTTGTTTGATTGGACAACTGATCTTATGGTAGATTAATGGGTTTTCAGTTTGGTTTTACTAACTTTTTAAGAAGTTTAGACTTTTTGATTAACTTTGATTCACAATGAAACTCAATCATTTTGTACTATTTTCCCTTGCTCTTATATGATTGTCCTATAAAATGCCTTATTATTCATAAAAAGAGTTGACAATCACAGTCTATTAGATGACTCTTGTCTTTCAATTCCCTTTGTTTGAGGAATAATGAAGTTAGAATATCCTATGATGATTAAGAATTGTTATTGGAGAATGCTGCTCAATCCCACCCCCCTTTGGTCCAACTGGTGTTGGTGTGTTTATATTTACATAGAGTTGGGAAAGCAAAGTAAATTCACTTTATTAGGAGAAAGATTAATGAAGCTAAGAAGCAGGTGGGTGCAGATGGAGTAGATGCAGATTCACAGATGACTTGGTTAAAATGTCTGCTACCTAGTTGCTACATGTCTGAACTGCTGGTGTTACATATCACCAAATATGAAAAGGATAATACCTTGTAAAGGCTTTCATGAGATCATTTATGTAACATTAATGCAGTGCATAACACATGTTATTGTCATTACTAAGTGTAACTATAATGAATTTTATTATTAACAGAGTATTTTATAATGTTGTTATAGCTTAAATAATGAAAATAGCTTTCAATTATCTGATTAGTAATTATATGTTACAGTAAACTAAAGAAAATGGAAACATCTCCTCTTAAGTCCTTATCTATTTAAGAAGAATAACTTTTATACACTTATATTCCATCAAAGTTGATGAATCTAAGAATTCTACTAAGAACATGCAAAACACTGCCAGAGGCTTCCCATCCATTTTCTTATTTTTATCTTTGCCCACTATATATAAAGATGAATCTTTGTAACCAATGATATTTATGTGTATAAAAAGGACAAATCCAAACAGACAAGCAAGATATTAAATTTGTAAAATATACCCAAATATTAACAGCTTTAATTAAGTTAGCTAATAATGAAGCTATTCTGTGTTACTTCAGAAACACACTCTTATATGCCATAAGATGGTATTCAACAGATATGGTCAGTCTATTTCTGGATGAAGGCATTGATTTTTTTCTTTAAAGATGTATTCAGAGGGACTGCCTTACATTATACTATTGAAGGCACAAGTAAAGGGTAGGTGTTTGCATTGTAATGCTAGCAAACACTAACTTGCAGTTCAAACTAATCACAATGTCTTCAGTCCCTCTCATAATATATTATTGTTGACTCTAGGTTGTTTTGGAATAGCAGTGAATATCCAGTATGCAAAATGCATACCATTAGAAGCAGAAATGAAGAAGCATTTCTTTATCTCATGATTTGGTTTTGTATTGCTGAAGACTGAAGGAAGTGCCTCGTTTGTGCTGGGCAATTCTGTCAATGAACTACATCTCTGTATTCTCATTTATTCAGAACTTTCTGGAACTTAGAAATTATGGACCATAACATTTTCCATTTCATCCAATTATAAACCCTATACATACATACATATATATATATATATATATATATATATATATATGTGTGTGTGTGTGTGTGTGTGTCTGTGTGTGTGTGTGTGTGTGTGTGTATAATTCATATATTTGATATTCTAATTAGCTGTTTTAGTCTTCAATTACAGTGTTGCAGAAAACAGTGTTTCTTCCTCTGGTGGGATTTCGTCTATATATTACTTTTTGAATCTCGAAAAAGATAAAGGTTTCCGGGTTCCCTGAGTCCTAGGAGGAATGCTCTCTTTCAAAAGACAGATGGAGCAAGAAGAGGGCATCTTGTCCTTCTTTTGTTTTTATGATTCTGTTGCTGCAGTGTTGCTAGTCACACTTGTCCTGGAGATTAGTAGAGATAGACCTCCATGACCAGGCTGCCTTTGTTGAATCAGATCTCTAATGATTTATGACAGTTCACACTTACACTGAAAAGTTACAATATTTTAATTGAGCTATTAGTCCCAAAGTGACAGTGCTTTCCTTTGGCTGCTGGGCTTTTCAGCTTGTGCCACACTCATTGTTACCAATTTGACCATTCTCATTTATTCAGAACCTTCCATGGAGCCACATGTCATTTTAACCCTAGACCTTTATGGTTTATGAACTGTGAAGAGTCTGTTCAACTCTTTTGGTAGAAAATTTGCCTTGGGATCATTGTAAGCTGTCATGAATGTTTAAATCATGTTGCAGTTAATATCACAAATCTTTACTCAATACTACTATAACCAGACCCCTTTGCATTCTGTTCAGCATCCTTTCCTGGGTGCTATGAGAGCCAATATCATCCTTCTCTGAGTAGTTGTCAGCCTTAGTCTGTATTTAAGAGACCTCATTCACATTATGTTCCATTGGAATCCATGGATAGGATAGGATTTTATCTTGGAAGGAATTTGGACACAAACAGACCAATCAATCTTTCTAACAAGGATCTGTAGGTTCAGTGCTTGATTAGGTAGAGGAAGACTGCAAGTAACTAAGTGACATTTTGTAAAGTGTTAGTTTGAAGCTTTTGGTCACTGAGAGTTTGGTAATAGCAAACAATCATTTTATTTAGTGGAAAGAAATATGATTAAAAAAGCTTGTATTTTAAAGTTGTTTAATAGCTCATTTTTCTAAATGATAAGACATAAAATTAGAGCAGCTATCAATAAAATTTAGAGGGCCTATCATGTTTAAATTAATTACCATGTTATATAGCTTAAAGTCACCTGAAAAAGGAGTGTCAGTGAGTGATCATTTAGATCATATTGACCTGTAAGATGGTTGGGGAGGACTTTTCTTGATTGTTGATAGATGTGGGAAGAACCAGCCTAGGAGTAGCATCATTTCCTACTCAGGAGTCTGTTGTGGAATATTAATTTAAGGTGTGATACCTTTGTTTATGCTGTGGAACATTTGTTTTAATGATGCAAAGTTGTGTTGCATTCTTTTACGTTGCATTTGTTTAACTCTGTGAACCTGTGTTACTTTGCCTGTCTAAAACACCTGATGGTCTAATAAAGAGCTGATTGTCCAATAGTTAGGCAGGAGAAAGGATACGTAGGGCTGGCAGGCAGGAAGAACAAATGGGAGGAGAAATCTGGGGGAAAAATATAAAGGAAAGAGAGAGAAGGAGAAAGATGCTAGGAACCAGCCACCCAGCCACAGAGCCAGCCATGGAAATGGCAGTAGTAGATTCTTCTCTAGATTCAGTGACCTCCACTGCCAAGGACGCTGCTCAGATTTGCAGTATCAGGTATGAGTTGTCTTCTACTGGGTAGGCCTTAAGTCAAACTAGACAGCTATTGGTTACTACTAAGAAGCAAGTACTATTGCACCACTGGAGATATCTTGTTCTACAAGTTGTTTTTGTGGTCCACAGGCCCTACAAATAGGTAGACTATTGGTTGTTTTTTCTCTCCTAGTAGCCTACATAGCACATTTGCGATGCTATGAAAGTCACCCCTCATGAAAAAGTATTCCAGGCCACTTCCTGCTGGATTTCTATGAGTCCCATGTCTCAGGTGTGTCTCCAGTAATAGAATCTTAGCTTCAACCTGAAGAGCCTATATTTCTTTGGGAGTCTCTTAGAATCCACTGAGCAACAACTCAAAGGGACATTCCTTTGCCTGGAGCTGAAGATTTTGTTAGACAGTCTATGGCTCTTGGGGAAGCAGCATCTTCCAAAGTGGTATAACTTCATTTAAATTATTTATATATGCACACACACACACACACACACACACACACACACACACATATATATATATATATCATATATATTTTCATGTAAATATAAAATAGTAGGCCCTGTATGGATTTTCAAACATCCTCAGTGTTATTTAGCTTTCCTTCCTCTCTATGTATTATTGTTCTAATTCCACTGTAGTTAAAATGTGCTTGTCCCATTTTTGCCCTTCTAGACATCTGCATCCTATTATGCCCCCTCTCTAGAGCTCCTCCCTGGGTTTCCTTTATATTTTCCTGTCTTCTTTTTTGTCCCATTAGTCCATACATCTTTATTTGCAAGTGTGCACTGCAGTGAATCATTGGTCTAGTTTGAGGCCTCTGGTTTCTGCTACACTATCAGTACTGGACCTTCACTGGACTCCTCTTGGATATCCTTTTGTTGCCCTGTGTCATGGAAATCCTGTGGGCTTTGGATCTACAGGACTATTTCCTTCACATGCTTCAGCAGATCACAGATGGGGTGGATGTTGGGATGAGTTAACTCTTAGTCCTGTATCTGGACCTGGGTGGTAGTTGAGTTGGTCAGCCTGCCAGCTTCCCCATATACTCACCTGCAGGATGAGATCTCCAGCACCTCCTAGGGTAGCTCACCCAATGCCTCAGGGAGCAAAGGGTGGAGCCAGCTCTTCTGCTCACATCACTGCATGGCAGATAAGGAGCAGGGCCAGCTCTCCAGTTTTCATGCCCTCAGGGCCAGCTCACCCACACCCCTTCTCCTAGGGCCAGTCCTACTGTGCTACTTAAGTGAGATGCAGGGCCCGCTCTCCTGAGTGCTGAATCCAGTGAGGGGAGAGGCCAACCCTGTGTAGCCCTTCATTATAAATGTAGTCCCAGGCAGCAGTCCAGACCAAGGAAAACCACATGGCCTTTGGTGATAACATGGGCCATGAACATCAACATAGACCCCTGCTTCTGCATGGCCACAGACCCAGAAATGTCCCCCAGCACCAGTGCCTGTTGCTTCATGGCCACAGACCCAGAAATGTCCCTCAGCACCAGTGCAAGCCAGGATTTTACCAGAGCCTCAGATGACTTCACAGGAAACTCACATCAGGTTGTTCTTCTCCATCACTGATTCTCCACATCCACCTCTCTTCATAGTGCTCAAGCTGCTCTGCTTCTCTCTCTCCCATCTCTGCACTCCATACTTGCACAATCATAGTGGCTCATGCTGTGGTTGGGTCATTTGTTGGGTGGGGTCTCTGGGTGTCTTATTCCTGCCTACTTTGCAGGGCTGTGGGTATCTTCAAGTGTTCCTTAAACCCAAAGCTTCCAAAGGAAATATTTCTCTGGCCAAAGTTATACACAGCACAGTGAAACTAATTCAACAGAGAGTCATCCAGTCTCATTGTTGAACTGCCACCACAACCAACTAGAGATATTGGCAGATAGGCTACTGATGAAATGTAAACACAGCCGGACATGTCCAGTCAGTTGTGGGTCTCTGTTCTGCAGGTACACTCTTTTTCCTGGGCTAGGATGTGGCTCTGGGAGTCACAGTGACTCAGACAGTGGTCAGTACTCTCAAAGGAAGAAGGCACAGTCCCACTAGCGCTTGTGTTTGTTACTAGCTCTGTTGATGAACAGTGTAATTCAGCTTTTTCCCAGGAGCAAGAACAGTCACCACCTCATTTCTTCGTGCCTGTTCTGCTTCACTTTATAGCAGGCAAAACCATTTCTCCACCACCTATGCTCACTCCTTCCTATCCTCTCCTTTCCTGTCTTCTAGGTTTAGAAGCCATCTGCTTGTAAAATATAGAATTATTGTTTTGAAATTGAGATATTTTATTTTATCAAAAATGTGAAATTAGAAAATATTCCAGAGAGAGAGAAGGCATATTTCTTGTGAAATCATTGTTATATCTTGATTGCCTAGGAGAGGAGATAGAAAATTCTGTGGCCAAAAATAGTTTTTTACTGGGATGTTTAAGAAGTTATTTTTAAAAATGAATAATCATTTTCTATGTGGAATGTAAGAGTTCATCAATATAAGGTTAACTTCTTTTATAAAATGTGTACAAGTAATCAGATGACAAGTAATCTATGAACATGTGTCTTGTAAACTTCCATTTTTGTTTTACATAATGGTAAAAGATAAGCTTAATGTAGACAGCATGTATAAGGTTGGGTATTGAAATAATTGTGTTTTTAGGCACAGTCTTTTTTGTTTTATGTATAGTTTCTTTTAAATCAGGACATTCACATATTCTAAAATGAGTAAGAAAACATTAATTGCTTTAATTTTGGTATTAATTTTAGCCGAGTTCTTGTAAGCATGCTCCTGCTAAATGTCCTAGTAACTTAGGTGGGGCTGGAGATCAAAGAGACAAAAAGGAAGCAAAAGGAACAGCAGAAGGTAAGAACTATATTCTGTAAATGTGTTATTTGACAGAGTATCTGTGTCTAACATGAGTACTGATGGATCTAGTAGTCAACAGACTTCCCTTTCAATGGATACCAGTGAAAAGTGGAAATGAAATGACATCGATGGCACCTATTACCAGTCTTAACAACAGGGGAGACGGAGGCTGTTACTAATGGAGTTTGCTTATAGTTACCAGTTCAGGACATTCTCATATGCAGTGTCTCTGCAGAAGTAAGGAAGAAATGAGTATGGGGAATGAGTAAGAATAAATATAAAAATAATGATAAAGGGAATAAATAAAGAAAAAAAAAAGGACAAATTTTTATTGTACTGAGTATGAAAGCAAGGATGCATGAGTTAAGAATATGAAAAAGTTGTCTTCACGTTAAAAAAAAAAACTGGCTTGAGAAATAAGGAAAAGTTATCCCAATTTTCATCAGTATCTCATTTTACAAAAGGTCATTAATGTCTGACAAACTGTATCATGAGGAAGTAGATTTACTTTACTGTAGATAAATATTATTTCATGAATCATTTGGAAAATTTTATTCTGATTGTTTGTTTATCCATGGTTACCTGCCAAAGTGTTCAAGAGTCAGGAGTAGGTCAGGGGAAAGATGAGAAATCTTATTCTACAAAGTTATTTGAAGAAATGTATAATTGAAATGGGACAGAGTAACGCTAAACAGACTGATCAGGCTTTATTTATGTATTAAAGATACACACACACACACACACACATGCATTTTTGTGTGACAATAACAATTAAAATAGGCCATGGAATCCAGAAATAGGAAAGCTGGAGTACATAGGATTGGCTTGAGGAAAGAAAGGACAGGGAAAAAGGAGGTAATATTTTAAATATAAATTAAGATTAAAAAATAACAAAAATTGAACAGAGGGCTGGGGAGTTGAGTCTTTTGTAGGAAAAGAGTTTGCTATGAAGGAATGAAGATTTGAGTTATATCTAGACTCACATAAAAAGTTGGGCATGTGTGGTGTGCTCCTGTAACCCAGCACTTTGGGGACAGTGTCAGGAGGATCACTGAGATATTCTGACTTCTTGCCTTGCTTCAAACTCAGTGATTTATCTTGTCTCATGGGATAAGGTGTATGGTGTTAGTCAAGGTCACCTGTTGTCCTCTTCTGCCTCTGTTGAGCATACACAGGTATGCACCTGCATAGACACGGACCTATACATGTTCACACAACACATTCACTAATACACATAACAAAGACTGAAGTAAAGTTAAACAACAGAATAGAAATTATTTTCCTGCCACTAAAAATTACTCATGTGATATTTATTAAATAACACAATATATTAAATGGCTGCATATTTTCTTACTTAGGAAGTTTGAAGGAAACAATTTGAATGGTGGGTAGCACTAGACATATGAGTGGCATGTGAGGTCTTTCACAGTTGAGGAGTGTTCATAACTAAGGATAGTGCTGAAGAGGAGGATGAAGATTAGGACCTACAGAGAGGACAGAAAATAAATGAAGGAAGTTGATCAGTTGGTTCCAGTCCACAGGCAGCAGCTGGTAGCTGCACATCTGTATACCACTGAGCACCAGTCAGCCTGAGAGACTGCAAGACTAGTAAGCCACATCTGGCTCCTAGTGAGAACTTTTCTTAGTTTTCTCAGGCCTTATGTGGATCTACATGGCTGCATGTTGGTCACCATATGTGGATGGATGTGTTTTTCTTTGGGCCACTAGATCACAAAAAAATGACACAGAGACTTATTAAATATGAAAGCTCAGCCTATAGCTTAGGCTTGTCCCACTAGCTCTTACAACTTAAATTAAACCATTTCTATCCGTCCATGTGTTGCCATGTGATTTGTAGCTTTTACCTCTCCTCCTGCATGTCTTGCTTCCCCTGTGACCAGCTGGATTCAGCCTTTCCTCTTCACAGAGTTCTTTCTGTCCAAAAGTCCAGCTTTACCTCCTGCCTAGCTATTGGCCATTTAGCTTTTTATTAAACCAATCACAGTGACATATTTTTATACAGTGTAATCAAATATCACACAAGATCTTACATTAATTTTGAGATAATACATTTTGGATGATATGTGGTTTAGTAGACATTCTTTGAGAACTCACATGACATATATTAATACTCTTGGAGAAAAAAAAGAGTACATTATTTTATTTTTCCTTTTTCTTTTTAGCTGGGGACCAAACCCATAGCCCTGTGCTTGTGAGGCAAACTTTGTAACAGGCACAATGTTCACAATGTATGCATTTGAAAATTCAGTTCATTTTTGATAATCACATTTCACTACTGAAGATTTATTATTACTTTGTTCAACATATAATTCATATAGCATTTTTATTTTTAATTATTTTTATTTTTTGAAATTATAACATAATTTGATCATTACCCCATTCCCTTTCTTCCTTTCAAATCCTCTCATGTTCACCTTATTGTTCTCTTTCAAATTCCTGGACTCATTTTAAGAAATTGTTGTTGTATACATATGTGCATACATGTATGTTGCTAAAGACAAAAATATAACCTGCTCTGTCTGTATAACATTATTGGTAATGGAATCATGAATCTTGGAGAAGAGTCTATAGCCAGTTTACTAAAATTATATTTTAGTGTATATGTATATATATATATATATATTAAAATTTATATTATAAAAATATAACATGATTCCTTAAAATGTCTGAACTAAAAGGAGAAATACTATGAGAAATAGCCATGAGAGTAGCACACACGTGGATGGGGAGTAGAGTATCTTATAAATCCTTCCATTAACATTGTACTGCTTTAAAATGTGTGGTTAATTAATATCCAATAGTCCTCTGAAAACTCATAGCCTATTTTAATATTGAAATCTATTATGTGTTTTGTTTAATATGAGATCAATATATTTTCTCAGGCCGATGTATAAAAAATACCTTCAAATTTAATTAAATCTGTATTTTAATTTGTATTCAGTGTATTTTCTTACATTGTTCCTCAATCATCAACAAAACAAAAATCCAAAACAGGCAGAAAAACTAAAATTTTCCAAAATTATGATTAACACAGATAAAGATAAGTACTGTAATTTAATTCCATATTGACTCTTGTTGATGATGCTCATTTTGTGTAAATGATTGTCTTTTCAGAATCTGCAAAGAAATATCCAAACTTGAAGGTAATAACTTCTACACACTTGATTAGGTCTATAAATCATATTTTGTTAACTATGAAACAATTTTTAAGTTTCTTGTTTTAAAATCCATCCAGACACCTAATAAAATGAATGACCTCACTCCTAAAAAATGCTTAGACATGAAAGATGAAGGAACATTAAACTCAGGTAAATTTTCAACACCAATTATTCTGGAAAGAAGGTCTTGAAGCTATTTGAAATGTTCACAGAATTCTAAATTGTAGTTTTACTGAAATCAGATCTATAAACTTGGGCTGAATAATTCAAATGCTGTTGTTGACATAGGAAATACAGGAGGGCTCACACTCTTAGGAAAAAGCATCTTTACATGTTTGTTTTCTTTTGATTAGGAAGTAAGGAGTTTGTTGGACGAGTTTTAATGCTACCAGCAGGCTGATAGAGGGATAAAAGCACAGTGGAAGCTTTGAGGAAAATTCAAGCCCCAGCAACAGAGACAGACTCCATGGTGGGGTCTGTGTAGAAAATCAGGAAGTACCTTTCACTTTTTGAAATTAGAGGAGTTCCAGCAGTTAATTTAGTAGTTAAAGCCCATACTGAACTACACAGGCAGATTATGTGCTTCAGGGATCATCCTTTTAATTCTTTAATTCCTCTGGTCTCTTGGCTATCTACATCTATTCTACACATTAGTTTATGTGCCAGTAACTTTATCAGCAATGGTCAGTCGTAGATTCAAGTCTGTAGCAACAAATCACAAATGACACTGTGTGATCTGACACATTTTCCTTTTTCTCACCTTACAAATTTAGAACTCTGTCTTGTAATTGATTCTCAATTTTCTGCTAGTGCAGGCACAGGAATCCCTATATGCTAAGTTAGATACACATATATTCCAATTACTATTTCTTCTCTTCATGAGATGAGATCTACATGAGCAAACTGGGAGTCAGGGCTGGGGGTAAAGGAAGGCAAAGAATGGGGAATGAGAACATAAGGAAATGGAAGGGTAGACCTGGAACAGGGACAAAGTGGGAGAGCAAGGAAAGAGATCCCATGATATATGAAGACATCATGGGAACAGGAAGCGGCAGGGTGCCAGGGAAGCTCTCAGGAATCCACAATGATGACCCCACCTTGGACTACTGGCAATGATTGAGAGGATGCCTGGACTGGACTACTCTGGTGACCGGTCTAGTGAATACCCTAACTGTCATCATAAAGACTTTATCCAGTGACTGATGGAAGCAGATGCAGAGATCGATGCTAGGGGCCAGGCTGAGCTCTGGGAATCCAATCAATGAGAGAAAGGAGGGATAGCCTCTTTTTCTATGGTTATTATTGGTGTGTGTGTATCTCCTCTTTCTCCTATGTACAGTATTTATTTAAGTATCTCCACTACATTGGCACATTGGCTTAGTGATATTGAACTTAGTATATATATATATATATATATATATATATATATATATATATATATATATATATATATATATATAAAACTTTCTCATTCTGTTTTTGTTTTTTTGTTTCTTTATGGTTTCAGGTATGCTTTGGGAGAGGTTAATTCTCCTTCCACAAACAGTCATTATTTGTCTGTAGTTCTTTGTCTAGAAGTGGGACTCTGTGAAATTTTCTCCCATCCACATTAACATGTCCAATGATACTGGCACCATTCCAGTCTGGGTTATGTAAGACATTTCTAGGAGAGACTTTGACAGCAGGACCCCTGGTATTCTGGTTCATAAAACTGATTGTGTCTCTGCCAAGCTGTTCCCTAAGCCATAGATGCAGGAGCTGTAACATAGATATGTCCATTGGGGCTGAAAGCCCCACAACCTATTGATACCTGTATTGTGTACAGTTAGTTTTCTATGAAGGTCTCCATATTCTGTAAAGAGAAGTTGTAGATGTAACCAACAGTCTTATTAAATAAGAAACACAGAAACAATGTAAAAGAGAGAGCCGAGAAGTCAGAGCTCAGAGCTAAAATCTCACCCTTCCTCCTGCTGTCCCAGCTTCGCGAAAAGAGACCTACTTCCTGTCGGTTCGTTTTTTTAAAGTATGTTGTTCTGCCTTCTCATTGGTTGTAAACCCAAACACATGACTGCCTCGTCACTGTCTGAATGTACAGCCCCCTAGGTCTTAAAGGCATATGTCTCCAATGCTGGCTGTATCCCTGAACACACAGAGATCTTATGGGATTAAAGGCGTGTGCCACCACTGCCACACTCTTGCTATGGCTCTAATAGCTCTGACCCTGAACACACAGATATCTATGGGATTAAAGGCGTGTGCCACCACCGCCACACTCTTGCTATGGCTCTAATAGCTCTGACTCCCAGACAACTTTATTTATTAACATACAATCAAAATAATAATTCAGTACAATTAGATTATCACCACATTTCCCCTTTTCTATTTTAATAAAAAGAAAAAGAAAGCAAAAGGTTATAACTAACAAAAGAAAAACTATATACAAAAGTACAATAACTATATACAATATATACAAGTAATAAATACCTAAACAGGTATTTGACAAATCAGAGAAAATAATTCCATTATCTATCCTATTTTGGTAATCCCAAGATGTATCTAATGTACTTTCTATCCTAATTAATTTTCAACTATAACTAACTAATCTTCAACCATAACTAACTAATCTTCAACTCCCTCAGAGACCCAAGAAGGGAATAATATTAGCTAACAAAAATAAAAACAGGAAGTGCATGCAAGCAACTTCCAAAAATTTTGTGAGTTGACAGAAACAGCCAGCTGCCTGGGCAGTCACCTGAGGTTTCTCCGCAGTGTTGGGGCATCATCTTCAGCCTATAGGCTTAGTGTATCTGACAGACTCATTTGTGAAGTAGGATGTACACAAGGTCAACAGTTCAACCTCACATTGGGTGAGAGCAGTCCACGTACCAGAAACACCTGAATTCCACTAGTGTCCTGTCATGATTCAGGATTTTAAATTCTGGAAATTGTTGACAGTTTTTTAATTCAGCTGTCCATTCTTCTTGGCTGTGTTTATATGGCTTCATCTCAGCATCCCGTTCTTCTCCACATCCCTCTATTAAATGCCAGTCTACTTTTGAGAGGCATGAGCTTTCAGCTGCTGTTCCATTGTACAACAGAATCCATCGGCCCTCTGCCTGTTAAGCTGCCTTCAAAGAAAAGGGCACCGTACCTTTTCCGGATGCGAAGGCCACTTCAGGGATGGGGCCATATTGTCCTGGCCTCAGAAGATGCCTTTTGATAAAGCCATAACCACACTTGTTTTGGCAAGAATCAGTAGTCCCTTGTTTCGTGATCTGTCTGTCCATTTTGTCCTGTTGATTCGAGGATACTTTGTTGTCCAGTGGCTAACTTTTGCCAGAATGAAAGTTGACTCCATATGCAGTTTCTTCAATGCCCATATTTTCTCTAAAGTAGATTGGTACTGCCAGGAGCCGACATGTCTCAAAAAAGAAAAATTTTCTAAGTTATTAAAACATTTTAAATGCCATATTCTATAGATCTCTGAAGGGTTTGAAGATGACCTGTCTAAAACATCTCTGCTCAATTTTTAAAACATATCCAATATGACTACAAGTTCTATGATAATGTCTAACTACTAGCTTTCATTTCTTTATATCCTAATAGTTGATAATAATAACATTCAAGGATCAGAAATTTGCATTACATTGTTAAATGGATGGAATAAATACAATTAGAAATATACATATAGCATTTTCTAACAATATCAGTTTCAAATTTGTGTACAATATAAAACAATTCAATCCAATGTAAAGTATTTAAAACTAGTAATTGTCTTTCTCTTTTCTTTCTTTTTCTTTCTTTCTTCCTTTCTTTCTTTCTTTCTTTCTTTCTTTCTTTCTTTTTTTTTTTTAAACAAGAACCTTAAATCTAATCTCCTTTGCTTAGCCTTTTTCCTAACCCTTGACAATAACTTGTAACCAACCCCCCTAAATACTGAAAATTATCCCAGACCCAAAACCCATTAAAAAGACCAAAAAACCACCTGCCCCACACCACCTCTTTGGGAATGTGGGCGTCGTATTCTTAAAATTGCTTCCTGCTGGGTATGGGCGAAGTTTTCTTTATCCTGAAAGAAAAATTTTAGGTTAATTGTCAAATTCTAAGAGAGGTAACTATATCCTTCACTATCCAGTCTGTGTATAATGCCAAAGTTCAGGGTTTATCTCAAGTCCTTATTCAAGTAGTCTTTGAGACTGGATCATCTCAGCTAGTCATCTCAAAATTGCTCTGAGCACCTGGTAGTTCAAAGCTGATCTGTGGATGATGTTTGTCAGCTTAATGATATTATTATTGTCCACGTGGAATTGTTGTTGTTGTGGGGCCCCATCTTCTTTCTGGAGACCTCAGTTGATGTTAGGCCTGGCCGTGATTTCCTGCAGAAAACTGATAAGAGACTCGAACACAAAAACATATATATGCAGCTAGCCTTTTTTCTAGAATTAGTTAGTACTCTATGTGACCATTCATATCTTAACAAAGTTTAAAATGTATATATATATACATTAATCTTGTAAATTTTGATATAAAATTTATACTTTGAGAAAAGTTTAAAGAATCAGAATAGAATCAAAGAGTTGAGATTAGTAATAGAATAGTCCCTTAATTAATTTTGCTTTTGTCCTGTACCATAGCAGAAGATGGCTCTTATTCTGGCATGATACAGGGAGTTTGCATTTTCCTTTTAACAACATGCTTGATTTTAAAGAAGGAGAGAGCCATTCTCCAACTCCAAAGTCAGCTTTAAATTTTAATTGAACTGGGACTGTTAGAAGACCAATAGTGTTAAATCTTTAGAGAAAAGCAGAAACAAACATTTAGGAAGACATAAAATTTTTTTTAGATAATATATACCCATACACCGTTTCACTCTGTTTCTTGGGATAGATGATTTGTCCCTTTTCTTCAGTTGTCTCATTTGTCCAGTGTTCTTCAGATTCCTTAACCTTCATTCTCCTAAAAGACAAAAACAAAAACCTTTCCCCAAGACTAATTTTGGGGATGTTCCTTTTTGGCAAGTTATTATCTGATGAAATGAAAAGGCATGTTTTATTGATACAAGTTAGTTTAAATTGGATGTTCATGCTGGTTGATGAACTATCACCTCCTCTAATTAAGAGGTCTCTCTTGTTCAAATCGAACCTTTATCAATTTTGATGGTACCCACAGCTTATCTTCTCCTGTAGAAACAAAAGCAAAACCACGTCCCCAATGTAATACATACCCTGGTTTCCATTCTGAGGTCAGCACATCCTTAAAGTATATAGGCTGATTTAATTCTGTAGTTTTTTCTATTATCCAATGTCTCTCTGCAGCTGTTGTTCCTTTCTCATTGGCATTCAGAAAATTCAAAGTTAGAAGAGCATTATGCAGTCTATTTCTGGGGGTTTTTGTTACCCATTTCTGTTTATTTAGCATATCCTTTAGAGTTCTGTTTGATCTTTCTATAACTGCTTGACCTGTAGGATTATGTGGTATGCCTGTAATATGCTTTATATTGTAATAAGCAAAAAACTGTTTCATTTTAACAGAGACATATGATGGAGCATTGTCAGTTTTGATTTGTGCAGGTATACCCATGATGGCCATAACTTCTAGCAAATGAGTGATTACAGAATCAGCTTTTTCAGAACTCAAAGCAGTTGCCCATTGAAATCCTGAATAAGTATCGATAGTGTGGTGTACATATTTCAATTTTCCAAATTCTGCAAAGTGAAACACGTCCATCTGCCAGATTTCATTTCTCTGAGTACCCTTTGGGTTACATCCTGCTGGTAATGGCGTCTGATTGTAGAAGGAACAAGTAGGACATTTCTTTACTATTTCTTTGGCTTGTTGCCAGGTTATGGAAAAATCCCTTTTTAAACCTTTACTATTGACGTGATGTTTTTTATGAAATTCTGAGGCCTCCAGCACATTTCCTATCAATAATTTATCAATCTCATCATTGCCTTGTGCTAGAGGGCCTGGCAGACCAGTATGGGATCGAATGTGAGTTATATATAAAGGATGATTCCTTTTCCTGATTGTATCTTGTAATTGAATAAATAGTGAAGTTAATTCTGAAGCATCAGGGATAAATTCTGCAGTCTCAATATGTAACACCACTCTTTCAGCATACTGAGAGTCAGTTACTATGTTGAGAGGTTCTGAAAAATCCATTAATACCAACAGAATAGCATACAATTCTGATTTTTGAACTGAATTATACGGACTTTGAACCACTTTACTTAAATTTTCTGATTTGTAACCTGCCTTTCCTTCTTTGTTGGCATCTGTATAAAATGTACGAACTCCAGATATGGGTTTTTGCCGTACAATTCGAGGCAAGATCCAATCAGCTCTCTTTATAAGATCAATTCTATTGCTTTTGGGATATTTGCTGTTAATTTCTCCCAAAAAATTACTGCAAGCTCTTTGCCAAGGTTCACTTTCTGTCCATAATTTTTCAATGTCCTCCTTAGTTAATGGTACGACAATTTCTGCTGGGTCTATGCCTGCTAATTGACGAAGTCTCAGTTTTCCTTTGTAAATCAAGTCAGAGATTTTTTCCACATAAGTTTTTAATTTTTTATTTGGTTTATTTGGTAAAAATATCCATTCCAATATAATATCTTCCCTCTGCATTAATATTCCAGTAGGAGAACGCCTAGAAGGTAAGATAACCAAAATGCAATCCAGCTTTGGATCAATACGATTCACGTGTCCTTCATGCACTTTCTTTTCTACCAAGGCTAATTCTTTCTCAGCTTCAGGTGATAATTCTCTTGGACTATTTAAGTCCTTGTCACCTTCTAAGGTTTTGAACAAATTAGTCAGTTCATCATTTTTTACCCCAACAATAGTTCATAGATGAGAAATATCTCCAAATAATCTTTGAAAGTCATTAAGAGTCTGTAGTCTATCTCTCCGAATTTGCACCTTTTGGGGTCTAATTTTTTGTAGCTCTATTTTATATCCTAAATAATTAATAGAATCTCCTCTTTGTATCTTTTCAGGAGCAATTTGTAATCCCCAGCGAGGCAAAATTTTCTTTACTTCTTCAAACATTATTTCTAAAGTATCTGCATTTGAGTCAGCTAGTAAAATATCGTCCATATAATGATAAATTATAGATTTAGGAAATTTTTTACGTATCACTTCCAATGGCTGTTGTACAAAATATTGGCACAGAGTTGGGCTATTCAACATTCCCTGTGGGAGGACCCTCCATTGAAATCTTTTAACCGGTTGAGAATTATTATAAGTAGGCACTGTAAAAGCAAATCTTTCTCTGTCTTTTTCTTGTAAGGGTATTGAAAAGAAACAGTCTTTTAAATCAATAACTATGAGAGGCCATCCTTTTGGTAACAGAGTAGGCAAAGGCATCCCAGATTGTAGAGAACCCATTGGCTGAATTACTTTGTTAATTGCCCTAAGGTCTGTTACCATTCTCCATTTACCAGATTTCTTTTTAATAACAAATACAGGAGAATTCCAAGGGCTGGTTGATTCTTCAATATGCTGAGCATTTAACTGTTCTTCTACCAGCTCTTCTAAAGCCTGGAGTTTCTCTGTTGTTAAAGGCCATTGCTGGACCCATACAGGCTTGTCTGTTAACCATTTTAAAGGTAGAGCTGTTGGTGTCTTTGGAAGATCACCAGTTATTGTGCCCTGTTCTTGTATAATATGGATGGCTGGTGACCACTCATTAGAACAATATCTTCTAATATTTCTCTCAGTAACATGTGCTAGTTTATGATTTGTTTCTGAGATTGGAGGGATGTTAATCTGAGTATTCCATTGTTGCAACAAGTCTCGACCCCACAGGTTCATAGTTATGTTAGCCACATATGGTTTTAATTTTCCTCTCTGTCCTTCTGGACCTATACATTCGAGCCATCTTGCACTCTGTTTCACTCCAGATAATATCCCAATTCCTAACAGTTGAACGTTTACCTCCTGAAGAGGCCAAGTTGGATGCCAAAATTCTGGTGCAATTATGGTAACGTCCGCACCTGTGTCTACCAGACCAGACAACAAAACACCATTTATTTTTATTGTTAATTTTGGTCTTTGTTCATTAATAGAAGTTTGCCAAAAAATTTTCTTTATGTTTTCTCCTGAATTTTCTATTCTCTCTGTTTCATCATCCTGACCAGCATGATTTATTCCAATAGGCATTTGGTTATTTAATCGCTCTCCAGAGCAGGCATTTCCTCTATGGCTGCCGGAAAGGTTTGAACTGGATTTGCACTGGGGGCCTGCCTGAGGCCCCTCTGGGAGTTTCCCGAAGACTGAGGCAAAGGATTACCCTGTCTGTCCTTTGTTGATCTACATTCGTTGGTCCAGTGTTTTCCCTTACCACACCTTCTGCATACTCCAGAAGGAAGGGGCATTCTGTTGCCATTGTTCCTTGAAGAAACATTGTTTCTGGAAATGACCTGTCTACAGTCCCTTTTCAAATGTCCTTGCTTTCCACATCCAAAACATCTAACACTCCTCAAACCTTTTGAAATTACTTCTCCTACCCATGTATCATCATGCTCATCAGCTTCAACATTAATTGTTTCTCTAATCCAATCTTCCATAGGTGCAGATCTTGCCCTTAATGGCCTGATTATTCTTTTGCATGCTGCATTCGCATTCTCAAAGGCCAAAGATTCAATTATTGCCTTACCAGCTTCTGAATCCGAGACCGTTCTCTTTACTGCTGAAGCCAGTCTTTGTAAAAAATCTGTAAAAGACTCTTTTGGGCCTTGCTTCACCTTTGTAAATGACTCAGATTTTTTTCCTGGTTCCTCAACTTTGTCCCATGCATTCAAGGCTGCCGTTCGACATAAAATTAGGGTTTGGACATCATATAAACATTGTGCTTGTGCTGAAGCATATTGGCCTTCGCCCATAAGCTGATCCTGGCAAACTTGTACTCCTTTATCCCTCCATTGTTTTTCTATGTTTTTAGCCTCCTCCTTAAACCAAGTCAGAAATTGAAGTCTCTGGCTGGGTTCCAGAACACCTTGTGCGATGTCCCTCCAGTCCTGTGGTACTATCCTATTATATGTTGACCAAGTGTTTAACATTTGCTTTACATATGGGGAATGCATGCCATAAGATACTATTGCCTCCTTAAACCTTTTTAAATCCAACATTTCAATTGGAGCCCAAGTATTTTGTGTAGCCATTTGATCAGGCATCTGCTGTACTGTTACAGGATAAATTAAGGGTGACTGTGTGAAAACAGGCTTTCTTTCTGCAACCTTATGATCCCGACTTGAAACAACTTCACTGTTAATTTCTTCTGTCTGAATTTTTACAGGTTTAACAAGTTCTTCTAAAGCTGTTATCCTGGCACTTAAATTGACTATCTTTTTAAATATTAAAATGTGGATTATTATAGTGATAAGGTGCATAATTCCACCAATACTAATATTATATAGTTGTTCCATTGCCAGACTGCCTAAAATTTCGAACAAAAACCAATTTTCTTCCAATGTACACATAAAACCCATTTGTTTTTTAATGTGGAAAAAATTCTCTTTTAGATAGTTTCCTTTAAAATATCTGATATATTATGACTTACCAAATCTGCGTAGAACAGTAGAAATCCGAGGGGATTTTCAAAGCAGCCACCTAGTGTCCCAGGTGTAAATCCAGAGAGAGAGAGAGAGAGAGAGAGAGAGAGAGAGAGAGAGAGAGAGAGGAAAGAGAGAACACACAAGAAAGCGTAGCCAGCTAAAGCTTAAATGCAGCCACGTGTTCCCTCTTGTGCCGAGTCAAGGCTTGGGTCTGGCTTCCTTAAGCTCTGACCACGTGTGTTGGCTTTACAGGCAGGGCCCTGTTCGGCAGGGCAGGTCTGAGTTGTTTGTAGCACCGGCTTTAGGCAAGCTGCTCACAGACCTAGGCCCGGGCTAGAAGTTGCTACCCGGACTAGGAAGCCGGCAGCTCGGACTAGGACGCCGGCAGCTCGGACTAAGACGCCGGCCGCTTCCTGCCGCTTCCTCCGCCGCCTGCCACCGCCTGCCGCCCTTGCGGGAAAGCGGACCTGCCGTCAAGCCAAGCGGTTTTTAATGGATTCTTGTCACGTTGGGCGCCAGATGTAGATGTAACCAACCGTCTTATTAAATAAGAAACACAGAAACAATGTAAAAGAGAGAGCCGAGAAGTCAGAGCTCAGAGCTAAAATCTCACCCTTCCTCCTGCTGTCCCAGCTTCGCGAAAAGAGACCTACTTCCTGTCGGTTCGTTTTTTTAAAGTATGTTGTTCTGCCTTCTCATTGGTTGTAAACCCAAACACATGACTGCCTCGTCACTGTCTGAATGTACAGCCCCCTAGGTCTTAAAGGCATATGTCTCCAATGCTGGCTGTATCCCTGAACACACAGAGATCTTATGGGATTAAAGGCGTGTGCCACCACCGCCACACTCTTGCTATGGCTCTAATAGCTCTGACCCTGAACACACAGATATCTATGGGATTAAAGGCGTGTGCCACCACCGCCACACTCTTGCTATGGCTCTAATAGCTCTGACTCCCAGACAACTTTATTTATTAACATACAATCAAAATAATAATTCAGTACAATTAGATTATCACCACAAGAAGTTTCTTTGATTGAGGTGTTGTAGCCAAATGTTTAATTATACTCAGGTAATACATGAGGTGCACATAAGGGAAAGCAATTCTTTGCAAATGTTCTCAAAAGGTGATTTTGTAAAATCTACTAACCAGTTTACAAATACTGTATGACCTCTTCTTGGAAGGCATGAGGACTGCAGTGATGACACACAGATGACCATTCCACTTTGTAGGGCAGTGAGTGGAACTGGGGTAACTTAAATGAGCTGGGGTGAACTCTTATAGTAATACGGGGAACTTACAAGGAACTAAAACAACCACAAAAGAAGATTCTTTCTCTTTGTGCAATGATTGTCTATATGTTCTCAGGGAGAAGAAAGAACTCATGAGGCCCCAACTCCATATGAAAATAAGGGGCCTCGTGTTTAACAATTCTAGTGCAGATAATTACATCTTCTAAGAGTTTAAGAGGGCAAAAGTCATATCTTGTCCAAAGGACAGAATGGTATAATAGTGAAATCCACATACTTCTAGATGTTTCATATTAGCTTGTCAAATGAATATGTTTAAGCATGACATCATGATGTTATAACAAATTTTCATGTAATAAATCCCTCTAATCAAGAAAGTGAACATCCAGGACCTTATGTTACTCTTTACATATTTCATTATGTATTCCTATAATATCATGAAGAACATTATAAACATGTTTAGTCTAGATAGAAGGAGTCTTATTGGTCAAGATGCACATCATTGATACCTATACCCATCCCTTTTTTAAAAAAAAATCTAGTTTCATATTTGGAATACATCTAGAATCACATGAACTATCTTTGGAAAAATTTCATACCCACAAATGCATACCCACAAATGGTACACACAGAAGCACCTTCACTGTTAGCATGCCATTTCCATGAAAATTTCATTTAGTTTCATGGCATTACTGTTAAAATGCAAGTAATGTAATAGACCTTCAGTAGGAAGTTGCAGCTTTAGATTTTACCCTTTACAATCTTTGCAGGAGTAACGAGAATTTAGAGAAGAGCAGGACAAAGCTTCACATGGAAATGCAGCACAGCAGATCTACAGGAAATGCACAAAGCTTGAGGCTGTTCACTGAGAGCTCTTCTGCTGGCAATTTTGATAACATCCCAGGACCCAGAATAAGTCTCCTCCGGAAAGAAAACCTGACAGCATCTTCTTCAAACTCTCCATGAAAAACCAGGGGCTGGAAGACTGCCTAGGAATGGTTAGCTATGCTTTCCATTGTACAGTTCTGGTGCAGTTCTTGTTTTTAACTTGGTTAACTATTAGGCTTTACAGTTGACACCTCCTAAGTTAAGACAAGAGCGAATCATGATAAAGAAGAAAAGTAGAGGGATTAGAGAGAGGGCTCCACTGGGAAACTGTGCTAATGTGTGGTGCAAGGGCATGAGTTCAGATCCCCAGTACCCACCTAAAAGTTTGGCATAATGGCTGTCACTGTAGTGATGGAGAATGGGTGGAGACAGGGGCATCCTGTGGTTCTCAGTCAGGCTAGTCTTGAAAAAACTGTGAGCTCTAGGTTCAGTGTGGAACCTTGTTTAAAAAAATATAAAGTAGAAAAGAGAGAGAAAGATAGTGGAAGTAAGCTACCCCTACAGGAGTACATGCACTGATGAGTGCCACCCCGTACATTATTAGTACACATGTACACACACACACACACACACACACACACACACACACACACACACACATACTCACTACATGGAACAAGAGAGAGAGAGAAAAAACAAAATTAGAAATTTTATAAACTTGGAAAGTTCCTGGTGTTCTTATTTCAATGAGATATCATTTACAAATTTTATATAAAAGTGAGTGGATTTAAACATTTTAAGTGCATTTAAAATATGAATGTAAATTGCTGTTTAGGAAATGATCATTCCTGAACAGACAAGGTGGCTCAGTGTGTAGAGACCCGTGTTGTGAAGCCTGTTGACTCTATTCAATCTTCAAAGCCGACATGTGAAAGGAGAGAAAAAATTGTCAAACCAATTGTCAACTGACCTAGACAAATGATCCATGATATGTGTACACCCAGATACAGACACACACAAAATGAACACATAGATACATAGATGCATAAATGAACAGACATGAATGAAAAGGATGATTCCCGCAATACGTCTACATATGCCTTGACATGCTTTGGCTCACTTTCTAAGCAACTTTTAGCTTGGCTGTGCAACATTTTGATGAATCTTATTTTTAGGTTTCATGTTCCAGCTTAATTCCAAGATGATGTGTCCTATGCACTAGGAGCCATTGCATAGTTTTGTTTTGTCCCCACTAGATGTTATGACTTTGCAATTACAAGTTTTGTACCTGACATGAGGAGATACATCTTTTGGGTTCTGTGTATAAAGAATCATTGTCTGATCACTGAAAAAACATATTTGGTGCTGAGAATTGAGGATATAATCTGTGGTTGTAAGCACACTCTTCTGCCACAGAGCTAGAATTATTTAATTAACATAAAGGTTATAAATAACATCTGATGCTGGGCGGTGGTGGTGCACGCCTTTAATCCCAGCACTCGGGAGGCAGAGCCAGGAGGATCTCTGTGAGTTCGAGGCCAGCCTGGGCCACCAAGTGAGTTCCAGGAAAGGCGCAAAGCTACACAGAGAAACCCTGTCTCAAAAAAACAAAAAACAAAAAAATAACATCTGACTTTTTTTCAGATGCATCAAGAGTCCCAATAGAATTATAGATAGAGAAGCAAATAAAGCAAGATATGTTGCCAAAATGTATGAACTTAATTCAAATTAATAGATTTTTGAAATAAATTTTAAACAGTAACTGGCTTTCCCTTATTTTGCTGTATTAACTAGTGTTGTTACAGACAGTGAATGAAATATATAAGGTGTAAACATTCATAACATCCTCATTATTAATTGTCTACAACTTTTAAAAGCATCTACTTTTTTGGAAAAAAAAAAACACAAAGACATAATTGCTAAAACACAAGGTACTGAGGACACAAAAACAACAACACTGAAAATAAACAACACAATTCCTGCCAGTAACATGCACAAATTTCAATAGTAACTTTAACTATTGATGGCGTCAATTCTGCAACCAAAACATGTGGGCTGACTGAATGGATCAAGAAACAAAATCCATTTATTTGTTATCTATGAGAAATGCATCTTATCTTGAATGATAGACACTTTAATGATAGTGTAAATGTATGGAAAAATACTCTGATTAAACAGGACCAGGAAGTAACCAGGTACAACTGTCTATCCCAATATCTGACAAAAGAAACTTCTAACTAAAATTAATTAGAAGAAATAAAAAGATACACTTCATTCCATCTAATAGAACTGTCAACCATCCTAAATATACATGCACCATACTTTGTTGCACCAAAATTCATTTTAAAAAAGGTACTACTAGATTTAAAGACACAGTCTAGCATTGACCCATGAGTGATTTTTAGTATGCTACTATATCTAATTGATAGATCATCTGGACCAACAATAAAGAGAGAAGCATCAGAATTAAGTGAAGCACACATCAAGAAGACTTAACAGTTAGCTGCAAAATATTCCACACAAACACCAAAGAATACACATTTTAATTTCTATCACAATGAATCTGTCACTTGCATTTTGAAACTATTCTTAACAAATAAAAGCCTTTTCAGATTAACTTTCTGAAATCCCAAACTCATTTAATAATCTTTGTTTTAAATTTTCAAACCTAGTAAAATTATTACAAAATTTATGTGGTTGTGAGATACCATACATATGTATATATGCTCATTCTTTTTTTTTAAGATTTATTTATTTATTTATTTATTTATTTATTTATTTATTTATTTATTTATTTATTATGTATACAGCATGTATGGCTGCAGGCCAGAAGAGGGCACCAGATCTTGTTACAGATGGTTGTGAGCCACCATGTGGTTGCTGGGAATTGAACTCAGGACCTCTGGAAGAGCAGTCAGTGCTCTTAACCTCTGAGCCATCTCTCCAGCCCCATATATGCTCATTCTATAGATTGTTTCTTAATATCCCTAAACTAATATAGTATCGATAATATAGCGTGAATAGACATGAGATGAATTAAAAGTTCCTCTTTCTTTGATGCTGAGTATGAGACAGTACATGTGATTATAAAACAACCATTTTTAGTTTTATTTAAAGTGATTGTCATTATAATATTATATGGTGATATTTTATTTGTGCTGAAATGTGATTTTATTTGCATGTTAATAAATAAAGTTGCCTGGGGGAGAAAGCTAAAAGCAAGCCATTTAGCAGAAGTCCAGCTGTGGTGGCACGCATTCTTAATCCAAGCACATGGCAGGCAGAGTCTCTGTGTGTTCAAGGACACAGTCAAGTGGTGACCAGACCCTTTAATCTCAGTATGAACCATAGAGACCTGGAGGTCTGTATAGACAGGCAGTGATAAGGAAATCATGTGGTTGGGTTAAAAGCCAATGAGAAGGTAGAACAGAAAGGCAATAAAAAGATGGGTCAGACAGGAGATGGTCTCTCTCAGGGGAAGGACGGCAGCAACTGGTAAGCTAAAGTCTTTGTTAGTGCTCTGATCTTTTGGGTTTTAACTCTGCATTTGGCTTTGTGTTTCATATTTAATAAGACCTTTTAGAATTTCAGTTACAATATTATTCAATCATTTGGAGAGTTTGGTGGTCCTCTCTCTTATGAAAAGCCTATCATCACAAATTATAAAGGAACAGATACATGAGTTGACTATCAGCCTATCTGGCTCCATGATATATTCTCCTTTCTCTTTCCTATATTTACCTTAGTACTAGCATCAAGATGCAGGTCATATGAGGGCAATTCAGAAAGTTATATTTAGTACTATTTTAACCCATGTATCAAATAAAATTCTGCTTAGAGGACCAACTATATCCCAATATTTAGCTATTATCTTACTTTTACCATGAGATGAGGTAGAGGAGAGTTCACTTACACATGTCTTAGAACCAGAATCTTAATATATATAACATAAGACTATTCCATGAAAACAATTAGTATACCAGAAACGAATATCTGTTTTAGACCTTACATTTGTTGTAATTAACATCCATTTAAAGAACTGTTTTTGGGGGAGAATATCCCTGACTGGCCTGGTATAACAGGTTGGCCACGAACACCCAGAAGTCCACTTGCCTCTTCCTCTTGACTTCTGGGATTAAAGGGCAACACCACACAAAGCTTGAGGGTATTTTGATAAATATCTCTATGGAGATTTCTATTTGGTATTCCTTTTCGACAATTTCCCTTGTCTTGTTCCTTGTGGCTTGCTCCAGTGCTTGTTTTTTTCTGTAATATTTTTGCTAATATTTACTATCTTTACTGCTTTCCATTTGCTTCTTTCTGAACATTATTTATGTTGACTAAATATTTTCTATTTTCATGTGAAAGTAGCAAAACCACAAAGGATTTCAGGATTCCATAGATTCTTAAAGACTAGTCACATTGCTATTCACTTCATAATTTAATGTCCTCATATTTAGTATCCTGGGTAAAATAGTAGTTTTTATATAAAATATTAAACTCAAAATTTTAATGGGCCTCTGTGAGCATAGTAGACATATATGAGGTTTACTCTAACATTGCTTAATACAGGACATATTTCTCTGGGTGTTTTTATAAGAAATTGAAAGATTGATCTATGTATTTCAATGAGAAAAATATCAGAATGTGCTTAGCAAGTGAACCCAATGGTACAGGGTTAAAATGAATTATCATGAAAAGGGGAGATTTAAAAGAACAACACTGGATAGGATATAGACATTTTTGGAAGGAAACTTGGAAATGTAGAGAAGATGTTTATATGCAATATATAAAATAAGGACTCAAAATATTGAAGCTTACCTGTAAGTGAATATTAAATTGGTGAGACTGAATGATTCTAACAAATATTTTGCTTTCTTTGATTATAGGAACTGACAACCAACAATATTTCTATTGACAAATATTAAACAATCTGAAACAATTGGAGGAGTTGCTATGGCAGATAAAAACATGGATTATCTACTTTTTAACAACCTCTCTCTTGTGTGCATATGTGTGTGTCTCTGTGTGTGTCTGCCTGTCTCTCTCTCTCTCTCCCTATCTCTATTTGTATCTATGACATCTATATATCAGTTTACAAAGGATATGTTACAGATCCTCTTATACAGGGATCAAAATGTTGCTGAATTATATGCATGTGTGACTCAGCTCAGGATAAATTTCTTCTATTCCTCCTTGCCTCTCCCTACATTTTTACAACAGACATATGTGGTAGATAGGCCCCCTTGCACCACATTCATAGAGCTGTATCTTCATACAGCATTCATACAGAGACAATAGCTGGTTGAGTCTACATTTAACCTGATTTGAAAAAATAAGGAAATTGTGAACATCTTAAGGACCACTATCCTGAAATCAGATTTAACATTTAAACATCAGACGTGTACACTGATCCCACTGAAGTGGGAGAGCAGGTAGTGAGTTGTCATAGGACATATTCTACAGATATACCAAACAGATAGTTTAGAAAAAATAATTCTTAATAACAATGTTGTTCTTTTCAGTGAATATTTTACTCATATTGAAATGTAAAGATTACTGATGTCAAATACTTCTCTAAAATCTATCTTATATTTTACTTATAATAATCATATTTCAGTATTGAAAGATTGTTATCCATCATATATTAGATATGATTCATAGAACTTCTTACATAAGTGTATCAAGAAACATCTATAATGTGTAAAGTAGAAGAAGCAAGTATTGTTGGCATGGCAATATTCTGAAAATAATAAAATTGTTAAAGATTTTTTCCAAAACTGTATTTGTTCAGTATAGCACACTCAAATGTATATTAAATGTGTTATTAAATATTCCAGAATTACTGATGAACTCAGTTTTCTATCTTTGGTAAAATAAATAAACTTTACACTTTACTGAAGTGTTGAAACTTTGTACTCATATTTTCCTGATCTTTACAAAAACCTAACGTCTCAGATAATCATTTCAAAGACTATCAGAAGAATTCAGCTCTGTCCCAATACTTCATGAGTTTGCAGTAACCACAGAAATAGTCAGACTGAATTGCTTCTATTCCTTTGTGGTTTTTTTTTTAAGGGCTGAGAAATGTACTTCCTTAAAATTTATAGATTTTACATTTTGACTTAAATTGTTCAGTACATATCAAGTAAAAGATACAATATTTAGATTACAATACAAGTACTATCTTCATTCAGAACTTCCAGACTACCACTGAAATGAAAGATTCCAAAGGAGAAATGACAGAGCCCCAAGGAAACACATTGTTTAAGGGACTAGAACCCAAAACCAGCAAGAACACACAGTAGAGGAAGCCAAAACACAAAGAAGGACACACATTGTTTAAGGGAATAGAACACAAACCAAGCAAGAACATACAGTAGAGGGAGCCATAACACTAAGGACAGTGTCAGGATAGTCGACAAAATAATATATGCTGTAAAGAACCTAGACTCACAGGTAAGAGGATTTAAGGCCTCATGAATTTGATAAAGAGTGTGCTTAGTGGCTTGATTTCAATTATGATTTTGCTATGAGAAAGACTGTAGTGTCAGGTAAGAATGTATTTATTACTTGTCTAATGTTGTTTCTGAGTGTTATTCATTTGCTTTAGATAGATCTTTGAAATGTTTCTGTGCCATGAACCTCACGCATTCTACTTTTTGTCCAAGTGACAAACATGTTTGAGCTAATTAAAGTATTTTAGAAAATATGAATATTGAATTAAATGATACTAGTGTTTCAGCTTAAGTGAAAGTTTAATTGGGGATTTTAAAATATAATTTTTATTATCAGCAATTTAAATATTTCTCATCAATACTTATAGATAGTACGTTTATCTAACAGTTATCAAATCGTTTGTACTACTATATATATATTAGCAGATTTATTAGCAGAACTGAATTTTAAGGTGTTACCAGAGGAAGATTTAAAAAAAATGTCCTGGCAGACATTGGTATACAAAAAAGTAAATTTCTCATTTAATATTTTCCTGTTGAATATTTTAACAGAGACTCAATGACTGTGATAACTCAAATAACTTTTTATACTACATAGTTAACCAAATGGTCATAATTTAATATATGATTCTGAAATAGTTTTACTATTCACAAAATCAAAAACCTCAATCATTTATACATATAAGCAAATCTATACATACATCAATTTTAAATGTAGATTTGTGGAATAACAGTTTCAAATTATTGAATGCATATCCATTTTATATCCTCCAAGATGACAAAATGATAAGATCAAATATAAGACTTACAATGAATCAGGTGGAAAAATGAAAAGGAAAAACTAATGACACCTGCATTTGATTCATATTAAAAGGTTCCCACTGGCTTGATAGGAATATATAGGAATATATATTTCTAATTTGGAGAAAAATGTTACGATACGTATACAAACACACACACACACACACACACACACACACACACACACATTATAGACGTGTAGTAACTGGTGCTAGAAGCCACACTGTAGATATCTGGAAAGTTTGAACCTAAAAATTCTATCAAGTATTACCCACACACTTCAATTCAAACTTTCTGCCCCCTCCATGAATCCCTTTGTTTTTCAATCAAGTTCACTTCTACTTCCATGTGATACATACATAATAGATTATTTGTACTTACGTTAAATCTAAGATCCTCAAATTGTAGTAAACGTGATTGCTCTCTTTCAAAGACTGGTTTCATTCACTTACTTTAATAGTCTCCAATGAAGTTCTCACTCTTCTGAGATATACCTAGTGTTGGTATAATGGTATTTAAACATGAATTCATATAATTGTTTTTGTTTTGTAATGACACTCACTTTTCTTTTCAGTGATAAGTACTCAGTTTATATTAAACATCGTGTGTAATAAAGTTTCTTATTCCACGTGACCTTTGAAAATAAAATATATTATGTCAAAAGCTGAACAGATGGCCTCACAGTTAAGAGTATATTCTGCTCTTTAAGGGGACCCAAGTTCAGTTCCCAACACCAGTGCTATGTGATTCAAAACTACCTGTAGCTCCATCTTCAGGAGGTCTGGCATTTTCTTTTGGCCTCTTCAGATGCCTTCACTAACATGCACAAACCTCCCCACCCCCCAAAAAAACAGACATGCATGCTACACATAATTATAAATGTTTAAATATTTTCAAATATTTAGTGTAATTGGATGTTTCTTGGATAGCAAATGTTATATAGCAAACTTGTATATTTATTGTAATTTGTTTGCATTAGTATTTTTTAAAATATTTATTTATTTATTTATTTATTTATTTATTTATTTATTTATTTATTATGTGTACAGTGTTCTGTCTGCATGTATGCGCAGGCCAGAAGAGGGCACCAGATCTCATTACAGATGGTGATGAGCCACCATGTGGTTGCTGGGAGTTGAACTCAGGACCTCTGGAAGAGCAGCCATTGCTTTTAAACTCTGAGCCACCTCTCCAGCCCAAGTATTTTCATATTCTTATTTTTATAAGTAATGTGATAATGGGTTAGGAATTGCTAATTCATCTATGTACACCAGCTTCTCTCCTGTCTATATTTTCTCTGATGTTCATGGCCAATTTAGAAAGTCAGAGTCCATGTGACCATAACAGATGTGAAATAATGAACATATTTGATTCTCTTCTCTCTTAGTTTAATATACTTGTATTCTAGTTATATCTAACTATATTTATTAAAAAAATAGTAAACAGATATTTGCCTGAATGGTGTAAAGAAGCTTTATAAACATCATCATCATCACTATCATCATCACCACCATCATCATCATCATCATCATCATCATCATCATCATTATTTTGGTTTTTGAGAAAGGCTTTCTCTGTGTAGTTTTGGTGCCTCTCCTGGATCTCACTCTGTAGACCAGGCTGTCCTCAAACTCACAGAGATCCGCCTGGCTCTGCCTCCCAAGCGCTGGGATTAAAAGCATGTGCCACCACTGCGAGGCATAAACCCTATTATTGACACTAATTTTTACAAAGTATCCTTGAGCATCTTTGAAAGAACCACATTGGACCTTATTGCAGTTTGAGATCCTGAGAAGATTAACTGGCAAATGGAGAATAAAACACAGGAACTGTGCTTAATGACCTGCCTGGACTGAATCTACCAGGTTGAGCTGAATCCCCAGGGGAGTCCTTGCCCTGGAGGAGATGGGAATGGGGGTGGGCTGGAGGGAGCGGGCGGGAGGAGGGAGGACAGGGGAATCCGTGGCTGATATGTAAAATTAAATCAAATTATAAAATTAAAAAAATACATTAAAAAAAGAAAAGTTCTAAACAGTCAAAAAAAAAAAAGAAAAAGAAAATGTCACTCTCCATATAACATTTGACTATGGGTCTCTGCCTCTACTCAAATTAGCTGCCAGTGGTAGCCTCTTTGATGCCAATGGGGCTAGCCACTAATTTATGAGTATATAAGGATAACATTAGAAATCTTTTTTTTTCTTTCATAGGTCTCTGGGCTACCCAGCTTCTTATTCCTGGTCATCCAGACAATATCGCTCATGGGATCCCTCTCCAGGCATATGTCTCAAATTAGACCCATCATTGGTTGGCCACTATTATGAGAAGAGATATCTGTTAGAACATGTTTCTGCAGACTAACAACTATAGAGCAAATCAGATAAATTTTTGTACAAAAATAGAGTTCCTTATTTGAAATGACTAGTAAAGGTAAAAATATATTAGATTGACATTATATATAGCAGATCAGTAGTTTCTTATAAAACTGGAAGTTTTTAAAATTTGAAGATAATTTAAATATTGAAAAATATTCATAACAATTTCTTAGCTACATGTCATAGAACTTCTCATAGATGTATGTTAAGAATTTGTAAGACATGCAATCCAAATTGAGAAGCATTGTAACGTTTTATGTTTCTTAACATACTAAATATGCAATCATCATTCCAGAATCTTACATTTTCTATAATTTTTATTAAGAAATATTCATTTTACATACCAATCACAGATCCCCCTCTCCTCCCTCCTCCTACCCCCACCAGCCTTCTTGCCTCAATACACCCCCCATTGCCTTCTCCAAAAAGGTAAGGCCTCCCATGAGTAGTTAGCAGAGCCTGTTACATTCAATTGAGGCAGAGCCAATCCCCTCCCCCTCATCAAGGCTGTGCAAGATGTTCCACCATAGGTAAAGGCTCCAAAAAGCCAACTCATGCACAAGAATAGATCCTGATTCTACTGCCAGGAGGCCCCTTAAGCAGATCAAGCTACACAACTGTCTGGCTTATGCAGAGGTCCTAGTAGAGTCCCATGGAGGCTCCACAGCTCTAAAGGTCATGAGTTCCCACTAGCATGGTTTGGTTGTCTCCGTAGGTTTCCCCATCACGATCGTGATGCCTCTTGCTCATAGAATCCCTCTTCTCTCTTCGACTAGACAATTCTTAAATAAAAAAATCCATAAGATGATTTAAAATATAAGAATTTGGACTATAAATGTAGGGATTATTGTGGAAAGACAAGCAATTTCTTCAAAAAAGAGGAAAGATGTAGAAAAATTAACTAAGAATTGTTTAAAAAAATAGTAAAGAATGTTTAGAGATCACATTGAACACAAAGACTGGTTCATTGTGTCCACATAACTAGAAGTGAGGGGAAATAGAATGGGTGCAAACAGTAGCCCACCATTCTTGTACATTACTCTGAGGCTTGGAGACACAGTTCATGATCATCCAGGTAGTTGATGAAGTTAATATGAATACAGAATACAGACACACTTGTTAACTTCTAAAATAGCACCTTTAATTATTTGTTTGTTTTATAAAAGTTTTTGATAATGAACATTGTATAAAAAACCAATGAAATTTTAGCTCAAAGGTAAAATCATTTGTGAATGGCAGCTCATAATCACATGCAAAGGTTCCTGAAATGTTTGAATGTTCAGTCCATATTTTCTTTATATAGTCATGTTTCACTACTAAAATTTTGTTTTACATCATTTTCCACATGTGATTTATCTAACTTCTCACTCACTGGATTAAAAATACTTAAACATTTCTAAAAATAGAAGGAAGAGAGATATGACAGTAGCTTGCATGGGTATCACAAAATTAACATTTTATAAACATTATTCTGTAAGTGTATTTCAAAGCTAAGCACATCAGAATGTACAATACATTTTCTGGAATGTTACAAATGGTTCAGAGTGTTTCATTAAAACCAATGCCTTTTATTCCATATGAATATATTCAGCAATCTAAATGACTCCAAAAGACCATGGTTTTCTCCCCTGCTTAGAGACAGTTTTCTGTCCTTCAGACAGCAAGTTCAACACCAATATATGTTTATTTTCTGTTATTATTTTCATTACAATGATAATATCCTTTCAAAACCTTTACTTGGTGCCTTTCACTTGATATGTCATTCTTTGTTGTAACCCATAGGATGCGTGCCTCTTTCTGAGCAGAAACAGAGGAAGAGTAGATTCTGGGGAAGAGAGAAGATGGGGAGAGAGGGTGGGATGAGTGGTGGAAGGGGAAACCGAGGTCAGTATGTAAAATAAATGAATAGATTTAATTAATAAAGATTCATTTTCTTATTTTCTTCAGTCTTTCTCTTTAATATCATGCCTTAACCAGAATGCAGTAAGATAAGCAAATGAAAAACCACCCAAACCTAAGTCTAAAGTAATCATTTCCAAAGCTAAGCATGGAGAGTCTAGTCCATACTACTTCTTCTTAAAAGTATACTTCACTTTTTAATACACAGCATTGACTAACTTTGTTTGGTTTTCTAGAATCTGCACAGGAAGAGTCTCAGTTGATAGTAATAACTTTGAATCATTTATCTGAGAACATTATATCACCACTTGGGTGAAATATGCAACAGTAACTGTCTTCTTTCATAATTCTTGTAGCATATTACTATCATAAAATAAGCCATTAATAATTAAGAAAAAGTCAAGATTCAAATCAGGTAAATTTTGCACAGAAAATAATTTGAAAAAAATACTTAAAATACTTTAAATTCAGTCTTCACATCTCTACCTCCTTTATATTAAATGTGATTTTGAGCATTGACCTAAATAGCACAAATATATCCAACTTCATTTGTAGATGTAACCAATTGTCTTATTAAATAAGAAACACAGAACCAATGTAAAAGAGAAAGCCAAGAAAGATCAGAGCTCAGAGCTAAAATCTCACCCTTCCTCCTGCGGTGGTTCTAGCTCTCTGAAAGAAACCTATTTCATATGTGTATGTCTTTTCATACTCTTTTGTTCTGCCTTATCATTGGTTGTAAACCCAAACACATGACTGCCTCATCACTGTCTGTATGTACAGCCCCCAGGTCTTAAAGGCATATGTCTCCAATGCTGGCTGTATCCCTGAACACACAGAGATCTACCTAGCTCTTCTACCAAGTGCTGGGATTAAAGGCGTGTGCCACCACCGCCACACTCTTGCTATGACTCTAATAGCTCTGACCCCCAGGCAACTTTATTTATTAGCATACAATCAAAATCACATTTTAGTACAATTAGAATACCACCACATTTCCCCTTTTCTATTTTAATAAAAAGAAAAAAAAAAGCAAAAGTTATAACTAACATAAGAAAAACTACATACAAAAGTACAATAACTATATACAATATATACAAGTAATAAATACCTAAACAATGTCTAGTCCATTTGTATTTGACAAATCAGAGAAAATAATTCCATTATCTATCCTATTTTGGTAAGTCCAAAATGTATCTAATTCACTTTCTACCCTAGTTAATCTTCAACTATAACAAACTAATCTTCAACTCCCTCAGAGATCCAAGAAGGAAATAATATTAGCTAACAAAAATAAAAACAGGAAGTGCATGCAAGCAACTTCCAAAAAATTTGTGAGTTGACAGAAACAGCCAGCTGCCTCGAGAGTCACCTGAGGTTTCTCCACAGTGTTGGGGCATCATCTTTAGCCTATAGGCTTAGTGTATCTGACAGACTCATTTGTGAAGTAGGATGTACACAAGGTCAACAGTTCAACCTCACATTGGGTGAGAGCAGTCCATGTACCAGAAACACCTGAATTCCACTAGTGTACTGTCATGATTCAGGATTTTAAATTCTGGAAATTGTTGATGGTTTTTTAATTCAGCTGTCCATTCTTCTTGGCTGTGTATATATGGCTTCATCTCAGCATCCCTTTCTTCTCTACATCCCTCTATTAAATGCCAGTCTACTATTGAGAGGCATGAGCTTATTTACTCTTCAAGAATAACTGTTTTAGCTGCTGTTCCATTGCACAACAGAAGCCATCAGCTCACTGCCTGTTAAGCTGCCTTCGAAGAAAAGGGCACTGTACCTTTTCTGGATTGCAAAGGCCACTTCAGGGATGCGGCCATATTGTCCTGGCCTCAGAAGATGCCTTTTGATAAAGCCATAACCACACTTGTTTTGGCAAGAATCAGTAGTCCTTTGTTTCATGTCCTGTCTGTCCTGTTTGTCAGCAGTTGATTCGAGGATACTTTGTTGTCCAGTGGCTAACTTTTGCCACAAGGAAAGTTAACTCCATATGCAGTTTCTTCAATGCCCATATATTCTCTGAAGTAGATTGGTACTGCCAGGAACTGACATGTCTCAAAAAAGAAAAATTTTCTAAGTTATTAAAACATTTTAAATGCCATATTCTGTAGATCTCTGAAGGGTTTGAAGATGACCTGTCTAAAATATATCTGCTCAATTTTTAAAACATATCTAATATGACCACAAGTTCTATTGTAATGTCTAACTACTAACTTTCATGTCTTTATATCCTAATAGTTGGTAATAATAACATTGAAGGATAAGAAAATTGTATTACATTGTTAAATGAATGGTATAAATACAATTAGAAATATACATATAGCATTTTCTAACAATATCAATTTCAAATTTGTATATAATATAAAACAATCCAATCCAATGTAAAGTATTTAAAACTAGTAACTGTCTTTTCCTTTTCTCTTTCTTTCTTTCTTTCTTTCTTTCTTTCTTTCTTTCTTTCTTTCTTTCTTTCTTTCTTTCTTTCTTTCTTTTTTCTTTCTTTCTCATCTCTCTCTCTCTCTCTGTGTCTGTCTCTCTCTTTCTTTCTTTCTTTCTTTCTTTCTTTCTTTCTTTCTTTTTTTAACAAGAACCTTAAATCTAATCTCCTTTGCTTAGCCTTTTTCCTAACAATTGACAACAACTTGTAACCAACCCCCCTAAACAATGAAAATTATCCTAGACCCAAAACCCATTAAAAAGACAAAAAAATCACCCGCCCCACACCACCTCTTTGGGAATGTGGGCATCATATTCTTAAAATTGCTTCCTGCTGGGTATGGTTGAGGTTATCTTTATCCTAAAGAAAAATTTTAGGTTAATTGTCAAATTCTAGGAAAGGTAACTATATCCTTCATTATCCAGGCTGTGTATAATGCCAAAGTTCAGGGTTTATCTCAAGTCCTTATTCAAGTAGTCTTGGAGACTGGATGATCTCAGCTAGTCATCTCAAAATTGCTCTGAGCACCTTGTAGTTCAAAGTTGATCTGTAGATGATGTTTGTCAGCTTAGTGATATTATTATTGTCCACATGGAGTTGTTGTTGTTGTGGGGCCCCATCTTCTTTCTGGAGACATCAGTTGATGTTAGGCCTGGCCATGATTTCCTGCAGAAAACTGATAAGAGACTCTAACACAAAGACATATATATGCAGCTAATTGAAGCCTTTTTTTTTATAGAATTAGTAAGTACTCTATATGACCATTCATATATTAACAAAGTTTAAATTGTATATATATCTATATATCTATATATGTTAATCTTGTAAATTTTGATATAAAATTTATACTTTAAGAAAAGATTAAAGAATCAGAATAGAAGCAAAGAGTTGAGATTAGTAATAGAATAGTCCCATTATTAATTTGGCTTTTGTCCTATCCCATAGCAGAAGACAGCTCTTTTATTCTGGCATGATACAGGGAGTTTGCATTTTCCTTTTAACAACATGCTTGAGTTTAAAGAAGGAGAGAGCCATTCTCCAACTCCAAAGTCAACTTTAAATTTTAATTCAACTGGGACTATTAGAAGACCAATAGTGTTAAAACTTTAGAGAAAAGCAGAAACAAACATTTAGGAAGACATAAAAGTTTTTAGATAATATATACCCATATGCCGTTTTACTGTTTCCTGGGATAGATGATTTGTCCCTTTTCTTCAGTTGTCTCATTTGTCCTGTGTTCTTCAGATTCCTTAACCTTCATTCTCCTAAAAGACAAAAACAAAAACCTTTCCCCAAGACTAATTTTGGGGATGTTCCTTTTTGGCAAGTTATTATCTGATGAAATGAAAAGGCATGTTTTATTGATACAAGTTAGTTTAAATTGGATGTTCATGCTGGTTGATGAACTATCACCTCCTCTAATTAAGAGGTCTCTCTTGTTCAAATTGAACCTTTATCAATTTTGATGGTACCAACAGCTTATCTTCTCCTGTAGAAACAAAAGCAAAACCTCGTCCCCAATGTAATACATACCCTGGTTTCCATTCTGAGGTTAGCATATCTTTAAAGTATATAGGCTGATTTAATTCTATAGTTTTTTCTATTATCCAATATCTCTCTGCAGCTGTTGTTCCTTTCTCATTAGCATTCAGAAAATTCAAAGTTAGAAGAACATTATGCAGTCTATTTCTGGGGGTTTTTGTTACCCATTTCTGTTTATTTAGCATATCCTTTAGAGTTCTGTTTGATCTTTCTATAACTGCTTGACCTGTAGGATTATGTGGTATACCTGTAATATGCTTTATATTGTAATAAGCAAAAAACAGTTTCATTTTAATGGAGACATATGATGGAGCATTGTCAGTTTTGATTTGTGCAGGTATACCCATGATGGCCATAACTTCTAGCAAATGAGTGATTACAGAATCAGCTTTTTCAAAACTCAGAGCAGTTGCCCATTGAAATCCTGCATAAGTATCGATGGTATGGTGTACATATTTCAATTTTCCAAATTCTGCAAAGTGAAACACGTCCATCTGCCAGATTTCATTCCTCTGAGTACCCTTTGGGTTACATCCTGCTGGTAATGGCATTTGATTGTAGAAGGAACAAGTAGGACATTTCTTTACTATTTCCTTGGCTTGTTGTCAGGTTATAGAAAAATCCCTTTTTAAACCTTTACTATTGACATGTTTTTTATGAAATTCTGAGGCATCCAGCACATTTCCTATCAATAATTTATCAATCTCATCATTGCCTTGTGCTAGAGGGCCTGGCACACCAGTATGGGATCGAATGTGAGTTATAGATAAAGGATGACTCCTTTTCCTGATTGTATCTTGTAATTGAATAAATAGTGAAGTTAATTCTGAAGCATCAGGGATAAATTCTGCAGTCAGTCTCAATATGTAATACCACTCTTTCAGCATACTGAGAGACAGTTACTATGTTGAGAGGTTCTGAAAAATCCATTAATACCAACAGAATAGCATACAATTCTGATTTTTGAACTGAATTATACGGACTTTGAACCACTTTACTTAAATTTTCTGATTTGTAACCTGCCTTTCCTTCTTTGTTGGCATCTGTATAAAATGTACGAACTCCATATATGGGTTTTTGCCGTACAATTCGAGGCAAGATCCAATCAGCTCTTTTTATAAAATCAATTCTATCGATTTTGGGATATTTGCTGTTAATTTCTCCAAAAAAAAAAATACTGCACGCTCTTTGCCAAAGTTCACTTTCTGTCCATAATTTTTCAATGTCCTCCTTAGTTAAAGGTATGACAATTTCTGGTGGGTCTATTCCTGCTAATTGACAAAGTCTCAATTTTCCTTTCCAAATCAAGTCAGAGATTTTTTTCCACATAAGTTTTTAATTTTTTATTTGGCTTATTTGGTAAAAATATCCATTCCAATATAGTATCTTCCCTCTGCATTAATATTCCAGTAGGAGAATGCCTAGAAGGTAAAATAACCAAAAGGAAATCCAGCTTTGGATCAATACGATCCATGTGCCCTTCATGTACCTTCTTTTCTACCAAGGACAATTGCTTCTCAGCTTCAGGTGATAATTCTCTTGGACTATTTAAGTCCTTGTCACCTTCTAAGGTTCTGAACAAATTAGTCAGTTCATCATTTTTTACCCCAACAATAGTTCGTAGATGAGAAATATCTCCAAATAATCTTTGAAAGTCCCTCCATTGTTTTTCTATGTTTTTAGCCTCCTCCTTAAACCAGGTCAGAAATTGAAGTCTCTGGCTGGGTTCCAGAACACCTTGTGCAAGGTCCCGCCAGTCCTGTGGTACTATCCTATTATATGTTGATCAAGAGTTTAATATTTGCTTTACATATGGGAATGCATGCCATAAGATACTATTGCCTCCTTAAACCTTTTTAAATCCAACATTTCAATTGGAGCCCAAATATTTTGTGTAATCATTTGATCAGGCATCTGCTGTATGGTTACAGGATAAATTAAGGGTGACTGTGTGAAAACAGCCTTTCTTTCTGTAACCTTATGATCCAAACTTGAAACAACTTCACTGTTAATTTCTTCTGTCTGAATTTTTACAGGTTTAACAAGCTTCTCTCTCTCTCTCTCTCTCTCTCTCTCTCTCTCTCTCTTTTTTTTTTTTTTTTTTTTTTTGGTTTTTCGAGACAGGGTTTCTCTGTGTAGCTTTGCGCCTTTCCTGGAACTCACTTGGTAGCCCAGGCTGGTCTCGAATTCACAGAGATCCGCCTGCCTCTGCCTCCCGAGTGCTGGGATTAAAGGCGTGTGCCACCACCGCCCAGCTTAACAAGCTTTTCTAAAGCTGTCATCATGGCACTTAAATTGACTATGTTTTTAAATTGTAAAAGGATGATAAGCATAGTGATAAACTGCATAATTCCAACACTACTAATCTTCTCATATAGTTGTTTAATTGTCAGACTGCCTAAAATTTCAAACAAAACCCAATTTTCTTCCAATGTACACATAAAACCCATTTTTTTTAATGTGGAAAAAATTTCTCTTTTAAATAGTTTCCTTTAAAATATCTGATATGTTGTGACTTACCAAATCTGTGTAGAACAGTAGAAATCCGAGGAAATTTCAAAACAGCCACCTAGTGTCCAAGAAGTAAATTGAGATAGATAGATAGAGAGAGAGAGAAAGAGAGAGAGAGAGAGAGAGAGAGAGAGAGAGAGAGAGAGAGAAAGCTCGCAAGAAAGCAAAGCCAGCTAAAGCTTAAATCCAGCCACTTGTTCTATCTTGAGCCGAGTCAAGGCTTGGCTCTGGGTTCCTTAAGCTCCGACCATGTGCGTTGGCTTTACAGGCAGGAGCCCTGTTCATAGGGCAGGCCTGAGTTGTTTGTAGCAAATCGGCATTAAGCAAGCAGCTCACTGTTAGTCTGGCCTGAGGCCAAGCAGACCTGGGCCTGGGCTAGGAAGTTGCTGCTGGGACTAGGGGGCCACCCAACCTGCCGCCCTTGTGGGAAAACAGACCTGCCACCAAGCCAAGCGGTTTTTAATGGATTCTTGTCATGTTGGGTGCCAGATGTAGATGTAACCAACCGTCTTATTCAATAAGAAACACAAAACCAATGTAAAAAAGAGAAAGCCGAGAGGTCAGAGCTCAGAGCTAAAATCTCACCCTTCCTCCTGTGGTGGTCCTAGCTCTTCAAAAGAGACAGATTTCCTGTGTGTATGTCTTTTCATACTCTTTTGTTCTACCTTCTCATTGGTTGTAAACACAAACACGTGACTGCCTTGTCACTGTCTGTATGTACAGCCCCCCAGGTCTTAAAGACATATGTCTCCAATGCTGGCTGTATCTCTGAATACACAGAGATCTACCTAGCTCTTCTACCAAGTGCTGGGATTAAAGGCTTGTGCCACCACTGCCACACTCTTGCTATGGCTCTAATAGCTCTGACCCCCAGACAACTTTATTTATTAACATACAATTAAAATCACATTTCAGTACAATTAGAATACCACCACATTCATTCTCTTTTCTTAAGTAATAAGGAAAGTCCATGTCTCTGTAAATTGTCATTTGTATTTATTCTGTAAAGAGTTTCCCCCAATAGGCACTAATAATTGTATGGCTTACATGTATCTGGGTACATTCCTTTAGTTATGACTTGAGCCATACGTAAGATTTTCCTTTGCGTTTTCCTAAATCATCTCCCTACAATTGCACCCATCTGAGTCATCTCATTATTCTATAATGGAAAGGTTTATATGAAGTCCTATTTATAATGCTAATGATATTTTAAGAGAAGAATAAACTAAAGAAATTAATGACCAAAAATCTAGCTCTATATGACTGTTATGGCATAAAGAAGTGCTTTCTGATGGTTCTGAGGTCTGTTCCACAAGAGGGAATTTCTTCTTGGTACTGAGGACATGATGTTTGAAGCCTGGCTAGGAAGTCAGAGACATTGGCTGGAATCTATTTATGATATTTATTTTATTTAATCCCATAGAATAGTGTTACTCTCATCCTTCATCATAGACACTTCTACTTCTTTTCTGCAGTTATGGTAATGACTGTTGAGGGACCAACTTCAACCCAGACATCTCTATCACTCTCCCCAGGACTTAGTGACATTGTGGAAGAGGGGGTGGAAAGCATGCACACGTTAAAGGGCAAGAAGGGGAGTCATTAGTAAAAGTTTTATTATATTATTATATATTATGTTATTGTGTCACTATGTATTGTATATACATATATAATACACACGTGTGTGTGTGTGTGTGTGTGTGTGTGTGTGTGTGTGTGTGACATGGAAGCAGACAAAGGCACAATAAGGGGAATGAAGGGGGCCAGCAAAGGGAATGGGTGATAGGAGAGAAGTGGTTCAGGAGAGAAAGATCATAGTTTGTATGTATTAATATCACAATGAAACCCAAATTTGTATGTTACCTAAAATGTTAAATAAAGATATTCCATGAAACTTGAACTCTAAATATGATTATATTTTTAGCATCACATTTCCAACAGGCAGGAAGGTCATTGGTAACAAAGCATTTTCTTCTTTAATGACAACATAAAGTAACCAATATATGTTGAGAATTAAAATACTGTAGAGTTCTTACCATCCACCTAAACATGTCATTCTCCTACTAGCATTGTCAAAAAGCACTCAGCCATTCTGAAGATTCTCTATCAATCTTTGCTAGATTGATTGTAGAACCACTACTACTTCTGTAGAAGTTGACACATGATGTGAAGGTTAATATTGATTGGCAAGATTGGTTAAATTAAAAATTACTGAGATATCAGTAAAGCACACTTCTTAATAAACCTTTGATATTATCTCAAGAGAAATAAAGACTTTCACCTATTCACTGGATTAATCACTTAATGGACTTTTGGTATGATAACATTACTTGGAGATGGGGACTCATAAGAAACATGATCTAGGATATAGGCAATAGGATGTTTCTTTTTCTACTACGGTATTCTGAAAAAAAAAATCAATGTATTGACTATTATCTGCCATGCTTATTTTTAACCATGAGTTGAACAGTTAAACTCCATGCTACACAATGTTCTACCTAATCTGTAATGAGTCTTTCTCTGTCCCACCAGCCAGCTCCCAAATAATGACATGCAGTTTTATTATGAAATTTCAGACTATAAGTTAGGCTTGTTCTTCACCAGCTCTTAAAACTTAAATTAATCCATTTCTATTAATCTACATTTTGCCATGTGGCTTTTTATCTTTCATTCATTGTATGTCCAACTGCCTCCATATCTTGTTGGCATCTCTGCAACTTGATTATCTCCTCCCACTTCCTCTTTCTAACAGGAAGTTCCACCTATACCTTCTGCCTAGCTATTGGCCATTCAGCTTTTTCTTAAACCAATCACAACAATATATGTTTACGTAGTATACAAATATCCAAAAACCCTCATATAAAAGATAATCATTGTAGCCAAAACTCACAGATTGAAATATATAAAGAATTTGTGGAACATGAATCCTTCCTGAAGTTTTGTTCTGTCAGTGTTTTGATCAAAATGATATGAAAAAAACCAATTCTGAGGATATATTCCATTCTGCCTCCAAGAATTGAATGTATGCTGTGAATATGTGATGCTTTGATTGGTTGATAAATAAAATGTTGATTTGTCAGAAGTCAGGCAGGCAATAGAGGAGGGGCAAGCAGAGAGGAGATTTCTGGGAAGAGGAAGGCTAAATTAAGAGATGCCAGCCTGCCATCCATGAAGCAGCATATAATAGCAAACAAGTAAAGCCACAGAAAATGTGGTGACATATAGATTAACAGAAGTGGGTTAGTTTAAATGTAAGAGCTAGTCAGTCGTAGGCCTGAGCTAAGGGCCAAGCAGTTTTAATTAATATAAGCCTCTGTGCATTTACTTGGGTCTGAACAGCCATGAGCTGGGTGGGACCAGGAAAACTTTATCCACATTTTTATATATATTTCACAGGGTTTTCTTTTTTTCTTTTTTTTTTTTTTGGATGGAAATGGAATTTTACTGATATGAGTTAATTGCATTTACAGAACATGTTCACAAAGAGATGTGAGCTAAGGATATGTGCAGTTAATGCCGAGTAAGGAACATAAATACAAAAATCTGAGCAATGATAAAAACTGATTAGCAACAAGATATACTTGCACAAGAAGCCACATCAAAACCCATTAAATGGTTAAAATCTAGCTGAAGGAAACAAGCCAATATCATGAAACATTTAACATTAGAATTTAGTTAACATTAGACTATATTAGGTCTTGTACAATGCATGTATATGGCATAGATAATTGGGACTTTTTAAATTTTATTTTACAATACAATTCAGTTCTATGTATCGGCCATGGATTCCCTTGTTCTCCTCCCTCCCGCCCCCTCCTTCCCCCAGCCCACCCCCCATTCCCACCTCCTCCAGGGCAAAGCCTCCCCTGAGGACTGAGATCAACCTGGTAAACTCAGTCCAGGCAGGTCCAGTCCCCTCTTCCCAGGCCGAGCCTAGTGACCCTGCATAAGCCCCAGGTATGTATTCTGTAGAAATTCTCAGATTCTTCCTATATGGGGTGATTTGTACTTGATGTGTTACGAGGCCATTTTCATCTCCTTGATACTGAATAGTTCATGAATACTTATTATCAAAATAAAGACTGACATCAGAGCTGTGCTTTCTTTCTTTCCTTGACGTTGACTACTTTTTAAGTTATTGAAAAGCTGCAAAGTGACATACTGTGAGTCAATGGGCACAGTGGATGAGCCACTGTGCTGAATTTTAACAACATACCTGAGCAATCAGAAAACAGGTTTTAATTCAGCACACAAAGAAAACTGGCCCTGTGGCATTATTGAACATTGGCAGAAGTTTTCATTAATGGAGATTAAACATGAAACTATATTTAGATAAACTCTTTCTGAATATCAAAAACATGAGAAAGGCATCAGCATCTGGAAACAAAGCAATAGCATCATGAGTAAAGAGGAGAGAAACCCAAATCTGCTAGTCATCTTAGTCTTGATAAACCAACATGGACAAGTTAGCAGGAATTCAGAAAACCAAGCCCCAACACAGTTTTATTCTTGTTTTTTTTCTTTATTCTTCTCGCATATATTTTATCCACACTGCAGTTTCCCCTCCCTCCTCTCCTCCCAATTCCTCCCCCATCTTCTCTCTCTCCCATATCCGGCCCTCCTTCCTTTCCCTTCAGAAAAAAAGCAGGGATAAAAACCAAACATGGCATAACAAGTTACAATAAGACTAGGCACAGACCATCATATCAAGGCTGGCAGTTGGGAGTCTTACAAGAACACCACCAAGCTACATAGCATATATATATATATATATATATATATATATATATATATATATATATATATATATATATATATGAGAGAAAGAGAGAGAGAGAGAGAGAGGAGAAAGAGAGAGAGAGAGAGAGAGAGAGAGAGAGAGAGAGAGAGAGAGAGAGAGAGACATAGGTCAGACCCATACATGCTACATGATTGCTGCTTCAATTTCTGTGAGCCCCTGTGAGTCTTGCTTAGTTGATTCTGTGGATTTTTTTCTTGTGGTGTCTTTGACCCTTGTGGGTCCTACAAACCTTCCTCCTCTTTACAAATATAATATATATTTTTTCAATTAGGTAAGATTATATACATTTATCATATAAAACATATTTTGAAGCATATATATGAGACTAAATCTTACATCATTATCACCAGATTTTTGCTATGTATTCTTTCTGTTGCTAAAATTATTTTTAATTCTTCACTACTTTTGTAAACATATTTTATTTTTTATGGTATATTATTATGTGAGTACACCATAGTGAAGTTACTGATTCAATTATTGAACCTTTGTTTTTCCCCATTCTGCCATTCTTATAATGTAATGTAAAAGTAAACATCTGGATAAATTCAGACACACAAAAATATCTTGTTTCCTTTCCTATTATTACTTGTGATTATTTTTATATTTGGAGAAGCAAGACTTCTATAACATAATTTATATGTTTTTATATAAACCAAACGAACACAAGTTATTATTTTATTATTTCATTATTTCATTCAATTAGTTTTATTCTTAGCTATTACTTTGTGGAAAATATTTTGCACTTTAAACTAAACTAAACATATGATTTATTCTGTTTATATTTGCTGATATTCTATGAAGAATGTTTTGGCATGCATCTTTAAAATATGTAAAATTAATACATTTGAAAAAATTCTCATAATGTACTGAAAATGGCACAAACCACAAATTATCTAAATGGCATTAATTTGGTATTGTGTAAAATACCATTTTCCAATATTTCAGTAGTTAGAATGTTAATTTTTGCATGAAAATCTCTTAGATATGTAAGTAAAATGAGGTTGTCCCTGGCTTTTCTCCCTTTAAAACTTTAAATTTCTCTTTACAAGCAATTCATCCAACTGTGCATGTTGAACACATCTCTCATGCTACATGATCTCATCCTTCCTCTCAGATCTCTTTTTAGCTCCCTTTTCCCCAAAGACAAAGTCCTTTTTTACTTTCATGTCCTATATGCAAATGTACTTGGAACTAGGATGGAGAAGGAAGAACTGGAGTGATTCAGATGCAGTACTCTCATGATGCTAGAAAGAAATGTACAGAAGAATTTTTTTAAAAAAAAAGAATAAAAAAATTAAATAGCAACAGCTTGTGATTTTCTGATTAATTTACATTAATTAATTAATTAATTAATTAATTAATTAATTAATGTAATTAAGCATTAATTTACACCCTCCCACCAAACAATCAAGGAATACAAAATGAGAGAAAATCCATGACCTGTATCTTTCTAAGACTTGATTAAGTTTCTAAACTTGGTTACCTATAGTTAATTTTCTTCCTTTTTACTGAAAATTTATTTATTTATTTATGGTGTTTTCATTTTTTATTGAATTTTTTTATTCATTTTACATACCAACCACAGTTCTCCCTCCCTCCCCTCCTCCCACTCCACCCTACCTCCCCTCAAAGGAAAGACAAAGTCCTCCCCCTCTGTCCCCCCATCCAGGCTGAGCAAGGCATCACACCAATATGGAATGGGCTTCAAAAAGCCAGCTCATGCACCAGGGATAGATCCTGGTCCCACAACCAAGGGTCCCCCAAACAGACCAGGCTACCAAACTGATGCCCACATGCAGATCTTGTTGGTCCCAGGCAGGCTCCCTAGCTGTTGGTATAGTGGCCATGTACTCCCACAAGTTCAGGTCATCTGTCTCTGTGGGGTTTTCCATCACGATATGGTCACCCTTGCTCCTATAATCTTTATTCCCTCTCTTCAACTGGACTTCTGTAGTTAGGCCTGGTGCTTGGATGTGAGTCACTACATCTGCTCCCATCAGTTACTGGATAAAAGTTCTATGATGACAGTTAGGGTCCTCACCGGTCTGATTACAGGGGAAGACAAGTTCAAGTACTCTCTCCACTATTGCTTGGGGTCTTATGTGGGGTCATCCTTGTGAATTCCTGGGAATTTCCCTAGCATCAGGTTTATCCCTAGTTCCATAATGCTGCTCTCTAGATATCTCTTTCATTGCTCTCCCACTCCATCCCTCCCCCAACTCAAGTGTCCCATTCTTCATGTTCTCATCCCCCATGCCCTCCCCTTTATCACCCCCCTACACTCCCAGTTTACCCAGAAGATCTCATCTCTTTCCCCTTCCCAGGGTGATCCATGCATCCCTATTAGGGTCCTCCTTGTTACCTGGAGCTATGGATTGTGGTCTGGTTATCCTTTGCTTTACATCTAGTATCCACTTATAAATGAATACATACTGTGTTTGCCTTTCTGGGTCTGAGTTAACTCACTCAGGATGATTTTTTCTAGTTCTATACATTTACCTGCAAATTTCATGATGTCATTGTTTTTTACAGCTGAGTAATACACAATTGTGTAAATGTACCACATTTTCTCTATCTATTCTTTGGTTGAGGGCCATCTAGGTTGTTTCCAGGTTCTGGCTATTATGAATAATGTTGCTATGAATGTAGTTGAGCAAGTGTCCTTGTGGTATGATTGAGCATCCTTTGGGCATATGCCCAAGATTGGTATAGCTGGGTCTTGTGGTAGATTGATTCCCAATTTTTGGAGAAACCACCATTCTGATTTCCAGAGTGGCTGTACAGATTGTAACTCCCACTAGAAGTGGAGAAGTGTTCCCCTTACTCCACACCCTCTCCAAAATAGGCTGTCAGTGTTTTTTATCTTAGTCATTCTGACAGGTGTAAGATGGTATCTCAGAGTTGTTTTGATTTGCATTTCCCTGGTGACTTAGGATATTGAACAATTTCTTAAATGTCTTTCAGCCATTTGAGATTCTTCTGTTGATAATTCTCTGTTGAGATCTGTACCCCATTTTTAATTGGATTATTTTGTATTTTGATGTCTAGTTTCTTGAGTTCTTTATAAATTTTGGAGATCAGTCCTCTGTCAGATGTGGGTTTGGTGAAGATCTTTTCCAATTTTGTGGGTTGTCCTATAAGCCAACCTAAGCCAAGACAATGGGGTGACTGAGATAGGCCAATGGTTAGTTTGATGCCAGTCCAGTTTATATGATGAGTCCAAGACCACTGTGAACAATATGCTAAGACCATGTCTCAAGAAATCAAGTCATAGAAATATAGCTCAGTGGTAAAACATTTACCCAGCATGTACAAGACCCTGAGTTCAAGCCTCATCACTATAAATGGAGGGTGAGGAAGAGAAAGACAAGAAGGTGGATATGGAAAAAAAAAAGATACTGTTAGATTATAAAGAAATGATGAATCAATGTGTAGATGTAGTGAAGTTACATAGAGAAGCAACTGGAATAAGAGTTGGGGATGAGGGAAGGTTAGGTCTCAAGTTGGCTAGAGAAGAAATTGCAAAAGTTTTGTCTTAGTCACGTTCCCATTGCTGTGATACATGACCAAAGCAGCTTGAAAAAGGGTCTATTGGGCTTACATACCTTAGGTCACAGTTGTTTGAGGGAAGCCAAGGCAGGAACTCAAGGCAGAAGCGTGGAGGCAGAAGCCTAACCAAATCAAACAAAAATAAAAACACCTTACTTAATGACAGTATATGATTTTTTTATGTGTTCTTGGATTCAGTTTGCCAGTATTGTATTGAGTATTTTTGCATCAATCTTCATGATTTTTTGCAAAGAAGCCAAAATTGTATAATTAGAAAAAAAGATAGCATCTTTAACAAATGGTGCTCACATAACTGGGTGTCAACATGTAGAAAATTGAAAATAGATCCATACATATTACCATGCACAAAACTCAAGCCCAAGTGGATCAAAGACTTCAACATAAATCCAGGTACACTGAACATGATAGAAGAGAAAGTGGGAGATAGCCTTCAACACATTGGCACTGGAGACCACTTCTTAAATATAACACTAGCAGCACAGACACTGAGAGCAGCAATCAATTAATGGGACCTCCAGAAACTGAAAAGCTTCTGCAAGGCAAAGAACACTGTAAATAAGACAAGATTTAAAAAAATTACAGTAAGTATTGTAAATACTTTATTCTGTAGTATTTATTATAATTTCAGTGAAATTATTATGCTCAAATCTGTTTTTAAACATCCTCTCATTAATAAGAACTTTGCAAAAATGATGTTCTGTGTGTCCAGAAGTTAAATCCTGTCTAATATGCATATCATTAAATGTTCTGGTTGTTAATACACATGCCCTTTTACATTCCATTGTGGGTTTATATTGTCAGTTTTCAGTGATGTTAAATATATATTTCAATTAGGAACCATCTGTGTGATAATGTATTCCTATTTTAAAATTTTTAAAAATTTAAAAATGATTTCAAAAATAATTTTGAAATTATTTATTTTCATATCAACAATACTTGCTTTTACATTTTTTAAATGACTACCTTTTTCTATTTAAGTATATGTATGACTGTGTCTCAGGTCTGTATGTGTATGTGCATTTCTGTGCAGGAACCCAGAGAGGCCTGAGGAGTCAGCAAACTGAAGATGGAGTTATAGATGGTTATGAGCCACCTGAGGTGGATGCTGGGACCCAAACACAGGCTCTCTGCAAGAGCAGGCTACCTGCTTAACAACTGGGCCATCTCTCTAGCCCTAGAATACCTTCTTTTAAAATAAAAAAAAACATAGCTTAAATATTCAAAAGCAATTGAAAATTGATAGATCTATGTTAACATTTGTTTTATCAGGATACCTCTACCGGTATTCAACCAATATATATTCCTCAGTTATCATTAGGATTAACTCCAACACCCACAAATATTCTAAATAGAGGAAAAGGTAAGAATTATGTCATCAGTATGCCATTTTAAAGAATTATTAAAATCAGGGCCAGCATGTATTTTATCAGCCATATGTAGTCTATAAAAATAAATATGCAGTAAGAAATAAGAAGCATTAGATTGTAATAAGTGATAAGTATCATGAAGCTTCAGTAGTATTTTAAATTGGGCATGTCAAGAGTTGAATTATAGAGTTTGACTCAGTGCTTAAGAGCACATACTATTTTTCCAAAGGACTTGAGTTCAGTTCCCACCACTCAAATCAGGAGGAAAATAACCACCCATAACTCAGCTCCGGAAGGATCCAACTCCTCTGCTTCTGTACACACCTGTGCTCAGTAACAAACATACCCCAAAAAGGACTTGCAGAAATACATGCAATTTAGAGTAACTTAATTTTTACAAGTAGGTGAGAATTATAAATATATTTTGATATTGTTTATCTGAGGAATTTCAAGCAATAAGAATTTGTAAAGAAGATAGGAAATGTTAAATAGAATGAGTGTAGAGGAAAGGATTTGTGGTAATGTATATTGTGAAGGGTATAAAAAGAATGTCTTTAGGAAATGAAATGAGTTGTACTTATGGGGAAACATGTTGTGAACTAGTGGTATGGAAATATAACTGAGAGGAAAAAGAAAAGGGTGCCTGTACCTCGTGTCTTCATCACTTGTGGAAAGGTGTAAAAGACTGGAACTGGGCCATAATGGAAGTTCTTTTAATCTACAGTAGATAATCATAAACATCTGTGTCACCCATAACATATATGGAATGTCTGTGGATTCCTGGGAACTCTAGCATCTGGTGTCTCTCTGTCCCTATGATGTCTCCTATCTTGGTATCTCTTTCATTGCTCTCCCACTCAGTTCCTGTTCTAGCTTGACCATCCTGTTCCCTCACGTTCTCATCCCCCATCCCCTACCTGATATTGCCCCCCTCAACTAGGCCTTCTGCATAAGCAGAGAGTTGTGTACCTAGTTATGCTTAAGGGGCCCTTTACCAGTAGGATCCATCCCTGGTGCATGAGCCAGCTTTCTAGAGCCCACTACCTATGGCTAGAAACCATGCACATCCTTGAGGCAGTGGGGAGGGGCTTGGATCTGCCTTGACTGAATGTACCAGGCTCTGCTGATTCCCCATGGGAGGCCTGGCCTTGTTAGAGGAGGGAATGAGAGGTGGGTTGGGGGGAAAATTGGGAGGCAGGAGGAGAGGGTGATCTGTGGTTGGTATGTAAAATAAATTAAAAAAATTCTTATAAAAATATACGGAATGTTCAATGCAGGTTTTTCTACTTCTCTGATTCTATGACACAGCCAAAATATCAATGACAGGCAGATGCAATACATGATTCAGAAAAGATCAGCAGATGATCAGTCTATGTGGTGATCATTGCCTCAGGCTCCTTAGGCAGTATGTATTAGAACACTGAAAGAACCCTATGAGTTTGACACCACAATGTAAATTCTGTATAACAAAATATGGATTGAGACTGTAATTGAACTAAGGCTTCTCAAATATTTATAGACCATCTATGGAGGACCATTGTTAAAATTTAATCTCTGATTCAACAGCCATGGACCTCTACATGTATAAGTCATATTCAGGTGATGCAGATTTGTCTGGTGGTTTAAGCAAATTAAATGCTACTTAGCGTTCAGTTGTAGAATAACGGAAGCATGCTTTCATTAGATGTGGCCTTGTGCCCCAAGGTAGGAGAGGATGGTTTATAATTTTTACTACTTGTGAAAACTCAAGCTATTGTGATTTTATTTCAGTTATAAATGAAATTTATTTTGTATTTAGGTTTCCTTGATTCTAAAGATTTCTTAATACAAATTCACCTGTAATTTAGAAAGTAACAAGGAATGCATTACTCACAGATTTAAGCATGTTTGTTTACAAAGTAATATTTTTATACCTTATTATTCTATGAGTGGATATCTTTGCTGATCAGTTCAATCCACTTTTTTTTTTTTTGTGGAGAAGTGACTTATTCCCTTCACTGTATTTTGTCAGTGCCTCATGTTTGCGGAATTACAATTCAATATGGAAACTTTGAGAGTATATTGGTGTGAATGTCTCTGGAGTGTTTATATGAGATAGCACTCTACTTTACTATGTATGGTTGGAATTCCACTATGGGTAGCTGATTTCAACCTGCACTCACTCTGAGATAGGTTCTTTTACTTTAATTGCAAAGTTCATAGTGGTGTGTATGACTTTTGTATTTAGTTTAGTTATTTTTATTTGGATTATGTTCATGCTTTGGAATTTTTCATTCAATTAAATATTAGACCTTTTTGTTTTACCAACTAGTATCCTATATTTGAGATCTAGAAGGACTAAGCACAACATGCAAAAAGAAAATCTATCAAAATGCTTTCCAAATATCCTTACCCATTCCCCAAATCAGTTATAATGATTTTTCATTCCAGATCTGTAGGAAATCCATATTTTTGATGTTTTCATAGTATATGCGTGTGGAAAAACAGGCTTCCAAATGGACAATATGAGCCTCTAGATACATGAAAATGAAAATTTATTTAAGCATATTTACATATAATTGACTATCATTTTAGGTTTTCAAAAGAAATTTCCTGAATGGAAGGCAATAATTTCACATTATTTCCTGAATTATTAGATTCATAAGCTATAGCATATAGAAGACTCACTAAATATATATTTGAAAACCCATTCAGCCTCCCAAGGAAATGAAAGACTGTGACCCCCCCAAGATTTCAGCAGTGATGCATGGACAAGGATTCCCAGGAGGTAAACTCTACAAACTACATGTCTCTAGCAATGTCATGTCAGGTTTCTTTTAACTATGTAAGTATTGATTTCTTTTAATAGATGCAGACTTAAAGTTGGAAACAGAGAGCCAGGACTATATTGATATCAGTGAAAATACTTAATATATATAGTCTCTATTTTCAAACATGAAATTCTCATAATCTTCTAATCTCCAAACATCTGTTTCCAATTGTTTAGGGAAAGATTTGATGTGAATGTTAAAAATATTATTATATGAGTTATGTTTCCCTGCCTTCTAACCTGCATGGGGAAGACTGCATTTCACAAAATATCCAATATTTTCTGAACATTTACCACGAGCACTAAATACATATTACTGTGTTTGTTCAGTTGGTAGTTTTTTTGCTCAGGAGTGTCATAAGTTATACTTGTTCTTTTCTATGTCTGTGTATTTACTCAAGTGTTGTTTGGCATTGTTCCTAGACACTTTTATGTACAATTCATATCCTCAACCAGTTAACTGCACTCTCCTTTAAAATGAGAGAAATAAAAATTTAATTTCTATAACAAATAATTGCTAAACTTCTTTCTCTATGATTGTAAGATTGTGACTTTAGTAATATCATGTCAGGTTTGTTTTGAATATTTATTGATTTCTTTTAATAGATGCAGACTTAAAGTTGGAAACAGAGAGCTTGAACTATATTGACACCACTAAAAATAATCATCTATGCATAATGTTTTATTTCAACTCCTACTTTAGTATTTTATTTTTTAAACAGTGTACTGTTGACTAAACGAAATCTTCTGGGTGTGCTTTCAGAATAATAAGTCCAAAGTTTAAAATTTAAGTTTCTTTTTTTGAGACTATAATAGAAATTCATCATCTCTCCATTTCCTTTCCTCTCTCCAAACCCTTCTAGGTTCTCCTTCTTGCACTCTTTACCTCTTTTTTCATGAATTGTCATACTTAGAATCCTCAAATATTCTTAAAATGCCTCAAATCTTCTAATCTCCAAACATTTGTTTCTAAATGTTTAGGGAAAGATTTGATGTGAATGATCAAAATAGTATTCTAACATCATCATTTCAAAACAAGTTATTGAATTGTGAGTCAGGTATTTTCACTTTCATGTATCTAGAGGCTCATATTGCCCATTTGGAAGTCTGTGTCTTATGACATGACAAAAAATGGAAAGCAAAAAACTTCCTTTTTTTATTTTTTCCCTCATGATTTTCCTTTTTGATGGGATGGACATTGATTCAGAGGTCAGAGGTGAAGGACTAACCTTCACACACACACACACACACACACACACACACACACACACACACACATTTATATCGATATTTATATACATTCAGGAAAACATAACTTTTGCCCAAAGCAAATTTCTCAAACTGAAAACATCAATAAAATTGGTTTTTAAATACTTTTTGTTTTTATTTTCATCCCCACCCCCATGCTGTACAAAATTCTCCCCTTTGAGCCCCCAGATACTATTTACAGTTTAACCTTTTATTTATTTATTATAATAATATTTCTTTTACAAAGTTTTCTTAAATAGAGTATGGGGCGGAAATACCTTTGTGCAGTGATTTCCATTTTTTCGTGTTTTTTTTTTTTTTTTTTTTTAAATCAGTGTTTCTGCAGGTAGGTTTTTTTGAATAGTAAAAGTCTTTCTTCCCCCCGAGATTCATGATGTGGAAAAAAACCTCCCTCTGAGCGTTGCTCTGTGTCCAGGGTCTACTCCTCACCCAGCACAGGGGGAACTTGCCGATTATAATTCTTTTTTTCTTGGTGCATCGTAATTAAAATAAAAATTCAAAAATATTTCTGCACTGGCCATCATCGCCCACTGAGATCATCACGCTGGGCTCTGTGGAGTAGTCGCATTTGGTTTCCATCAGACCTTGGCGTCCTCGTGACTCGCCTTTGCTTCCGGTGCCGCTTCCGGTGCCACAGAGGCTGTTTCCGGTGCCCCGGGTGCGGTGTCCTGTGCAGACGAGCCGCGGCTCCCGGTACCTGGGAAGGACGTCATGTCCGTGGACAGCACCCGCGTGGTCGTGGACAGGTACTGGAAGATGTCATGCAGGCTGTGCAGGATCTGAGGTCCTCACTGCCGATGTCGTCCTAGTGATGGAGGGTCACGTGTGGCTTCCGTGTGTGGCTTCCGTGACAGGCCCTGCCCTCCGACATGGAGAAAGCCGCCAAGGAGGTTCCCTGTAGTAGAGCAGTGCTGAACAAGCATGACATGGCCTCCTGGGCATCTCCCTGAGGATCCATGGCTGCGCTGAGGGCTCTGGGGTGCCCCTGTGTGATGTCATCCTGCAGTGACCAGGACTGACAGTTGAGTGCCCGGGGACGTGGAGGCGGTGCCCGACCTATGATCATTTGTGTGACTTTCCCTTTTCTCCCCCCAACCCCATTCCTGCTATGACGCGAGAATTTCATTGAAACGGTGAAATATTGTATTTTAGAAACATACATATAATTTCCTTTCTGGGGGAAGGGCTCGAGACAGGGCATCTAGGTGTAGTTTTGGTGCCTGTCCTGGATCTCGCCAGGCTGGTGTCAAGATCCACCTGGCTCTGCCTCCCTAGGGCAGGGGTTAATGGCTTGTGCCTCTGCTGCCCTGCGAAATTACTATTTTTAAGTAAAGCATACCAATTACTTTATGGAAAAATGGGTAATATTACATGGACAGAGAAGAAAATATTCATATATTTAAGAGTGTATATTAAAAGTTAAAGAAAAAAAGGAAAGGAATTTGAGATAGAGCAAAGTGGAAAATACCATGTATCATAGGAAGTAAAAAGAAGGGGAAAGTTTTGTAATTATTTTGGCTTTTTTGATAAGCAGACTTCTCTGCAAAAGAAACCATTCCTGAAGGGTCAGAAGATCACCTATGCCTGTAAGATTGGGCACCACAGCTGGAAAGACAATGAAATATGTCAAAGAATGATGGTTTTGACATTAGTCTTTCCCTGAACAAGTAACTTGATTAATTTCACTTCAGGGTTTTCAGTCTACTTCAGAAATTTGTATGTTTCCCATCATATCAAAATTGGTTCTCAGAGATTGTTGTCATATTTATCTGATTTTTGAAGTTGCCTGTTTTTTAGAAATAATTTCATAGTTTCATCATACATAGTGATTTATGACACACAACATTCTTGTACATATGTGGTAGTTTGAATGTAATTAATCCCCATAAGCTCAAAGGGAGTGACACTATTAGGAGGTATGGCTTTGTTGGAGTAGCTATGGCCTTCTTGGAGGAAGTATGCCACTGTAGAGGCAGGCTTTGAGGTCTCATATATGCTCAAGCCATGCCAAGTGTCTCAGTTCACTTCCTGTTGCCTGTGGATCAAAGATATAGACTTCTCAGCTCCTTCTTCAATATCATGTCTGCCTGTTTGTCGCCATGTCCCAACATGATAATAATGGACTCAACCTATGAACTGTAAGCCACCCAATTAAATGTTTTTCTTTATAAGAGTTTCCATGGTCATGGTGTCCCTTCACAGCAATAGAAACCCCAAGACAACATATCCATAGTGTAAGTTGAACATATTTGCACCATAACCTCTTCCCTCCCTCATTCCCTCTCATCTTTTCTAACTCTCCTTGTTCCCCTAGACAGTTGGTATCACTTCTACTTTTGTGTCATACATACATAAGTGATCTTACATGTTTATATAAAACTCAGGAATCACATATGAGAGAAAACATTTCATAAAGCCTGGTTTAATTCAGTAAATACATTTACATGTAGATATGTCCACTTTCCTACAAATGATAAAACTTTGCTCTCCTTTTTGACTGAAAACATTTTCATTATGTATGTAAACCACATTTTCTTATCTATTGATGTGTGGTTGGACACCTAGGTTGATCTATTAACACAGCCACTGTAAATAGGGATGCAATAAACATTATACATAAGTATCTCTTTTAAAAGTTGGCTTAGAACTTGTGGGTAAATAATCAGGAGTGGCATAGTTGGCTTATATGATAGATCTCTTACAAGTTTTATTTGTTTATTTAGAAATTTCCATGGGGGATAGTTGACATTTCCATTAACAGTGTGTAAGGGTTCATCAGACAACCTAGCACTTTTTGTTCTTAGTGACTGCCATTATGGCTGGGGTGAAATGGAATCTCAGTGTATTTTTAATTTTTCTTTCTCTGATGGATAGTAAGGTCAAACATACCTTCATGTTGAAAAGACATTTGTACTTCATATTTTGAGAACTTTATTCTTTTTATTAGCCCATGTATTCATTGTATTGTTTGATTTCTTTTTGTTTAGTTTTAAAATTCTCCATATACTCTACATATTAATCCCATCCTAGATACATAGCTAGTAAATATATATGCCTATTCTATGGGCTCTTTCTTTACTTGTTTATTTGTTTTCTATTGTGCAATGTGTAATTTTGGTAAAAAAAATAATAAGCTAACTATAATGGCTTTTGTAGGGAGTCTTTATTTGTCCTAAAAGAGAATTCTTTGTCTTAAACAGAGAATTCTTAACAGAGGAAACTCAAATGGTCTAGAAACATTTAAAGAAATGTTCACCATTCTTAGACATCAGGGAAACGCAAATCAAAACTACTTCGAGATTTCATCTTACATCTGTCAGAATGGCTAAGATCAAAAACACAAGTGAAACCTCATACTGGAGAGGAAGTGGAGCAAAGGAAATTATCTTCCATTTCTGGTGGGAGTGAAAACTTATACAGCCACTTTGGAAGTCAGTGTGGTAGTTTCTCAGAAAACTGGGAATCAATCTACCACAAGACCCAGTTATATCACTCTTAGAAATATACTCATAGGATAGTCAATCATACCACAAAGAACTTGCTCAACTATGTTCATAACAACTTTATTTGTAATAGCCAGAACCTGGAAAAAACATAGATGTCCCTCAACTGAGGAATGGATAAAGAAAATGTGGTACATTTACCCAATGTAGTATTACTCAGCTGTTAAAAACAATGACATTATGAAATTTGAAGACAAATGGAACTAGAAAAATATCATCCTGAGTGAAGTTAACCTAGACTGTCTTAGTTAGGGTTTCTATTACTGTGAAGAGACATCATTACCAAGGCAATTCTCATGAGGATAACATTTAATTGTCTTGCTTACAGTTTTAGAGGTTCAGTCCGTTATCATCATGGTGGGGAGCATGGTGGCATGCAGGCAGACATGGTGATGGCTACATCTTGATCAGAAGACAACAGGAGAGTAGACTACTACGACATTGGGCATGGCTTGAACACATATGAGACCTTAAAGCCCACGCCCCCAGTGACATACTTCATCCAACAAGGCCATATTTACTACAGCAAAGCCACATCTTTTTTTTTCTTTTTTGGTTTTTTGAGACAGAGTTTCTTTGTGTAGCTTTGGAGCCTGTCCTGGAGTTCACTCTGTAGAGCAGGCTGGCCTTGATCTAACAGAGATCCACCTGCCTCTGCCTCCAGAGTGCTAGGATTAAAGGTCTCTGCCACCACTGCCTGGCAAAGACACGCCTCTTAATAGTGCCACTCCCTATGTGCTTATGGGAGCAAATTAGATTCAAACTACCACATTCCATTCCATGGCCCTTGTAAGCTTTTAACAATATCATAATGCAAAATACATTTAGTCCAACTTCAAAAGTCCCCATAGTCTATCACAGTCTCAATATTTTTAAAAGTCCAAAGTGCAGAGTATCTTCTGAGATACATGCAATCTCTTAACTGTAACCCCCTATAAAATCATAATACAAAAAGAGATCATATACTTCCAATATATAATGGCTCAGTATATATATTATCATTCCAAAACTTAGGGAAGGGAGCATAGTGAGGAAATACTGGACCAAAGCAAGACCAAAACCCAGCTGGGCATACTACAAACTGTTTCTCCATGTCTAATATCAAAACACTCTTCTGATTTCAAACTCTTTTCAGCTTTATTGACTGCAACACACTTCTTTCTCTTAGGCTAGTTCCACTCCCCCTTAGCAGCTTTCCTTGGCAGGTATCTCATGGCTTTGGCATCTCCAACATCTTGGGGTCTTCAAGGCAATTCAGGCTTCAATGTCATAGCTTCATGAAATGGTCTCACTGAGCCTCCATACAGGGATATCACTGACACATTCCTAGCCTCAACAGCTTTCCTTAGTCATCAAGGTAAATTCCATAACCCATTACTTCTAAACTTACCTCTAATGTCAGAACTCCATGGCTGAAGCTGCCAAGTTCTGGTGTTTTTGGTGCTGGAACATGGCTTTTCATTCAGTTACATCTTTACCAGCCTTTTGTCTTTCACTGCCTAAGCTTGGCTATCTAGAAACTTGCTCAAACTCAGAGATCTGCCAGCCTCTTTGCCTTCCCAGTGCTGGGATTAAAGGCATGCACCACAACACCTGGCTCTAATTTTTCTTTAATTCCTTTTCTCAAGTTGGAAATTTAGCTGAGTGGGATCTTGCCCCAAGGTCATCACTCCCTTTATTCCATTTCTTAATCTATCTCCTTGAGCACAGGATTTAGTTCTATTCCATTTCCAGGGTGTTGTTGGTTGTTTTTATTTTTTGTTCTTTGGGGCCCCACCACCCAAATAAATCATACACAGAGTCTTATTTTTAGTTATGAATGCCTAGCCTTGGTTTGGCTTGTTTCTTGCCAGCTTTCCTTAACTTAAATTATTCCATCTACCTTTTGCCTCTGGGCTTTTCCCATTCTCTCATTCTGTAAATCTTAAACTTACTCCAAGGCTTGCTATGTAGCTGAGTGGCTGGTCCCTGATGTCCTCCTCCTTCTCTTGCCCCTTCTTCCTATCTCTTCCCAGATTCTCCTTCTATATATTCTCTGCCTGTTGGCCCCACCTATCCTTTCCCTGCCTTGCTATTGGCCATTCAGTTCTTTATTAGACCATCAGATATTTTAGACAGATGGAGTAACACAGCATCACAAAGTTAAATAAATGTACAAAAGTAACACACCTTGAAATAATATTCCTTAACACCTGGTGCCCCTTTTCTCATTCTGTACATTTTATCTTTTCATTTTCTCAACTTGATCTGATGGAGATAAATCTTCATCAGAGTTAACACTAATAACTACATGACAGAGTTTATACTAGGCTGTTTTGAGAATTCCTCTGCTAACAAAATTAATCCAAAAGTCTTCACTTTAGCCTTAGGCAGACTCTTTGGACAAGGACAAAAAAGCAGCCACATTCTTCACCAAAATATCACAAGAACCATAGGTTGCTTATTAATATTTGTCTCCTCTATAACCTCTTAAGCTAGCACCCCAGAGTTCAAATAACTCTTTGCATCATTGTCTTCCATGCTTCTACTAGTATGGCCAATTAAGTAGTGCTTAAATCATCCCACTGCTTTCCTATCCTAAACTTCAAAGTCCATATTACTCTAAACAAAAACATAGCCTGGTCTATCTCAGCAACATCCCAGTCCCTGGTACCAACTTCTGTCTTAGGATTTCTATTGCTGTGAAGAGACACCATGACCACTGCAACTCTTATAAAGAAAACATTTAATTGTGGTGTCTTGCTTACAGTTTCAGAGGTTCAGTCCATTATCATCATGGCAGAGAGTATGGTGGCATGCATGCAGACATGGTGCTGGCTACATCTTGATCAGAAGGCAACAGGAAAGTGAACTAAGACACTGAGCATGGCTTGAACATATGTGAGACCTCAAAGCCCACCCCACAGTACCACATTTCCTCTAACAAAGCCACACCTAGTCCAACAAATCCATACCTCCTAATAGTGCCACCCACTATGAACTTACAGGGGCAAATTGCATTCAAACTATCACACAGACCCAGAAAGATAAACATGGTATGTAATCATTAATAAGTGGATATTTGCTGTAAAGTAAAGGATAACTATACTGCAATCCACAGACCCATAGAAACTAGGTGACAAGAAGGATTCAAAGAGAGGAATGCTGGATCTCCCCAGGATGGGGGAATAGAAGAGAGTTTGTGAGTGGATTTTGCATGAGTGGGCATGGTAACATGAGATATCAGATTGGGAAGGTGGAGATGGGGAGAGTACTGAAAGAGACTACTGGGAAGGGGGGCATTTCAGGTCAGGTAAAAACCTGGTACAAGGGAATCTCACAGTAATCTACAAGGATAACCCCAGCTAAAAATCTTAGCAAAAGACTACTATACTGAACTGGACACCTGTGATCATGCAAGTCTTCAAGTAGAGGGAGTGGAAAACCAAACCAGCCACATAACCTTTACCTAGAGTCTGTCCTGCCTATGATATATGCTAGGGTAAGGGTGGTCTAGAGATTGAGGGAGTGACCAAGAAATGGTTGATCTAGTGTAAAACCATGCCAAGAAAGTAAACCCATCCCTGACACTGCCTAGAAGACAAGGAACCACAGGCTGGATGACCCAGAAACCTAGGATAGAACCAAATACAATTGGATGAAAAAATGTCAATGTAATGGTGCCTAACAATATTCTGCTATACACATAGATTGGTGCCTAGTCCAATAGTAATCAGAGAGGCTTCATCAGGAACTAATGGAAACAGATGTAGACATACAGCCAAACATTAGGCAGAACTTGGGAAATCTTGCACAAGAACGGGAGAAAAGATTGTAGGAGCCAGAGGGATCAAGGAAATCATTAGAAAACCCACAGAATCAACTAACCTGGCCTCACAGGGCCTCACAAAGACTTAACTGACAAACAGGGAGCCTACATAGGACTGACCAAGGCATTCTGCATGTATGTTACATTTGTGTAGGTTGGTCCTCTTGTGGGACTCCTAACAGTTGGAGCAAGAACTGTCTCTTGGGACCCTACTCCTTATATTGGGTCACCTTGCCCAGCCATAGTGCATGGGAGGTGCTTAGTCTTACCGCAACTCAATATGCCATATTTTGTAGATATCCATAGGAGACCTGCACTTTTCTGAAAAGAAAAAGAAGAGGAGTGGATTGGGGATGAGGAAAAGAGGGAGATTTTGGGGAGGGGCCCAGAGGAGAGGAGGGAGTGGAAACTGTGGCCAGGATGTAAAATAAATCAAAAAAGAATTACAGGCAAATAAAGAATGCTGAATATTGGATAAACAGTGTTCCCCACAAAAGAGCACATCAATTGGTTATCCAACACCAAATGGCCATCCCTGAAAACATACGTAGAAGTAATACATACACTGAGCAGATTACATTTAGGAATGTGTGTGTGTGTGTGTGTGTGTGTGTGTGTGTGTGTGTGTGTGTGTGCTGCAGGTAACAAAAATCAATGAAAAAGTATAAATTTGAAAGAAAGGAAGGAAAGTTTTATGGGAGGCTTTGGAGGGAATAGAAGGAGAGGCAAATGATGTCATTATAATCTCAAAAATAAAAGAAAAAAACAAATTTTCTGGTGGAGTCTTTAGAGTGTCTTATATGTACATTATAGCTGTAAATAAGGATATTTTAATTTTTTCTCTTCCCATTGATTTTCTTCTCATGTCTTTAAGATTTAATAAAGATGTCAAGCAATATATTAAACCAGACTGAAATAAGAAGACATCTTTGTCTGATTACTGATTTTGGCATACATTGTAAGTGTCACTAGTTCCTTGTGCTCAAAGATAAGCATGGAGGAAACCAGGAATGTTAAACATGAAGGGCTGTTCCTTCAAATGAAGAGATGAACAATCTGGTATTTACCCAGTAGGCAGAGAGCAGCCATAGTTAATAGCTCAGTTACCTTTGTACTACCTGTGTGAACAAGACCGCACTAGGTCCTCCTCCAGACCCCTATCATGACCTTATTTTTCTCAGTCAGTCTATAAACCCAATATTTATGGAAGATGTTAAATGTACTTTGTAGAGTTTAGATATAGTCATACATGATCATTATTCAGTTTATTTGTTCATCAAAGAGATTTATATATGCTTTATTGTATACATGGGACTGAAGAAATTATTACCAGAATAGTTTTCATCAAATTCTGCTGTTCTTAAATTTGCCTAAAAGAAACTCCTTGGGGCCAGACTCCCCAAGTTTAAACCAGTACCTACTACTTAGTCTTGCTAAGTTGAACTGCCTTCGTGCCTCCTGTGGATTGTTACTTTGCTGCCTGTGATGGTTTATGACTGATTCTACCAACCCCCACTCATTTAATGTTATACTGTCTGCAGACTAGCCATATGTAGTTTTTATTATGTTGAGAAATGATCTTTCTTTCCCTAGTTTCTTCAATGCATTTTTAAAGTTGTAGGAAAAAGGTCTGCTTTTTACTAATGTTATTTTTTTTCATAAAATATCTTCTGAAAAACGGTTTCTACTCTCTCGAACCCTCCCAGATCCACACCACTTCCCTTCCCCACCCACTCATATCCACACACTTTCTGTCTCTCTATATATAGAATAGAAAATAGGCATTTTCCCACATGAAGAAGTTGGAGAAATCTCACACTAGTGACTTAACAGCACACCTGAAAGCTCTAGAACAAGAAGAAGCAAAGTCTCCCAGGAAGAATAGACGCCAGGAAATTATCAAAGTGAGAGGTGAAATTAATAAAATAGAAACTAAGAGAACAATACAAAAAATTAATGAAACAAAGAGTTGGTTCTTTGAGAAAATCAACAAGATAGACAAGCCCTTTTCCAAAATAACCAAAAGACAGAGAGAGAGAATCCAAATCAACAAAATCAGAAATGAAAAGGGGGACATAACAACAGACATTGAGGAAATCCAGAGAATTATCAGGTCATATTTCAAAAACCTCTACTCCACAAAACTGGAAAAACTAAAAGAAATGGACAATTTTCTGGATAGCTACCACATACCTAAGTTAAATCAAGACCAGATAAACTATTTAAATAGTCCAATAACTCCTAAGGAATTAGAAACAGTCATTAAAAGTCTCCCAACCAAACAAAGCCCAGGACCAGATAGTTTCAGTACAGAATTCTACAAGATCTTCAAAGAAGAGCTAATACCAATACTCTCTAAATTGTTCCACATAATAGAAACAGAAGGAACATTACCAGACTCCTTCTATGAGGCTACAATTACCCTGATTCCTAAACCAAACAACGATACAACAAAGAAAGAGAACTACAGACTGACTTCCCTCATGAACATTGATGAAAAATACTCAATAAAATACTGGCAAACAGACTCCTAGAACACATCAGAACAATTATCCACCATGTTCAAGTAGGCTTCATCCCAGGGATGCAAGGGTGGTTCAACATACGAAAGTCTGTCAATGTAATACACCATATAAACAAACTCAAAGAAAAAAAAAACACACGATCATCTCACTAGATGCAGAAAAGTTATTTGACAAAATCCAACACCCCTTCAAGATAAAAGTCTTGGAGCGATTAGGAATACAGGGAACATACCTAAACATAAGAAAGGCAATTTACAGCAAGCCAACAGCCAACATCAAATTAAATGGAGAGAAACTCAAAACAATTCCACTAAAATCAGGAACGAGGCAAGGCTGTCCACTCTCCCCATACTTATTCAATATAGTACTTGAAGTTCTAGCCAGAGCAATAAGACAACATAAGGAGATTAAGGGGATACAAATTGGAAAGGAAGAAGTCAAGCTTTCCCTATTTGCAGATGACATGATAGTATACTTGAGTGACCCCAAAGATTCCACCCAGGAACTGACACAGCTTATAAACACCTTCAGCAACATAGCAGGATATAAGATCAACTCAAAAAAATCAGTAGCCCTCCTATATACAATGGACAAAGAAGCTGAGAAGGAAATCAGAGATACATCACCCTTTACAATAGCCACAAATGACATAAAATATCCTGGGGTAACACTAACCAAGCAAGTGAAGTACCTACATGATAAGAACTTTAAGTCCCTGAAAAAAGAAATTGAAGATGTCAGAAAATGGAAAGACCTCCCATGCTCATGGATAGGAAGGACCAACATAGTAAAAATGGCAATTTTGCCAATAGCAATCTACAGATTCAATGCAATCCCCATCAAAATTCCAATACAATTCTTCACAGACCTGGAAAGAATAATACTCAACTTCATATGGAAAAACAAAAAACCCAGGATAGCCAAAAGAATCATGTACAATAAAATAACCTCTGGAGGCATCATAATCCCTGACTTCAAGCTCTACTATAGAGCTACAGTAATAAAAATAGCTTGGTATTGGCATAGAAACCGACATGTGGACCAATGGAATCGAATTGAAGACCCTGACATTAACCCACACACCTATGAACATATAATTTTTGACAACGAAGCCAAAAGTGTACAATGGAAAAAAGAAAGCATCTTCAACAATTGGTGCTGTCATAACTGGATATCAAAGTGTAGAAGGCTGCAAATAGATCCATATCTGTCACCATGCACAAAACTTAAGTCCAAGTGAATTAAAGACCTCAACATAAATCCAGCTAATCTGAACCTGCTAGAAGAGAAAGTAGGAAGTAGTCTTGAATGCATTAGCATAGGAGATCACTTCCTAAATATAACACCAGGAGCACAGACACTGAGAGAAACAATCAATCAATGGGACATCATGAAACTGAGAATCTTTTGTAGAGCAAAAGATATGGTCAACAAGGCAAAGCAACAGCCTACAGAATGGGAAAAGATCTTCACCAACCTCACATCTGACAGAGGACTGATATCCAGAATATATAAGGAACTCAAGAAATTAGACATCAAAACGACCAACAGTCCATTTAAGAAATGGGCTACAGAACTAAACAGAAAATACTCAACAGAGGAAACTCAAATGGCTGAAAGACATTTAAGAAATTGCTCAACATCCCTAATCATCAGGGAAATGCAAATCAAAACAACTCTGAGATACCACCTTATGCCTGTCAGAATGCCTAAGATCAAAAACACTGAAGACACCTTATGCTGGAGAGGATGTGGAACTAGGGGAACTCTCCTCCACTGCTGGTGGGAATGCAAGCTTGTACAACCACTTTGGAAATCAATATGGCACTTTCTTAGAAAATTGAGAATCAATCTCCCCCAAGATCCACCTATACCACTCTTGGCCATATACCCAAGAAATGCTCAAGCATACCACAAGAGCACTTGCTCAGGTATGTTCATACCAGCATTGTTTGTAATAGCCAAAACCTGGAAACAACCTAGATGCCCTTCAACTGAAGAATGGATAAATAAATTGTGGCACATATACACAATGGAATACTACTCAGCAGAGAAAAACAATGACATCATGAGGTTTGCAGGCAAGTGGATGGATCTAGAAAAAAATCATCCTGAGTGAGGTAACCCAGACTCAGAAAGACAAATATGGTATGTACTCACTCAGGAGGATACTAGATGTGGAACAAGGATGACTGAACTGCTACTCACATCCCCAGTGAGGTTACCTGGAAAACAGCACCCCAAGAAAGACACGAGGATAGCCCAATGATGAAGAAATGGCTGAGATCTATATGTACAACCTGGGCATGAGTGGGAGCAATGAAGGGCAAGGGTCGAGGGAAAGAGAGCAGGAGATCCCAACTGGATCAAGAACAGAGAGGGAGAACAAGGAATAGGAGACTATGGTAAATGAAGACCACACGAGAAAAGGAAGAAACAAAGTGCTAAAGAGGCCCAAAGAAATCCACAAAGATACCCCCACAAAAGACTGCTGGCAATGGTTGAGAGACAGCTGGGACTGACATACTCTGGTGATGGGATGGCCAAACACCCTAATAGTTGTGCCAGAAACCCCATCCAAGGACTGAGGAATCTGGATGCAGACATCCATGGCTAGGCCCCGGGTGGAGCTCCGGGAGTCTAATTAGCGAGAAAGAGGAGGGTTTATATGAGTGAGAATTGTTGAAACCAAGGTTGGATAAAGCACAGGGACAAATAGCCAAACGAATGGAAACACATGAACTATGAACCAAAGGCTGAGGCGCCCCCAACTGGATCAGGCCCTCTGAATAGGTGAGACAGTTGATTGGCTTGATCTGTTTGGGAGGCATCTAGGCAGTGGTACCAGATCCTAGGCTCATTGCATGAGTTAGCTGTTTGAAACCTGGGACTTATGCAGGGTCGCTTTGCTCAATCTGGGAGGAGTGGACTGGACCTGCCTGGACTGGGTCTACCAGGTCGATCTCAGTCCTCTGGGGAGGCTTTGCCCTGGAGGATGTGGGAATGGGAGGTGGGCAGGAGGGAAGGGGAGGGGGGCAGGAAGGGGGAGAACAAGGGAATCTGTGGCTGTTATGTAGAACTGAATGGTATTGTAAAATAAAATAAAATTAAATTAAAAAAAGAAAATAGGCATTTTGATAATAATAATAATTATTATTATTAATACTAATATAAACAAAGAAGGACAAAACAAACAGAAGAAGAAGCACAAGAAATGCACACATATGCAGAGACATGCATAGCTATGTATTTGTTTCCCCTTCTAGGAGGATTCAAGCCCAGTCCCTTTTTCTATTCCTAAGCTCTGCAGTTACATGGATTATAGCCTGCTTATCGAAGACTTAACAGCTGATATCCACATATAATTAATATGTGCTTCAGTGCTTTTTTTTTTTTCCTTTTAGGCAGGCCTGTATGGCATTTTCTTTTTTTTTTTTTTCCATCACAGGCAATTTATTTTGTTCTATTCATTCACAGTTAATACAGAAAATACTTGGAAACATTTCCATATAATGTTTGACACAGAAATCATCAAATAGAAGTATACAATGTTGACAGGAGGTAGTACATTTATAATTTATAACCCCAAATGTATTTATAAATTAGAAATGGAAAGATCTACTAATGAAATTATGAAGGTTCACCAAAGTCATTTAATCTGTCAGTTTCTCATTCATTTTTATGTCTTAAAAATATTCTATTGTATGAATAAGCCACATTTTATTTCTCTCCAGTATTTGATAGCTATTTGAGTTGTTTTAACTTTTTTACTATTAGCAACACACTGCTGTAAACTTTCATGTACGTTTCATAGGTGCACATTTTCAGTAGTTTGAGGATATATTCCTAAGGGTAGAATTGTTGAGTAACAGAGTAACAATGTTTTGCATTTTGACCAACCACCAAACTGTTTTGCCAAAGTGGCACACCATTTTACAGTCTCACCAAATCCTTGTTTTTAAGACTCTGATTTTTGTACAAAAGCATTCAATCATTCTGTCAGACCAAACCAGGAAAAGTAAGCTATAGTTCAGAGCTGTTCTATTCCATTTACTATGCAAAGCCATTCTTGGCGTTTGCAACTCTCAGCCCTTTTGAGTATTCTTGCAGTGTTTACCTTTTCCTCCACCACTTTTTTTTCTTCTTTTTTTTCTTCTTTTTTTCTGGTTTATTTCTATCTATTACAAATGTATAAAAAATCCTCCATCAACGCTGCTGTCAGCAGCAGAACCTTGAGAAATATACCTTTGGTTTGCCTCAGAAAAGGAACACATATTGCACTGTAAAGTTTATAAAATTGGCACAAAACATTGTGATAATGTTACAATACCAGTTTTAAGAGTTCAGTGACTAATGGGGAGCCAATGGGATACATGCACAACTGTGAAAGCGATCTCACTTAGCCAGCTGTACACGTAGACTGTAAATCTACATTCAGATCATTTCTGAACTAAGACTATCATCTCAGTTTGTCTGTTGAGGTCAACCAGGAAACCCTAGAATATACCTTGATTTTTGCAAAAAGCAAAATAGGGGGAGGGGTTTCTTCAGCATTTCAGTTCATGAGTAACTGTATCCTAACAGGCAAAGTGTTCTCTCACTGTCAACATAGAATGAACTGCTGCTGGAGGTCAACTTGGGTTTTAATTTGCATTAGCACTTACATGCATAGTAGTCCAAGTTGTTGACCTCATGAGTTTAAAAAGTAACTCTAAAAAAGTAAAATGGCCCTTCTTGGAAGACTAAAGAAAGACATCCAGCCACAGTTGTAAAAAATCTCATCAAAACAATATACCCTTTTATGAATTACTCCTCAAATAAAAAAAAAGTAGCCCCAAATAAGAATCAGCTCTGAAAAAGAAAATATAACTTAAGATATTTGAAAAAAACAAGGTGAATACAGGTTCAAAAATAATTAAGATTCATTTTCTTAAGGCTACCTAGAATTACGCTTTAAAGAATTCTACCATTTCAAGTTTACCACTAGTTACTAGATACCTATTTACAAACAAGATGTTCACTTTTTTTGTTCCTTTATCAAGAGAAAAATCTACCTTCAGGGTATGAGGGTGGTGATGGGGAGGGACCAGAAAACAAGATTCAAACAATCCCATGCAAATATCACATTTTTCAAATGGAAGAACTCCAAACTGCACTAGAAGTTCCAATCACCAAGACACTTTCCATTGAAATGATTCAAGTACAACTACATGGCACCATGGCCTAGGCCTAACATAGGCCTGACAACCAAGTCCTTGTTTTCTGGAAGAAAGGACTCAAAAGTCATAACAATACTTCAAAGATCAATCAGGTTTTCCTTTCCTTAATATTTTTGTTTTTGACTTCTAATCTTAAAGACTAGATTAAAACTCAACTCATTTCCCAGAAGGCATTGCTTCCCTTTGCTCCACGAAAGAGTCCACCAAGACCTCTTCCTCAAAACCATCCAGCCCCCAGCCTCCAGTCTGTGCCCGTGATGCATCTTTCTCAACATCCTGAAAAGGCAATGTAGGTAAAATATGCTCACAAACACCAAAACTAGCTGTCAGAAAGACGTAACGAGCTTTATAATTTAAGTTCCAAAACACAAATACTTGCAGCTTAATCTGCACTGACAATGATTGTCAAAGCCCAAGATTCAACATTCATAAATTCTCATTCACACACACACAACACACCATTATCACACAACCTGTGTCTTGAGAGAATCTTCCTGGGTTGTCCCCAGACAGAGTGCCCAGACTCGCCCTGGTTCCGAGATAGCCTCTTCCCCAGGTGTTGGGGCTAGGGTGTCCCTGTTCCAGGCTGCGTCCGCCCCTCTCAGTCCCCGGGCCCGTCCACCCCTGTGGCCCGCCACCACAGGCCCACCTGCGTCCACTTGTCTCCGCCGCAGGGCCTGTATGTCCCTGTCAGCTGCCGCTGGGTCTGTCTGCCTCAGCGGGCGCCAACGGGCCTGTATGTCTCTGCTGGCTGCTTCAGTGGGCCCACCCACCTCAGCTTGTCACTGCAGCCGGGCCCGTCCACCTCCGTCTGCTTAATTCTGCTGCAGGGCCTGTCCACCTCTGTGGGTCGCCGCTGGGCCTGAATGTCTCTGCCGGCTGCCGCCGGGCCTGAATGTCCCTGTTGGCTGCTGCCGCCTGGCCTGTCTACCTCCGCGGGCCGCTGCCACAGGCCTAACTGCGTCTGCTTGTCTCCGCCATCTTGATTCGTGCTTCAGTGCTTTTATCATGAATATATTATGATAATACAGATAAGTCAGAATTGTCTTTCTGTATTTATTGAGATCTTTTCTATCATTAAATACATTTATGTGATGTATTGCATATATTGGCTTGTATATGATGAATCATCCTTGCGTTTCCAAAATGAGGCCAACTTTATACTGATAAATTAAATTTTGTGTCTTTCTTTGTGGTCCTTTGTTTGATTATAGTGGTTCATTGGGAATTTCATACAAGATATTTGGTCATATCCTGTTCCTCTGACTCCTCTAAGCTTCACTCTCCTCCTCTTCCCACCCAGCTTTGTTTATTATTCATTTTTTAGCCTATCAGATACTGTTTCTGCAGTTCCTTCCTTATTTCTGCTTCAAGACTAGTTTTGGATCTCTGTGTTAATCTCCATCTACTGCCAATAGATTCCTCTTAGAAAAAGATTGAGGGATACACGAATATATAGGTATAATAAAAAGTTTAAATCTGTGACCCTATACTGGAATATATATTAATAGATTTTTCCCCAGGACCTATGACCTGTTTGGTCATAGGTAGCCACTGGTCATTTTAGAGGATAGCCACACATTCAAGAATTTTTGTGCAACACAAATAGATTTGATAAAATTAAAGAAAAAAAAAAAAGAACACAAAGGTGAGTGTGTAAAGAAAAGGGATGCATCTGGGAAGAGTTGATGGGATCAATATCATCAAATATATTGTGCAACATTATCAAAGATCATGTAAAAATAAAGAGTTGGGAAGTTTAATGAATAAAAACTTCACACACACACACACACACACACACACACACACACACACACATACAGCCATATAAATGTAAGTTTAAGCAAATATCCTTTTGGCAACTGCCTATTCCCAGCCCTTGGAAAGACTATATTTTATTTGCTCTTTAAAAATCTCTATGCTCTATAGTATGAACACATGTCATCTGACTTTTTTTTGATGGAGCAGGAAGACAGGAAGACTGGGGAGCTAAGTGGAGTCTGGAGCCAGAGCCCAATGAAACTGAGGTACTAACTCACAATATCCAAGTTATAGAACTACCCAAGTGGCTGGTGCTTTTCAGATGAATGAAAATGGAGACACATATATGCACTTAATTGAATAATACTGAGTCATAAAAGACTATAAGTAACATTAAGATGAATGCAAATAAGTTACCTCATAAATTAAGAAAAATATATCAGAAACAGAAAGTGCCACACATTTTCTTTCATATACAAAACTCTATAACAGCAATAAAAAGATCAGAAAACAGATAAAGGATTTTAATTCAACAACTAAAATATTTAAACCTAAATTAAAAATAAAACTAGGAGATTATAATTTAAAAACTAAAATTTTGATCTTTCATACAAATAGAGCAATTCATAGAAGAGAAATAAATTATCAAAAATCATATGAAAGGGAAATAAATGATAAGATTTATTAGTATCTAATAGCAAAACTTAATCAGAAATTACTAATTTTCTTAAAACATGCAATTGATTTTATTAAACATTATGGAAGAATGGATATCAATTGTTGAAAATTTCTTTCACAAAAGGAGGTACAAGTTGAGACTCTTGACCATTTCAAATGGAGAAATAATAACTATAGACATTACAAAAATTTGAAACAAATTTTGTCTATTGGCAAAAAATATTTAATAAAGTAATAGCTTAGTAAATTCAGTAAGTATGCAAACTGTAGCCATGGCCAACTGCTAGATTTATTTTAACCATGCAAGGCTGAATTAGTGTTTTCCAATGAATTAATGCAGTTCTTTATATCAATATTGTTGCATCAATTGATTCATCAAATGATTATGTACATTTTGTTTGTGGTGAAGTTCAACCTCTCATGATAAAAAAAAATGTCGTAGCAAGTTAAAAACAGGGCAAATATAGCACAATGTGTTTCAAGAACTAAGCTCTGATATGTAGTATCATTCACTCTTGTTATAAGTGCCATGACTGTTCAAGGTATTCTCTAACTAAAGGTGCTGTGTGAACTGGATAATTGCATACAAAGGTAATTACATGAATAAACTTACTAGTAGTTTAAAATAATGATTAGTTAATCATTTTAATATCCATCTCTTTTCATCAATGATATCTACTATTTAAGTAAACAATGAAATGTCATTAATTGAAATTCCTGAATATTTTGCTGTTATGCTACTAGATGGAATTATCTTTGTTTTTCACTCGATTGTTGTTCAACATTTACCCTTTGAGTCAACAGGGCTATAATAGTGGAATTCCCATGATAAAAGTCTTAGGGACTCAGCTCACCAGCCTTCAAGTGGCCAAAAACTCCACACAGTACCAAAGAGAGGACACTTCTTAAGAGATTCAATAATACTAGAAATAAGGATTTCTATTGCCTTTATTCTCATTAATCAGGTAAGTTGAGATGCTGCAATTAGTCAATAGCCTACTAAAGTTAGCAGTTATTTTTCTGGTGTAAGTAATGGATAAGTCTCAGGTCACAACAATAAAACTTTTTATTCTTTATTGTTATTTTTATTTAAAAAAGCATTTATTAAACCTTTACTTAAACTGGACTTCCACAGAGAAGTCAAAATTTTGACTCCTTACTCTTATCCTGTTTCTATCTTGCTTTGCTCAGTACCGATTGTATTTCTGCAAAGATTAGCTAAGGTTTTGGAAACTTGCTTTTACTTGACATTCTTCAGTTCTGCCATAGGAATATAATAATCTCTAGAGTAGCAATTGATAATTCTTCTGGAATCAGTTTTGAGTAGCTTTAAGATGGAAGGCACATCTTCATTATCAATAAAATGGTATCATCAATTATCCTTATATTTATATTATTGTCTATCTCAAACTTAATTTACCATGGATCAGGATTTATTAATAAGATACACTCCCTGCTTTTGAGATGCTCATGGACTTGGTATAGCTCCAAGAGAATATTCATTGTAAATTATGCTATGGAATATGAAATATAACATATTTACAAGCATGATGTAAGGGCATGGAGGACGGCTTTCTAGTCCATAATTAAGTAAAAAGGCATTCTTGATGAATTGACATAGGAGAGAGTTTTTGCAATAAGACATAACCTGCTAAATAAAAACATTAAGTGATCTTTTAAATAAAACAAGGAAACATTTACAGCCATAAAGGAGCAAAAGGTGTTTGAGACAGATGAGGCAGAGGCTGGGGAGATAGAAGGATTACAAGAACTTTTCTGGCACACAAAAAGTGAGAGCAGTGAGTGGAGCAGAGAAGCATCAAGAAATTTTCCACTGGTGTGCTTGTCAACTGCATCTCCTTTAGTGTTTATGGAATTCCCTCTGCTTGTTTCTATTTTCTCCTGTTTCTTTCTGCTTGCTTTTCATGTCCCATCTCCTCTCTTCTCTATTTGCTTTTCATCTACTTCCTTATTAGTATCAGCTGGCTAAGAATAGGTATATTTTAGGGAAAACTAACAATGGATTGCTCACAAACTTGAACTTAATATTAGTGATAAAACTCTTGCTGAGAATTCTCTTTGTTAATGGAATTGTGATATTTTATGAGAAAACCAGTGTTTTAATATTGGTAATCTTTGTCATAATTTCTAAAGTTTGTTTGAATGACTCTGACATTACTATATTGAATTTGTAGAGCTGTTTATCTTGATTCTATTCTGTTGTAAAATAATCCACTTTTAACTTGACAGCATATAACTTCGTTTTAGCCATCTGAATAACACATAAGTATAAATGTGGGGAGGTAAAAGCAAATGGGAGCTTACATTTCCAGATTATTGAATGATGGTACTTAATATACATTCTAGAATATTATTTCTCTTTCAAATAAAAATTTTCCTATTACTAATTTTACTTAATACCCTCCAATCTTCAAATTGGAAATATTTCCAGATTTACATATGTAAAATGACTTAGTCTAATAACTTCAATCTATTCCATTGCATATATGCACAATTATGTAGGTAATAGGTTTGTACTATTCAACATTAATAATATTCATGATATAGGATGTATAATAAACATTACTTACTTATGCACAAAACTTGTGTTGTCATTTGTTTTCTAGAAGTCAACCTGGTGTCTCATCTTAATTAATGTTTTCAACTTATAAATCAAGAGTGTAAGAAAATTTTTGTTCTGAAACATTGATAATACTGAGAATTATTTCTCTCATCTACATTTTATCACTCTTTGTTGATCTTTTTCTTGACTATTTTGATTGTTAAACTAAAAGCTACCAAACTACTCATGACTGATAAGGTTGATTGTTAATAAGCCTACTGGCCTTTGCATGCCTGTTTTGTGAGTTCTCTGCACATACTTGCTTTCTCCTTAAAATTAGATCTACTCCTTCCAGCATGATTACTTTGATTCTTCATTAATAATAGTAGTAAAATTGTGATAGTTTTCCAAGCCATAGTCAAAAAGTAGCAAAGAACAGTTTGACATAAAAAGAAAGTCAGAGTAAACTAGTCAGTTGCCCAATCATTTAGACACAAACAATAAACCTAGTAGTATTGCTTTCTGTTAGTGTTTGTGCATATAGTGGGCGTGTTTGTTCATGTGTGTGTCCACGTCTGTGAGCATGCAAGAGAACAATGATGGTTGTTGTTCCTCAAATGGCACATACCTTGATTTTGTTTGAGTATGTATGAGAGAGACAAGGTTTCTCACTGGCCTGAGGCTCACAAATTTGGTTAGACTGGGTTAGTCAGTAAGGTTTAGGGATGTGCTTGTGTGCATACTGGAATTACAAACTCACATCACTATGCTTGAATTTTTAACCTGGGTTCCTGGGTGAAATTAGAACCTCATGCTTACACAATAAGCACTTTACTAGCTGAACCATCTCTGCAGCCCTGACTTTTGGTCTTGGTGCTTTTCTATGCCTATTCTTTGGAAATACAGTATGTATAACTTTGCACTTCTAAATGTGCATGCCTTGGTTTCCTCACAATGAATGATTACAAGTTTTAGGCCTAACTAAAGCTCCCTTGATGGGAAAAATATATTGTCATTCAATTCTGTGATTATGCCTTTACTCCTTGCTTAGATTCTGTGAATTTGAATTATAAAGATTTACCTGTTACACAAAAATGTATATACCATGAATGATTTGACAAAAAGTATATATAATTTCATATTGTATATTATTCAAATTAGGGTTAACCTATATATATGCTCACATATTTGTCATAACTTTGTTGGAAAAATGCTATTTTTCTCTTCTGGGTCAGTATCAAATTGATCACTGATTTCAGCTCTAATGTTCCCCGGTGACTATCTGTTTAATCATCACTAAGTGGTCTTTTTTTTTAACCTCTGCAGTGTTTTGTTTTGCTTTAATATCTATTCCTACATTCTGACCATCATGATGCCTCTTCTTATATGGTTTTGCTGCACAGAACTCTATTTCTGACTCCAGTGAGTTCCTGGTGTTTGCATCAATATATTCTATTTTGTGAGTATGCAGTATAAGGATTTATTCTTGTGAATACCAGCTTATTAAAAAATTACACATAGGAGAGGAAGTGGCATAAAAATTGAAAATGAGTCATTGTCAGTGCTGAGTCTAGAAGGAGCAAGGTAGTTGAATTACAAGGGGGAAACAATGGCAGTCAGTCATGTGTAAGTTAAACATAAATTGTTTGATTGAGTTGCCTAAAAATTAAGTAGTTAATAAGACAGAAAAAGTAAATTAATATATTATGCAATATATATTTTGGAAGATGCAGATATGTCAATTTTGTATGGTTTAAACTATTAAATGCATCTAGGGTAGCATAGAAATAAGCAACTAACAGGTAAGCATGAGAGAATCATCCTCTGTTTTTCTTAGACATGTAGCTCTTAAATACAAGCTTCTTAGGTATTTTGTCTAGTGACAATTTTCATTAAAAATACATTATTCACCACTTTATATAATATTGATTTTCATTCCTTGTAGTTGCTTTAACATTCTTTTGAAGGTGTCTGTTAAAGAAATTATATCAAGTTACATTCCAATTGACAGCGTATGAAACTGTCTTTCCCCCTCACTGCCGTATTTATAGAACTTCATCAGATTATGAAGAATTTGATAACAAGTGAAAATTAATAAAATTTACTCTTTTGTTTACGTTTTCTCAGATAGTACAAAAGTCGATTTACCATTTGTATGGTGACTAAGAGACTGTTCTTAGGATAAAACAGCAAAGTTCTTTAACACAAATGCTTGCTTTACTCTGATGTACTTCCCTTGTTTCAAGGTCATTGCAGAGGACATTTCAAACCCTTTACACTCTAATTCCTCTTCAGTCAGATGGCACTGATATAAACCAACCATTCTCCTATGCTTTATCTTCATCTTAGTCATCAAGGTTTTGTGTTTAAAGTTGTTCACGCTTAAAGTATTCAATGTGTCTGCAATTCTGCCAGAAACAGGATCACCGTCTTACCAAAGGACACAACATAGTATTTGGGATACAGTATATATTCATAATGGATATTGGAAGAATAGAGACATTAATTCTTCAAAATATGTTCTGTCATGAAGAATTGTTTTTATTAATACATATTTTGAAACAATTTATGTTTATTTCTTTCAATAGATATTTATTTTAAATTATACTTTTTAATATAAAATCATTTTATTGTAATGAGTTCACAAATAAAATATTTCACTGCTAGGTTATTATTTTATTATTTCTGGTAACTGCTTTGCTTGTTTTGTTTTGAGTATTGTAGATAACTCAAGAAAGATCCAATGAATGAAGCAAATTACTCTGAAGTATCTGAGTTTATATTCCTGGGATTATCAGTCTACAGACCAACACAATGTTTCCTCTTTGTGTTTTCTACAATATCATATGCAACCATTTTTCTGGGGAATTTCTCAGTTGTGCTTACAGTTGTCCTTGACCCTCATTTACATTCACCCATGTACCTCCTTTTAGCTAATCTTTCATTTGTTGACTTATGTTTTTCTACCTCAACTGTTCCTAAGTTGATTTCTGATCTGTACTCCAGTCATAATACCATTTCATTCCAGGGCTGTATCTTCCAGATGTTTGTCCTTCATGTCCTGGGGGGATGTGAGATGGTGTTGCTGGTAGCCATGGCCTGGGACAGATATGTGGCCATATGCAAGCCCCTTCACTACCTGACCATCATGAGCCCACGAATGTGCCTTTTGCTTGTGATTGGTGCATGGGTTATTGGTCTCATTCACTCAGTGGCTCAGTTAGCTTTTGTTGTCCATTTGCCTTTTTGTTGTTCGAATGAGATAGATAGTTTTTACTGTGACCTTCCTAGGTTCATCAAACTGGCCTGCATAGACACCTACAGAATGGAGTTCTTGGTTACTGCTGACAGTGGATTAATTTCTGTCACTACCTTTTTCTTATTGATTGTCTCCTACATCTTCATACTGTTCACTGTACGGAAACAGTCCTTGGGCAGTTTGTCTAAGGCCCTCTCTACACTTTCTGCTCACATCTCTGTGGTGGTTTTGTTCTTTGGACCATGCATCTTTGTGTACATATGGCCATTTCCTAATGTCCCAGTGGATAAGTTTCTTGCCATTCTGGACTTCATGATTACGCCCATCCTGAACCCTGTCATTTACACACTGAGAAACAAAGACATGAAGGTGGCAATGAAGAGACTGAGTAAACAACTCCTGAGTATGAAAAGGGTCTCCTAAGCTCCTCACAAGAATATACAACCTGAACTGAGTCTACCAGGTCAACCCTGGTCCTCGGGGGAGACCTTGATCTGGAGGAGGTGGGAATGGGGGGTGGGCTGGGGGGAGGGGTGGGCGAGAGGGGGAGAACAGGGGAATCTGTGGCTATTATGTTGAACTGAATGGTGTTGTAAAATAATAATAAAAAAAAAAGGGGGGGGGAAAGAATATACAACCTGAATACTGTATTATAAACACAAATGTTAAATGATGTCCTCCACTTTGACACGATTTATTATTTCTTCTCTAACTGCTTGATAAACTTGAATAATTTATTTCAAATTGAAGATGAAATGATCATATCTATTGGTTATAAGCCATATATTATTACATATTTATTGCTTGGTTATTATTTATATATCACTTTTTTGTTATTCAGTGGTCACATATTTACTAGCTATTATGAAATACATATTTTAGACTATATAAAAAGCACTAATGGAAATGAAAGTTAAAAATTATCCATTGTTTTCACACCTGAACAGTTCATCACTGCCTTCCAGACATTTCTGGTACTTTTTCCTATTTGGAGCTAAGTTTAATCAAAGCTAGCAGCAAACTCAAAATTCTCCTGCATTAGCCTCCTGAGCACTAGGATTAAAATGTGCACCATCACGTCTTGTTTGCTTGCTTTTCACTGTGTGTATGTGTGGTGAATGAATGAATGGTGAGATTATATGGTGTGGGTGAAGGTCAGCAGGAAGAAGAGATAGGTGTATTCTGGAATCTTGTGGGAAACCTAGTGAAAGGGGTGTGGAGAGAAGGAAGTAAGGTAGAAAGAAAGATGGACTTTCCAGGGGTGCATTTGAATGATGAACTAATGTAAGAGCTGGGTTGGGCTGCTGCTCCTGGGGAGAAGAATGGGGTTGAGAAGGGGGTAGTGAAAAATGGAAGAGGAAGAAAAAGAACTTAAGGTTGTATGAATAATGGAGGGATAGAAGAGGGAGAGAGAAGAAGGGAAGAGGAAAGGAGAGCAAAGTGTAGAAGGGGAGTAAGGAGCTAGATCTCAGATTGAGAGATGGAAGCTGAGGAGGAATATTGTTTGCAGTGAGGGTAATATGGATATTTAATGGAACACAGACTTGTTTTCCTGAAGAAAGATGGCCAGAAGTGGCTTGTACATTCACAATGAACACCCTTAAACTCTAGGGATGTTAGCAGTGCAGGAGGCCCGCTCTTGCGCATGCACACCAATGTTTACCTGTGTTGCTTGGCAACCTGGAGTCCAGCAACTGTATCTAGGGGTGTCATAAGCTATTTCCCCCACCATACAGTTTTAGTGGGGGAGCTTGTGGGCGTATCTTGATTTTTCCATAATTCTGAGTTGGGGAATTAGTGGGCCAAAGGACAAATACTGAGCTAATTCTGAGTTGGGGAATTAGTGGGCTAAAGGACAAATACTAGGGAAAATCCGAAGGTCAGGGCCAGGCGGTGAGGCCAGTAAGTATCTTCAGTCATGAAGAACTTGGTTCATGGAATTAAGGAAAAGACACCTATGGGTTTCTGCGATGTCCCAGGAAAAAACTTGTTGGACTTTTTACGGGATATGAAAAGCATTTGTGCAAACGAAGCCAGATACAAACCTCGCAAAAAGATCCACCAGGCTGCAAGTGAAGGTGATATCAAGAAACTGCAGAGAATGATAAACCTTGGGAAACACAGCGTGCATGACAGAGACTTTAAGGAAAGGTAACAGCGCTTATGAGCTGGTTGGAGGGGCCTGTGTGGAGGATGTGATACGGCCTCTGATATATTCAAAGACCAGAATAGGGGACCCAGTAGGAGGGGACGGCCTCTCTGTGTTCTGTCTTCTCTGGATCCTCAGTACTGTCTCCAGACTTACACCCGGGCTAGAGGTCTCTAGTCCAGATTGTCCCATCCTGCCTACAAATTTATCCTGATAGATCATGAATTTACCATGTAATTTATTCACCATTGATAACATGAACATCTATTATGTAGCATTCCTATTGTACTATTCTTAAAACATTGCTGCTTTGCTCCTCTAAGCAAATTTAAATACAATTTAGAGTCCTTGAAATTAATAATACTTAAACATATCAGAAGAATTATTATCATATAATTTTAAGTACTTGAAATCTTGTTTGCTGAGCAGAAGGGATAGTGATTAAATTGAGATGTGGAGTGCAGGGAGCTATTCTAGACATTTTGCATTTCCCATTGATGCATCACAATGGTATTCTGTGAGATAACTACTGTTTTTGATACTTGCTTTACTGATGAGAGAATTGATTCATAGGAAGTCTAAGTTTGTAGCAAAGTTTAAGTTATAATTAAACCTATGGTGATTTAAACTCAATGCCATGCTTTTTCTCTAAACCTGCTCCTGGTTGGATGGTATTGAACACTGGCAGATTAATTTCTAAGCATGAAAGAGGCCATGTGCTCAGTTCATAGCACCACACAAAATACACCATCGAAAATGTTGTTTTTACCAGTATAGTGAGTAATACAAGCTAATAAATATTTCCATTTTTTTACAAGGACTTATTTGTTCAGAAGTTAGAAGAAACACATATCATCCAATGTTTATGAGTCATTTAATATTTTTTGATTACATGAGTAATTGAAATTTTAAGATAGTGTTCTAGAAATTCTTTAAAACTTTCTCATTTCCATAGGACTGCTCTGCATTTTGCTTGCATCTATGGCAGGGAAGAAGTAGTAAAAGTTCTACTGAGAAATAATTGTGATATTGATGCTGTTGACAGGAACTCCATCACACCTCTGATGAAGGTATGTATATCTGTCCAAATCTAGCATAACACAGACTTAATTTAAATGATTTTAAAACAAACTTGCCCCATGAACATGTCACTACTTGGTGAACTCTATGTGATGATCATATTGAATTCATTGAACAAGCAATCTCTTTCTTGGTATAATCCCTAGGCTGTACAAAACTGGTCATATGGGTGCATGTGTACATTGTTGAAGCACGGTGCTAATCCCAATCATATGGACAAAAATGGCAATACTTCTCTTCACTATGCTGTGTCTGAAGACAATCAGAAGCTGGTTGAATATTTGCTTAAATACAATGCAGACATGGAACAAAAGAACAAGGTATAATTCACAGCATTGTAGTCCCCCAAATAATCTGAAATACATGTGTGTTAATAGCAATACACATAGGATTAACTTACTTGAATGAAAATACTTTGAAATAGCTTAATTGTTTAAGCATATGACTTGAAATAGAGAATGTGACTTACTTTGAACGAAGTGTTAGAGTCTAGAACTTTCCTGCATAGAGGAGTAGTATTAGTGAAACACTATGTGAAAGGATAAATAAAAAGGAAGACAGTAGTGGGTATATTTTGGAGGGTCCTGCCAAGGTATGCCACTAAGCAAACAGGCCGTGCATTACAGACTTAGTGCAAGGTTTACTGGTGAAGGAAGAGAGTGGAGATTGGAAGGCCATGTCAGCATGGGGACTTGAAAGAGGCAGACAGACAAGAGGAAGAAGAAAAGCAAGGGAGAGAAGAAAAGGCAACAGAGGAAAGAAGAAAAAAGAGTAGCAAGAAACGAGAGAGATGAGAGACAAGAAAAGTAAAGAGGCAAAAGAGAGCGAGCTGAGCCTGGAGGGCACTTTTAAGGGTGCACATGTCACTTAGCTGATGGGGGAAAGGCAGCTGGAGACAGGTGATGATGTAACTCCTTTTTGTGGCTGAGGCAGCCTGCTGCTGGTCCAGAAACTATGTTTGCTATATTTATTCAAGGTAAAGCTTCTCTTTTTATGATTTTTTTCCACTAAAATTTGTTTCTAACCTGTGCGAAGTAACAGAACTGTAGAGCAAAAGTTCCCTTGCTAAATAAACTATTTTAAATCTCAAGTGAAACAAAAGAATTTTGGCAAATTTTAAATCTTATTGCTGTTGACAAATAATATCAAATGATATATTTCTCTGTGTGAAGATTAAATCAAGAATACAGAACAAGAATCTGAACAGAAATATGAAGGCCCACTTGGAACTTGGGCAATTGGAGGCATACATGAAGAATTATTACTATTTTCAACTTATTATTTTAATGAACATTTTTCATTTATTTTGATCACATTCTTTACCATCACCCAACTCCTTCCATATCCCCACCAATCCCCCTTCTTAACTGTTCAGCTTCATGACCCCTTTCACAAAAAAGCAAAGCTACCACCACCAACCAAAAAAAAAAAAAAACAAAAATCAAAACTAAGAGAATTATTTTGGAATGAGTTTACAGGTTTTGCTACTGTGTTTTCTGTTTTAGGAGTGTTCATTCTTCATTTGTTGAAGTTACTGAGCTACAAACATGCCTGTAGTTCAATCTGAGGAGTAAGTAGTGAGTAGGTGGTGGATATGTGAAAAAAGACGAAAGATCACAGAATGCACTGGTGTATTTCCCTTTTTTTGAAGATATGACTACCTTTTAGGCCAAAAACTAACCTCTGTTTTCCAATCTAGGATGCCTGGATTGGGAGAAGGAGAAGATGGAACCGACATTTTTTCATATTGAAATGAAATGTAACCCTAGCAGCTTGTCCCCTGTCTGTTCCCATCAAAGGAAACTAAGAAGTTTTCAGTGACTGAGTCCTTTCTCTTTTCAGTGATAAGAACAAATGGTGAAGGGAATTAGACATGTGGGTTAGACATGAGACTGAAATTCTTAGTTCTGGATTGTGTGTCCCGATGACCTCAGGAGAAGTTTGAATATCTGTATTACAAGTAGAGTTTTCTATGCAGAGTTTGAATCTTTAAATCTAATTAGTCATGGACAAAGGCATTTACAAAATTTATTTCCTTGAAATTCTGAAAGAGTTCCTGAATAAACATTGAATGTGTGGATGCTAGATCTCAAAATCCTAAGGAACTCTGGAAGAGCCATGGTTTGACTCCTATAATCTTAGTCCTACTTTCTTCTTTTACTATTTTTATGTTTGGGAAAAAAAAATAGTAACAATGGTGAAGATTAGCTTATAACACTTCTTGCTTTAAGACAACAATAATTTGCCGGGCGGTGGTGGCGCATGCCTTAAATCCCAGCACTCGGGAGGCAGAGCCAGGCGGATCGCTGTGAGTTTGAGGCCAGCCTGGGCTACTACCAAGTGAGCTCCAGGAAAAGCACAAAACTACGCAGAGAAACCCTGTCTCGAAAAACCAAAAAAAAAAAAAAAAAAAAAAAGACAACAATAATTCATTACTTTTAAAAGATATTGAAAATAATAAGAAGCTAGACTTTTAAGAATTCTATGTATTATTAGTATTCAGGTAAACAGATCCCAGACTAGTAATTGCAAGTTTTCTTTCCTATATTGAAAGAGTAGCGAATCACAACCTTGACATTTGAGCCATTACTGTGTGGCTTGGTAAGTTTATAAAGCCTGGGTGTCATATCCTAACAATTGTAAACACTGCAAAAACAGTGAGTTAAAGACAGTGTTGAAAATCAACTGAATGATTTTGATTTAACACTAATGCTTCATTCCATCAACATTAGGGGAAAACAGAGTGCAAGTGATGTATAAATTAACAAAAGTTTGAAAATTTCTGGGTCGATGTTGAGTTATATGTCCTTTGGGCTAAATATCATTTTTATAAAATGTGTTAGATGATTTCACAAGTAAAAAATGGTTTATACAAACGCATTGGAGGAAACACTCACTGGAAAGGTAAAAACCTCAGAAGCTATGGACTCAGTATGGTCCACAGATAACAGTAGTTTCCTCTAACAACTAAGCACACTGCTGAGCCTCAAGATATTCATGCAGAAACCTGCTTATCAAATTGCTCTTAAAGAGGTGAAGAGAGCAATTACATGACTCCATATATTAAATGCTAAGGTAGAAGGAAATGTTTGTAGAACAAACACAGTTTTAAAGTCATCTATGGAAGTGATGAGCAGGTTTCATGTGTCGCATGTAAATAGTTGTAGGGCATTTCAAGGAGAAGGAATGTGCAGGGGCCTGCAAGGAAGAAGCTGCTTATTCACTTTAGCAAGGCTTTGTATTCAAAGGACTGTTTAAGGCTCCATTAAGTTGAAGATTACAATGATTTTGGATTACAGATTCTTTTGTTTTGTTTTGCAGGATGGCTTTACACCACTTTTACTGGCTCTCAAGGAAAACAAAATGGAGATGGCGAAATTTTTAGTAAAGAAGGGGGCAAATATACATGTATTTGATAAGATGAAAAGGTACAGTTGTTTGAATTTTTTCAATAAAAATGTGCGACATACTGAAATAACAATCTTACGACCAAGAAATATCAACTTGATGGAAAGAAGACTAACTTACAGGGATTCAGGGATCAGGTATCAATTAGTCATCAGTCTAATTAGTTGGGTAAGCAAAGCAATAAATTGAGGTGAGCAACACAAATCATTTATAAGTTTCATATCCCCTTATTATAATTATTGATGCTTCTTATTTGATATTTTGTTTGATTGGACAACTGATATTATGGTAGATTAATGGGTTTTCAGTTTGGTTTTACTAATTTTTTAAGAAGTCTAAACTTTTTGATTAACTTTGATTCATAACAAAACTCAATCATTTTGTACTGTTGTTCCTTGCTCTTATATGCTTATCCTATAAAATGCCCTATTATTCATAAAAAGAGTTGACAATCACAGTCTATTAGATGACTCTTGCCTTTCAATTCCCTTTGTTTGAGAAATAATGAGGTTAGAATATCCTATGATGACTAAGAATTGTTATTTCAGGATGCTGCTCAACTCTACCCCCTTTTGTCCTGTACAACTGGTATTGATGTGTTTATATTTACATAGAGTTGGGAAAGCAAAGTAAATTCACTTTATTAGTAGAAACATTATGAAGCTAAGTAATAGGTGGGTAGATGCAGATTCATAGATGACTTGGTTTAAATATCAGCTACCTAGCTGCTAGGTGTCTGAACTGCTAGTGTTACATATCATCAAATATGAAAAGAAGGATAATACCTTGTAAAGGTTTACATGAGATCATTTATGTAAAATTTAGGGCAGTGCATAGGACAGGTTATCCTCATTACTAACTGTAACTATAATGAATTTATTATTAACAGAGTATTTTATAATGTTGTTATAGTTTAAATAATGAAAATACCTTTCAATTATCTGATGGTTATCTGATTAGTAATTATATGTTACAGCAAACTAAAGAAAATGGAAACATCTTTGTTTAGGTCCTTATCTACTTAAGAAGAATAACTTTTATACACTTATATTCTATCAAAGTCGATGAATCTAAGAATTCTACTAAGAAGATACAAAACACTGCCAGAGGCTTCCTATCCATTTTCTTATTTTATCTTTGCACACCAAATATAAAGTTGGATTTTTGTAACAAATAATATTTATGTGTATAAAAAGGACAATTCCAAACAGACAAGCAAGATATTAAATTTGTAAAATATACCCAAGTATTAACAGTTTTAATTAAGTTATCTAATAATGAAGCTATTCTGTGTTATTTCAGAAACACACTCTTATATGCCATAAGATGGGATTCAACAGATATGGTCAGTCTATTTCTGGATGAAGGCATTGACTTTTTCGTTAAAGATGTGTTTGGATGGACTGCGTTACGCTATGCTATTGAAGGCACAAGTAAAGGGTAGGTGTTTGCACTGTAATGCTAGCAAACACTAACTTGCAGTTCAAATTAATCCCAAAGTCTTCATCTTCCTCTCATAATGTATTATTGTTGACTCTAGGTTGTTTTGGAATAACAGTGAATATCCAGTATGCAAAATGCATACCATTAGAATTAGAAATGAAGAAGTGTTTCTTTATCTCATGATTTGGTTTTGTATTGCTGAAGACTGAACCAAGTGCCTCATTTGTGCTGGGCAGTTCTGTAAATGAACTATATCTCTGTGTAGAACTTTCTGGAACTTAGAAATTATGGACCCTAACATTTTCCATTTCATCCAATTATAAACCCTATACTTTATATATTCAGATGTTTCATATTCTAATTAGCTGTTTTAGTCTTCAATTACAGTGTTGCAGAAAATTGTGTTTCTTCCTCTGGGGGGCTTTCTTCTATATATTATTTTTGAATCTTGAAAAAATGTACAGGTTTCCGGATTCCTTAATTCCCAGGAGGAATACTCTCTTTCACAAGACAGGTGGAGCAAGAAGAGGACATCTAGTCCTTCTTTTGTTTTTATGATTCTGTTGCTGCACTGTTGCTAGTCACACTTGTCCTGGAGATCAGTAGAGCCTGACCTCTATGACGAGGCTGCCTTTGTTGAATCAGTTCTCTAACGATTTATGGCAGTTCACATTTACACTGAAAAGTTACAATATATTAATTGAGCTGTTAGTCCCAAAGTGACAGTGCTTTCCTTTGGCTGCTGGGCGTTTTAGCTTGTGCCACACACATTGCTACCTATTTGACCATTCTCAGTTATTCAGAACCTTCCATGGATCCACATGTCATTTTAACCCTAGACCTTTTTTGTTTATTAACTGTGAAGAGTTTGTTCATCTCTTTTGGTAGAAAATGTGACTAGGGATCATTGTAAGCTGTCATGAATGTTTAAATCATGTTTCAGGGAATATCACAAATCTTTATTCAGTACTACTAGAACCAGACCCCTTTGCATTTTGTGCAGCATCCTTTCCTAGGTGCTATGAGAGCCAATATTATCATTCTCTGAGTGAGTATTTGTCAGCCTTAGTCTGTATTTAAGAGACCTCATTCACATTATGTTCCAATGGAATCCATGGGTAGGATAGGATTTTATCTTGGAAGGAATTTGGACACAAACAGACCAATCAATCTTTCTAACAAGGATCTGCAGGTTCAGAGCTTGATTCGGTACAGGAAGACTGGAAGTAATTAAGTGAAATTTTGTAAAGTGTTAGTTTGAAGTTTTTGGTCATTGTGTGTTTGATAATAGCAAACAATCATTTTATTTAGTGGAAAGAAATCCCATGATAAAAAGCTTATATTTTCAAGTTGTTAAATAGCTCATTTTTCCCCAAATGATAAGACAAAATTACATTGATAGCTGTAATTTAGAGGGCTTATGATGTTAAATTCTAATTATCAAGTCATGAAGCTTAAAGTCTCCTGGAGGAGGGGTGTCAAGGAGTGATCATTTAGATCAGATTGACCTGTAAGATGGTCAGTGGGGAACTTTCTTGATTGTTGATAGATGTGGGAAGACCCAGCCTAGGAGTAGCATCATTTCCTAGGCAGGAGTCTGTTGTGGAATATTAATTTAAGGTGTGTTACCTTTGTTTATGCTGTGAAACATTTGTTTTAATGATGCAAAGTTGTGTTGCATTCTTTTATGTTGCATTTGTTTAACTCTGTGAACCTGTGTTACTTTGCCTGTCTAAAACACCTGATGGTCTAATAAAGAGCTGATTGTCCAATAGTTAGGCAGGAGAAAGGACAGGTGGGGCTGGCAGGCAGGGAGAACAAATGGGAGGAGAAATCTGGGAAAGAAAAGATAAGGGAAAGACAGAGAAGGAGAAAGATGCTAGGAACCAGCCACCCAGCCGCAGAGCCAGCCATGGAATAAGAGTGAAAGTAAGAATAACAGAAGTTAGAAAAGGGAAAAGCCCAGAGGCAAAAGGTAGATGGAATAATTTAAGAAAAGCTGGATAGAAACAAGCCAAGCTAGGGCCAGGCATTTGTAAGAAAGAAGAAGCCTCTGTGTGTGATTTATTTGGGAGCTTGGTGGCAGGCTCCCTAAAGAGCTAAGAGCAAAAGAGTAAAGGAAACCACCAACAATAATATTCCTGAATTGTATAAGAATAGTGTATGTGAGGAACGTGCATTGCATTCCCTTGTTTATGCTCTTGATTGTGGATATGATGCAACTACCTACTTTAAGTTCCTGCTGTCTCAACCTTGCTGTAATAATGATTACCATTGTGAGTCAAAGTAAGTCCTTCTTCCCCTAATTTTCTTTTGCCAGGCTGTTTTATCACAGCAATAGAACTGAAATTAGAAAAAGATTTCATGTTTTCTAGATAGCTATAATAACTGAATATAAGCTGTGAAAAGAAATAATACATTGGGCTTTACTCAAGTATGGTAATGCCTTTGATATTGTCTGC